>NW_025999977.1:22605824-22658784 GCF_001458135.2 Marmota marmota marmota | reverse complement strand
GAATTTGCAGGGAAATGGATGGCACTAGAGCAGATTATGCTTAGTGAAGCTAGCCAATCCCTAAAAAACAAATACCAAATGTCTTCTTTGATATAATGAGAGCAACTAAGAACAAAGCAGGGAGGAAGAGCAGGAAGAAAAGATTAACATTAAACAGATACATGAGGTGGGAGGGAAAGGGAGAGAAAAGGGAAATTGCATGGTAATGGAGGGAGATCCTCATTGTTATACAAAATTACATATAAGAGGTTGTGAGGGGAATGGGAAAATAAACAAGGAGAGAAATGAATTACAGTAGATGGGGTAGAGAGAGAAGATGGGAGGGGAGGGGAGGGGAGATAGTAGAGGATAGGAAAGGTAGCAGGATACAACAGTTACTAATAGGGCATTATGTAAAAATGTAGATGTGTAACCAATGTGATTCTGCAATCTGTATTTGGGGTAAAATTGGGAGTTCAAAACCCACCTGAATCAAATGTATGAAATATGATATGTCAAGAGCTTTGTAATGTTTTGAACAACCAATAAAAAAAAAAGAAAAGAAAAAAAAAACATTTGGCATTACTTCTCTGAAGGACAGACATCATGAGTATCTCTATAGGACAAGATTAATATGAACTGATTGATAAAATGATTAATATTCATTTTCTACAACTTAGTCTCTTGGTAAAATTGCTCTACTATTCAATAGCAAAAAAGCCAATGAGCACAATCCTAGTCCATCAAATGATCTCAGGGTAAGCCTGCCAGACAGAGCCCAGGAGGACTCCGTAAAAAAAAGGAGGTGATCTTTTCCTTATTTCCAAGTTTTGGAAACATGTTTTTGGTCACCTGAAGTCTTATTTTCTTCCTTCTTTCCTTTTTTTTTAATTTTAATTTTTATTTTTAAGTTTTACTGATTCAACTCCAAACTTTAAAACTATTGACTCTGGAATTTTTTTTTTACATAAATGCTCATTCAAGTGAAATAAAAATGTTTGCAAGAGGCATTTTCTACTCATTCAGTATGAAAATGCAGATGGTCTCTAACACAATGGTTTGACTTAAAATTTTTTGACATTTTCATGGTGTAAAAAAAAATGATATAGTATGCATTCAGTGGAAACCATACTTCAAATTTTGATCTTTTCCCAAACTAGCAATATGGGATACAATCTTTCATGCCATGCTGGGCAGCTGAGGTGAGCCTCAGCTCCCAGTCAGCAACATAATCTCAAGGGGAAATGACCTGTACTATATGTGGCTGAGCTGTGATGACCAACAACTCAAGTGTAGTAATTGCAATTTGACTTGTTATATTTTACCTTACGGTGAGATTGTTGAGATGTAACCCCATAATAAGTCAAGGAGAGTTCGTATGTAGTTTTATTATTTACCTTGCAATAGTATATGTTCTTTCAATTTTGATAACCTGCCTTTTGAGATAGAGAAATGTTCATGGGAAATTGGCTTCAATTAAACAACTGAGCCTTTTTCTTTTTTTGGTACCATGGATTGAATTTGGGGCCACTCAACCACTGAGCCACATTCCCAGCCCTATTTTGTATTTTATTTAGAGACAGTTGCTTAGTGCCTCACTAAGTTGCTTAGAATCTCACTTTTGCTGATGCTGGCTTTGAAGGAAGGTGGGGCTTGGGGGATTGTAATTCTTCAAGCTAAAAGACAAAGGGCTTTTGAGGAGGAACCTGACACAGGCAACACCATTTTGAAACATATCTTCCATCTTAGAATAAGTGTCAGTTCCTGGTCACCCTGACTCAGCCTGACTTAAACCCCAGATAATACTCCATCATCATGCAAAGAAAAGAAATTGCTCTCTGGGACTTGGAATCCTGAAAACACCTGGTCTGGCAAGGAACAGTGACCACCTTATAGAGTAGAGGTGACGCCCTGACAACCTCCTAGCAATGGCCAAACTGGAAAAATCCATACCCCGCATCCCCTTATGTCAACCCCAGCTGTAAGTGGAAGACGGGTAGCTGTCTCCACTGGGCCCCCTCCACAGGTTTGTCCTGGATAAACCCGTGTTGCTGCTGAGCTGCCTCACCTCTCATTATTCCTACATTCGCTTCTTCCCTTCCAGTGCTGAGCTGAGGTCCTGGGGATGGTGGTGCTTGCAGAGAACACCCAGCTTCGGAGCTTGAGGGATGCAGCCTCCGAGGTCCCTGCCCCAGATGCTTGTGTTCTTGCTTGCTTGAGAGGACAGGACACTCCTCTTACCCTCCAGCTTAACTGGGGGTCCCAGGGACGGTTCCAGAGAGTTCTGCCCAGGTCTACCTCTTCACTTTTGACTGATAGCAGTATTGCATCAGACTTCTAAGTCCCCACTGTGCATGATAAAAGTCCAAGGCAACTCTGGGTCACTTTGGCCCATGCTGACTGTTTCTATTTGGAACTTGTTCTTACAGATTTTATGGTTTGAGGAATTATCTTTATCTTCCTGAGTTATGGGATCTGATCTGTGTGAGGGTCACAAAAGTTCCCCCCAAAACACACCCCCTTTCAAGGTCATTTGTCAGGGTGAAGCCTTTTAGGCCTGCATTCCTCCTGCAGATAACAGGTTGTTTGCTGAGGAATGTAACATATCCTATTGATTGAAGCCAGGCAAGGCTGCAGGCAAATTGTTTTTTAAAAGAAGGCATGTGAGATCAGCACAGTGGGTCATTTATAGAATTATTCCCTTAACCTCATGTTTCCACTGCTCACGTCTATTACCTATCAGTAGGAGAAAACTTAATTTTGAAAGCATGGAGCATTCAAAGAAACCAATTGTGCTTAGGGCATTTACAAGCATTTCCTTTAAGGCCCCTCTGCTGCCTGGAGAGCTGAGGGTGGGAAGTAAGCTGTCACAGTAGCCCATTCTCTGCCTCCAAGCCCAAGT
The DNA here is from genome assembly GCF_001458135.2 of Marmota marmota marmota. Taxonomy (NCBI): domain Eukaryota; kingdom Metazoa; phylum Chordata; class Mammalia; order Rodentia; family Sciuridae; genus Marmota; species Marmota marmota. The sequence continues at coordinate 22,655,903 of NW_025999977.1, read as the reverse complement.
GGCTGCCAGGCTCAATAGCACGGCCTGCTGAATTAATCTTTCCCCCTCCTAGATGGCTATGTACCTTCCAGAAATTACGCTTTTATCCAGAAGGGTAGCTAATGATAGGGATTTCAGACCCTACAGCAGGGCAGTGGCACTGACATTGTGGGGTGGCATAGTGGGTGTACTATCACTATCTATTCCTATTGTAAGAGACCCAAAATATACTTCCCCAAAATATGACTTTACGAGATCAGAATGTGCCACCCCAAAATATGCCTCTTTCACATACGGATTATTTTGAGCTGATTATTTTGAGAAACAGCAGACATAGGAGAAGCTCTGAAAACAGAGGAGAAGCTACCCTTTTGTAGGGGAAATTTACATCTACAAAGGAAATCTCTTTTCTGTACCAGGAAGAAGAAGATGACTATATCCCAGGAAACTCTTATCAATGGAGAAGGCAGTGAGTTAAATCTGTTTAACAAACCTTATTACCTTGTTTGCCAAGCTTTTCCTGGTCATCTCCCCACAACCAGGCATCAAAGACAATGAGCTGAAATTCTAAGCCACTTTTTAGAGATTTTTTTTCCTTTATCTGAGTGTCTATCATATGTACATGAGGCATTTGTGTTAATAAACTGTGTGTTTTTCTCTTGTTAATCTGTCTTTTTTTTTCAGGGATGATCTAATTAAGAACTCAGAAAGGGTAGGGGAAACTTTTTTCCTGCAGTATGTCGTCCAGTGTGGATTCACCACACGTGGCTGTTGAGCACTTAAAATGTGATTAGTCCAAGTTGAGATATGCTTCAAGTAGAAATTACACATAAGATTTCAAAGACTTACTAGAGGGGGAAAAAAAGTGTAAAATTATCTCATCGATCATTTTGATATCAATCAAACATTGAAATGATATTTTAAGTATATTGAATTAGTACATTATTAAAAATAATTTCCCTGGGCTATGGGTAAAACTCAGTGGAAGCGCATTTGCTTAGCATGCTTAATGCCCTGGGCTGCATCCTGTTGTGGCGTGAACTGATCAATAAAATCAATAAGAGTGTAAGTTATAGATTAGTAAAAAAACTATATAGATTAGAGATATAAGATTTTGATAAGTGAGATAAGATAAGACAATTATAAAGCAAGAACTCTCATAGGCAGGCCTAAGACTCCATTTTGCTGCCTTCTATTAAAAACTGTTACAAGAGCTGTTTCTGAGAAACTGAAATAAAAACTGTTTTCTGCTAAATTAAAAAAAAAAAACCAAAACATTGTTTTTTGTACTTTGTACCCCACAAAATGTACTCAACTCAGGATATGGTGGTCTCGGTGACCCACATAACTTTGAAGTAAATTCTCACCCCCTCTAACCACCTGCTTGATGTTTGTCTAGCACGTGCTTGAACCCAGGATGCAGTTAATGAGTTGTTCTGCTAACAGCTTTTTCTTGCTGTGTAACTTGCTTGCTTGCTAAGTGAAAAATTCTATAGGATGTGGTTTTCCTCCTTAAATAGCAAATTTCCCTCAGAGGGGGGCTGCTGTTTTTTCAGAGAGCCACTTGGACTAAATTAGACACAGCCCCTGGCCAGGTATCATTGGCAAAATAGGTGAATAAAATTATTTTTTTAATATTTATTTTTAGGTGTAGATGGACACAACACAATGCCTTTATTTTTATGTGGTGCTGAGAATCAAACTCGGGTCCCGCTAGGCGAGTGGTCTACCACTGAGCCACAATCCCAGCTCCATAAAATTCTTTTTCAAATTTGGCCTTGGTGTGTTTTCTGAGTGGTCTTCCCACAACATCCTCAGCACAGGAAGGAAGGAAGGAAGGAAGGAAGGAAGGAAGGAAGGAAGGAAGGAAGGAAGGAAGGAAGGAAGGTCTTACTCCAGATCTCTCTAGAACTGCCTGGCCCACAGGTTCTTGGACCATGGTTAATACTGACAACACCTTAATTGCCACCTGGTCCAGGGGTGTTCACCAATCTGGTGGCTGAGATCACCACATGATTGAGCAAGAGGAATTTCACCTTGTGACCATGAAGTCCCTTTGGGCATCGGAGGAACACCTGAGGGAACGCTACACTGACCCAAAAGACCACCCATTCTTTCCATGGGTGGGTGGAGTGCATGGTCACAGGGCTAGCTGTGGCCCTGGTGTGGGAGAGACTGAATGTGGCAAAGACAGGATGAGGGATGTTTGGGGAGACAGAGCCAGTGGCCTCTAAGGCATCATTTGTGGGGACTTCTGCATTCCAGTTGGCAGGAATGTCACTCAAGGCAGTGACTCTGCAAAAAGTGCTGAACAAGGAATCTGCCTATGCTTTAAACCAGAGGAACTGGTTAGCCACATTCTGTGCCTATAACTGGGTCAATGAATAAGAGGTGGACAAAGCAGCGGTCCCCTTCAGTGTGCTTGATGCGTCCTTAGACACAGCTCTTCATTCCACTGACTTGGAAGCAATAGGATCAATCATTGTTTTCTAAGACATATTTATCTAGAAAACTTAAAGTGACACGTGGCAGGCGTGAGTTTCTGTTGCGTGGTGCTGGTCTCCTTAATCATCTGCTGCCATCCCCCCCCCCAGCTCCCAGCATGTGGCAATGCCCTCAGCTGTCATTCCTCTCACTTATCTTGATGGTGATAGACCCAACCTGATCTTTTATTAAAATTGGGAGCCATCTTGCCACAAAGCCATGAAAAGATAATTTCGGCTTTACTATAAATTACTGCAAATTCTGAATCTGCTTGGAATGCCTGCCCGTGCCTTGAATTCACCCATGCCTGACTCTCTGACCAGATAGCAGCCCTCTCTGAAACTTTAGTGACACCTCATAAATATTGGCCTTCCCTGGCCAGACAACGACCCTCTCTGAGGCTCTAATGGTCCTCATAAATTCTGATGTTGGGGCCAGCCAAAAAAAAAAAAAAGTAAACTACCATTAGTGTGATGCTTGTCAGAGTTCTGTTATCTGTAACCCCCCTTTGTGTAACTTTCTGGGCTATAAAGCTGGGCTGTAGGAAAGGTGGGGTGCTGTCTTGTTCCCGACGTTTTGGGAGGGAGAAGCAGCCTGGCCGGTCGAAAAAATAAGCTTGCTTTAATTTGATTTTAATTGGAGTCAGTGGTCTTTTCTTGCGTCCTGGTCTAACAATGGCAGTTTGGTTTTGAACTGTTTCCCCCTCTCCTGGTGCTCATTCATGGGTTGTATACCTCTGGCCCCTAAATAGCTCCTCAATTCATGTCCATTCGTACTCCGTGCCATCAGCAACACAGGGCCACAGTGTAGAGCTGGAGAATCACAAGATTGGAGTTCAGTCCCAGCATTGCCACTTGCTTGCGATGGGAGCAGGAAAAGTCTGCCTGATAGAAACACAACTAGGTTTTACCTTCCCCTCTTCTTGAATGATGCAGCCTAAGAGAGATCAACTCACAGGTCCCTTCCAGCTCTAGAAGTTGGATTTGTGAACTGAAATCTCAGTCAGTCCATGTATCCCTGCTTGATGAAATAAGGAAGGAAAGGAGCCTTTAAAGTTATTATATTTTGTCTCCTTCATTTAGAAGGACAAACACAGCAGTGGTGCCTGGTGTGACTCTTTGATCCTCAGGCAGAATTACAGCATTGGACCTCATTGTATTTCCTCCAGGCAAAGCAGGTCCTGCCGCCGTGTTTTTACCTACATCATTCCCTCTCTGTTACCATTCATCCAGCCAATTTATATTAAGTGCCTAGTATATGCCAGACCCTGGGATGCAAAGATTGTGTTAGTCAGCTTTCTGTCACTATAATGAATACCTGAGATTAACAATTTATAAAGAGGAAAGGTTTATTATGCCTCACAGTTTTGGAGGTTTCAGCCTGTGATTGATTGGCTCTATTATTTTGGGCCTGTGGTGAGGCAGTACATCATGGGGGGAGTGGACAGCAGAGCAAAACTCGTAACACAAACCAGACAGCAAAAGAAAGGAAGAAGAAGAGACCATAATCCCTTCCAGGACACACCCAATGGCCCAAGGCTCTCTCACAAGGCCCCACCTCTAAAAGGTTTCCCTACCTCCCAATAGCATTACCCTGGGAAGCAAGCCTTTAACACAGGCCTCTGGCAGACATTTACTATCCAAACTATAACAAAGATAAAACGTCAAGGTCTGCTGGGACACTCAGCCTCCCTCAGAGCCTCCCACAGATAACTGCAGGGCAAGGTGGACCATTCAGAGGGCTGAGCTTGGTCACGGGTCTGGGGCTTAGGGAAGGCTCCCTGGAGGGCTACCTATGCTGTGTTCTGGGGTGCACAGAAGTCATCCAGCTGAAAGGAAGTGGGAGGGAAGGCACCTCAGGCAGAGGGAGCACTGCAGATCAAGCAGGAGGCAGACTTCAGCCAGCTCCTAGATCTCCTTAGGGCTTCCAGGCTGCTGCCTGCGTGGGTTTCTTTTTCTGTCCTTTCCTGGTTCAGTAAAGGTGCCAAACTCTTGTTTGTAGCCTCTGTTGGACTCCAGCTCCTGTTCTCTTGCCAGAGCCCACCTCCACCCCTTCAACTCCTCATCTGTGACTCACCTGTGCGCTCCTGAATGCTGGAAGGATCCACAGTGAACGAGAAATGAGTGCTGACTGCCTCGAAGTCGACACATCTGTAGTCCTAGTCACTCACCTCTGAGTGACTGTTGCCCAATTACCCTACCTGAGCCTCAATTTCCTCATCTCTAAAATAGGGTTTATAAGAGTGATTTCCTCTTCATAGAGCTATAACGAGGGTTAGCTAAAAAAAATTACCTATAAATTCTAAGAAAGAGACTATCTCCTTGTTATTTGGGTGGCAGGATGGTGCAGAAGTGAAGAATGGTGATAGAGAGGGAATGATGTGGACTCTGAAGCCAGAGAGCCTCAGCTTGAGTCTCAGCTCTGTGTGAATTTGGGCCCAGCACTCAACTTCTCTAGGCCTCAGTTTTCCCACCTTTAAAATAAGGAATATACTTCATAGGCTTGTTGAATTATAAAATCAATGAATATATGTAAATTGCCTCAATTTACATATATTGTTTATAAATTTTATAAAGCTGTTATCCTTCTCATTAATCTGGACTCAGGGGAGGGGGAGCTGGCAGCAGTGACAGGACTAGCTAAACTTTCTGGGTGAGGTCAGTTGAGTGGACCAGTCCTCTGCCATGATTCAGGATTCCTAAGTGAGCTTTCCTACCTGCTACCCAGTCCCTCCTCTCCCCAGGGCCCTTCCTCTCCCCAGGTCTCACTTCCCCTTCTCTAAAAATATGGAGGCCAGTTGAGAGGATCTCAGAGGTAAGGCCCTCAAAGGCCTTAGGAGAAAAGCAGAGGCAGGGACTCAGATGACAAAGCAGAATTTTAAGGTGACATTTTGAAGCACCCTGAAGGCCAGCAAGCAGGAACACTGTGATAGTTACCCTGTCACACTGCTTGGGGAAGGTTGACTGTACAGATGAGGGACCTGATTTCTGCATAGGACCAGAAGAGATGAGAAAACCCACCCTCTGTCACCCCCAAGTTCCTTGCCAGTGTGCAGCAGTGTGGCACTGTAATAACTCCCATGCTGGTGTCAACAATCCCATTTACTGCAGAAGCATAAAATATTCATGCTGAGAAAGGCCTGGGGAGCTTCAGCAAATGCTTCCCAGGGGGGCAGCTGTGCCAGGGCCTTGACTTCAGGGGAAAGGAGCTGCCTCCTTTGCCTGGAATCTGTGTGTCAAGAGGACATGACGGCCCAGAGTGCTCTGAGCACAGTTCCCTAGTGGGAGGGGCTGACTCAGGACCTGGGGGGCTGTGATCCCCAGGAGAGGGCTCTTCTGAGATCAGATTTGAATCCGAGATTCAAATGGAGGGTGAGCTGCCTCGGGGAGCTAACCTGCCAGTCAAGTCAGAGGGAGGCAAAGGTCAAGGGTCAAGGACATTCTTCTTTGCTGGTAACCTCTCTGCAGGGGGTGTTGGCTAGGCCCTTGTAGGACTGGAACTCAGTTCACTATTTTTACAGAGTGCCAAGGACAAGGCCTAGTGCCAGAGGTACAATCAAGAATAAAATACAGCCTATGTCCACCTCGTTAGGTTGAAAGCACAGACCTGGACACACAATTAAAATGTAACAGCCCAGTGGTAGCCTGGTGTGGTGGCACACGCCTGTAATCCCAGCAGTTTGGGAGGCTGAGGCAGGAGAACCGCGAGTTCGAAGTCAATCTCAGCAAAACCGAGGCCTAAGCAATTCAATGAGAACCTGTCTCTAAATAAAATACAAAATAGGGCTGGGGATGTGGCTCAGTGGTCAAGTGCCCATGAGTTTAATCCCTGGTACCAAAAAAAAAAAAAGAATGAGGCACTGCTTCATATGCCATCGGAAAAGATGTACAGGAACATGAAGTAGAAAACGCAATGTCCACAATTCCTAGAGCAAAGTCCCATTATGCAATAACAACAACAACAACAAAATACACATGTGTGTCTGCTCATAAGCATGAGCACAAGCTTGCCCACATGTGAAATCCTTCTTGGGAAAATACACAAGAAAATTAAAATGATTTCCTTTGGGATGGCACTGGGCACTGTTCTTACTTGTATTCTCTGCATTTTAATAATTTAAAAATAGTTTAAAAGATTAGGATAATATAGTAAGTGCAATCTTGCAAATGTATACAGCATATTTTTGAGGTAGAGATGTGGGAGGCTGTGGAATATCTCTTTGAAACAAAGGTTGGGTGAGACCTCTATTATGGTGAGGAAGTTTAGCACCTCCACCCCATTTATTTATTTATTTATTTATACCAGGGATTGAACCTAGGGGTATTTAACCATGGGCCATATCCCCTACACTTTTTATTTTTTAATTTGAGACAGGGTCTCAATAGGTTGCTTACAGTCTCACTAAGTTGCTGAGACTGGCTTCAAACCTGTGATCCTCCTGCCTCAGCCTACTGAGCCACTGGGATTACAGGCATGCACCTGGCTCCCCAGGCCCACTCCTTATTATTTTAAACAGGTTGGGCAGGTATAGAAGATTGGAGAAGTTAGTGGAAGAAAGCTGACATATAGGTAGTCAGCCAACTCCAGTCCCCAAGGATGCACTCAACTTGGGTACCAGATATTTATAGGAACATCAGGCGGTTAGATGCTAGGACTTTTCATTATGATCCTTATAACTACCCCTAGCAATAGGTAGGGTCATTGTTTTCCAGAGATGAGGAAATTGAGGCACAGAGAAGTTAAATATCTTGCCAGTAAGTGGTCAAATTTGGAACCCAACTCAAACCTGACTAAATTCAAAGCCCACGCTTTTCTCACAAAGCTCCGTGGAATTGCCTTGGAACTTCTCTTTTGGCCACAGAGATGCAAAAATCCCCAATAAACAGTGACCCCGCCTCTGGTTTGCCACCAGCACGGCATCTTTAGGCTGACACTTGTGGTGCTACTATTACCCTTCATTGGCCTTAGTTCTACCCTGGGCAGCAATGACCCTTCGGTATGCAAATGCCTGTTGCCACCCACCTGGATCTTCTTAACAAATATCTCTACTTTCTTCAACTTTTGATATGACATTATCTTTAAATACTTTACTGTTCCTTTAATCTGACTCACCTTAGTGATTTTTAAAAATTGCTCTCAGATTTACTGATACTATGATGGAATAATTGGTATCACACCTGCCCTCTTAGGCTGGGGATATAGCTCAGATGGTAGAGTGCTTGCCTAGCATGCACAAGGCCCTGGGTTCAATCTCCGGCACCACCAAAAACCAAAACAACAACAAAAAGCTTTCCCTCTTTCCCTGAACAACTATAAAACTGGACAAAATGCACATGGTAATTTTTTTCAGGCACTGGGCAACAGGAAGCACTGGACTATGATCCTAGAGAGTAGGGAAACACATGAGATGAGCACCATCTAGGGGCATGCTCAGAAGCACAACCAGGGAGTGAACCTCAAGTGAAGAGGTACAGTCTTGCAGAGCTGAGGATGTAGAGAACAGAGGTCAGGAGTCTTAGTAGCCTGAAACTTGTGAGGCAGGTTTAGATGGTGGTGCTTGGGATTTTGGAGAAAACTGGGTAGAGGAGAGGTACTCAGGAGTCCACAGGGGGCCCCTTCAGTCTTTGGCTGAAGTCTGGCTGTGAATGAGTACATCTCTCGGTGAGATCCCAAGAATCCCAACAGAGAGTTGCTTCTGCAGAACTGAGAGATACAAGGGGCTCCTAGAAGGTGCATAGTGCTCAAATATGTTGGATATGCCCAGGCTGACTGGAGAGACCTTAGGAATCACTTAGAAACCTTGAAAGGCTATGCAGTAGAATTAAGGATCATGCCCTTGAGTAAGAGTCATGACCAACATTAAAGACAAAATCAATCAGGCACAGTGACACAACACCTGTAATCCCAGCTACTGGGGAGGCTGAGATAGGAAGGTCATGTCTTTAAGGACAGCCTGGGCTACTTAGTTAGATGCTATCTCAAAAAAATTTTAGGGCTGGGCATGATGGTGTACAACTGTAATCCCAGTGGCTTGGGAGGCTCAGGCAGGAGGTTCCTGAGTTCAAAGTCAGCTTCAGCAACTTAATAAGGCCCTAAGCAACTCAGTGAGATGCTGTCTTTAAATAAAATATAAAAAAGAGCTGAGAGGCTGAGGATATAGCTCAGTTTGTAGAGTGCTTGCCTTGCATGCACAAGGTGCTGGATTCAATCCCCAGCACCATCAAAAAAAAAAAAAAAAAAGCTGGGGATGTGGCTCAGGGGCTAAGCACTCCTGGATTCAATCCCTAGTACCAAAAAAAAAAACAACAACAACAACAAAAAAAAAAGGTAATCTTTGCAACATCATGGAAAAATATCAGAAACATTAGGTTGTCTGAAAGAAGGTAAACACAAAAGAGAACATATTTATGATTCCATTTCTATAAAATTATAAAACAGGGGCTGGGGTTGTGGCTCTGCAGTAGAGCACTTGCCTAGCATGTGTGAGGCACCACATAAAAATAAATAAATAATAAAGGCATTGTGTCCATCTACAACTAAAAAAGATATATATTTTAAAAATTATAAAACAGACACAACTAAAAAAAATGAAATCAGATCAGTGGCTGCCTAGGAAGGGAGGTTTGTAGATCGACAATAAAAGGACAGAGAGCATCTTTCTAGGGTAATGGGAAAGTTCTATGTGTTGAATGAAGTTGTGGTTACATGGGAATATATATTTGTCAAAATTTACTAGGCACACGAATGGTGTGAAAATACTTTGTGTATAATCAGTGACTTGAAAAATTGTGCTCTATGTGTGTAATATTAAATGAATTGCATTCTTCTATCATGTATAACAAATTAGAGTTTTTTAAAAAAAGGTACACACACACACACACACACACGCACAAAAAAAAAAAACTTACTAGGCATGGCATGGTGGCACATGCCAATAATCCCAGCTACTTGGGAGGCTGAGGTAGAATGATTGTAAGTTCTAGGCCAGGCTTGGCAACTTAGTCTCAAAAATAAAAAACAGAGGGAGGAAAAATGTGGGGGATTGTGAACTGAAATCAATTTCCATGCATGTGTGAGTTTGTCGGGATGAACCCAACGACAATGTGTAACTATAAAGCTCTGGTGAAAAAAAGAGAAATAAAGAAAAAGAACTGAGAATATACCTCAGTGTTTTAGTCAGCTTTGTATCACTGTGACCAATATATCTGACAAAAATCTGATAGAAGAGGAAAAGTTTAATTGACTTACAGGTTTAGAGGTTCAGTCCATGGTGGGCCAATTCCATAGTTCTAGGCCTAAGGTGAAGCAGAACATCATGGCGGATATGGCTGAGGAAAGTACATGGCCACCAGAAAACAGAAAGAGAGATAGAGGGAGAGAGAGAGAGAGAAAAACAAGAGAGAGCGCCCAGCTCACCAGGAACAAAATATAAATCCCAAAGTCCCCAGTGACCTTCCTCCAGCCATACCAGATCTACCTTGGCACCCTGCATTTCAGTGAATTCCACAGTTACCATCCAATTAATCTATCAGTGGATTAGTCCATTGATTTGGTTAAAGATCTCATAATCTGATCATTTCATTTCTTTCATTTTCTCCCACATGAGCATTTAGGAACACCTTCTATCTAAATCATAACAAGTGCCTCTGGGTTCAATCTCCAGTACTAAAATAAATAAATAAATAATGCACCCTTGAGCTTTATATTCAAATGTGCATTTTATTTGTAAATTATTTCTGAAGAAGTTTGATTTTATATATAAGAAAAAGATATATTGAACATCTACTAGATGCCAGTTTATAAACTGAGAAGAAAGAAAGAAGAAAGAATGAACAAAGAGGAAGTAGTTGAAAAGGGATAGCAGACAGGGGCCCTGAGGAAATGAGGAGGAAGACCCCCGTCCACACAGAGGGGTTTGCCCCAGCCAACAAAATGGATACTGCGGCCAGAGGGAAGGAGGGCAGAGGGAAAGGAGCTGTCTAGGAAGGACCATTGAGCCATACCATGGGGCCAGCTGAACCTGGCAACCTGATCTCCCAAGGCTGGGATTTCTCCAGCATCATTCAGTAACCCAGAGGAAGGAGGAGGTCCACCACAGAGGATTTAGAATAAAAGGAAGAGAAGTACAGACGGTGAGAACTGAAGGTTTTGACAAGCAGTTGTGATGATACACAGGGCTCCACCAGGAGAGAAGGGTGTGGAGGCAGGAGGGCCATGGTAGGGGAAGCTGTAGGTAGGAGGGTAAGGGAGCATGCTAGGGACCAGGAGAGGGGGAGGCTGAGGCTGGTCTGCCTTGGCAGCTGGAGGCTCCTGATGTGCTGCTCTTCAGCTCACAAAGCACTTAAGATTTCCTTGGCACCCTGCATTTCAGTGAATTCCACACATTGGTTGAAAGCCTATTGTATAGGAATCCAAACTGTCTTGTAAAGGAAGTTTGTGTAGGTTGTTTCCACCTAATAGAAGTTAAATTCTCCTGGGTCTGTATTCATACAGTTCTTCACCCACCTACCTCAGCATTTAACTTCACACTGCATTTTAAAATGGAGAAGCTAAATATCTACCCCAAATTAAAGTTCTCAAACTCTTTAACCAGCAATTTCGCTTCTAAGAATTCATTCTTATGGGTGTGTTTGCTTCGGTATGTAACAATTTCTGTACAAGACCATTCATTTTATTACTATTTGTAATAGCCACCCTAGGAGGAATAGCATCACTGGTTAACAAGAACAGGGAAATTCTTTAGGAACTGAAATGAACTAATTTTGAGTTATATGTTTGTTTTTTGTTTTTTGAACCCAGGAGTGCTTAACCACTGAGCCACATCTCCAGCCCTTTTTAATATTTTTGTTTAGAGACAGGGTATCTCTCTGAGTTGCTTAGATGCCTCGCTAAGATTCCAAGGCTAACCTTGAACTCACAATCCTCCTGCCCCAGCCTCCCAAGCTGCTGGGATTACAGGCATGCGCCATCATGCCCGGCTTGAGGAAGTAATGTTTAAAGTGAAAATGAATATAAGGCACAAAACAGGGGGCAAGATGTTTTATCATTTCTATACAAGTAAACACACAGCTGGGCGTGGTGGTGCATGCCTGTAATCCCAGCAGCTCAGGAAGCTGAGGCAGAAGGATAGAGAGTTCAAAGCCAGCCTCAACAATTTAGAGAGGCCCTAAGTAACTCAGCAAGACCCTGTCTCTAAATAAAATGAGAAAAATAGCAATGTAGATGTGGCTCATTGGTCCATTACCCCTGAATTTAATCCCTGGTACCAAAAAAAGAGTAAACACGCAGATAGTAGTCCCTGTCCTTGTCCATGAGAGATACATTCCAAGACTCCCAGTAGATGCATGAAAGAAAGAATAGTGATGAACCTTTTGTACACTTTGTTTTGGATTGGAGGTATAGCTCAGTGGCAAAGTGTGAGTTTGCATGCATGAGACCTTGCATTCAACCCCCAGTGTCAAATAAATAAATAAATTATATGCATGTGTATTTATACACATACATACTGTTTTCTCCTATATATACATACCTATGGTAGTTTCATTAAATTAAATTAATTTAATGGAATTAAATTAAATATAGTAAGAGATTAGCAACAATTTATAGTAGATCTCAACATGACATTTTCTTTCCTTATTGAGTTGAAAACTCACAACTTTTCTCATAAAAAGAAGCACTTTACAGTCTCCCTCTAGCATAGCCAGATTGCCAGCATCACTATTCTTGTATTTTGGGGCCATTATTAAGTAAAATAAGGATTACTTGAACACAAGCATTGTAAATTGAAGCCATCAATCAGACAACTGAGACAGCTACTAATAAATGACTAATGGGTGGGTAACATGTACAGTCGAGACACAGTGGTCAAAGGACTGATACACATCGTGGACAGGACAGAGTAGGACAACATGAGACCATATCATACTACTCAGATTGGTGTGCAATTTAAAGTGTGAATTGAACTAGCTCAATGTCATGTACCCGTAATCCCAGCAATCTGGCTGAGGCAGGAGGGTCTAGAGGTTTGTGGCCAGTGTTGGCAAAATAACCCTTATGAATTGTTTATTTCTGGAAATTTCCATTTCTTATTTTCAGATCATGGTTATAACCAAAATGATCGAAAGTGAAATCACTGATAAAAGGGAACTGCTGAGGACACTTAGGAACTGGAAACCAGTTACTCCGGGGGATGGGAAGGGGCAGACTGCAGCACGGAGATGGGAGGAAGGTTTACTGTATATTGTACACTCTTGTTTACCTTTTTGAATTCACGATTTTGTGTGATTTTACCCTTAAAATTTGGGAGAATGAGAGAATGTGAGATAAAGACATTGCATTTGTTAGTGTGGCTAGACAGGATAACTACAACTACAACTCTAAACCAGGTGCGGGCACACAACCATAATCCCAGTCCTGTAATCCCAGCAATTCAGGAGGCTGAGGCTGGAGGATTGCAAGTTCAAAGTCAGCCTCAGCAACTTAATGAGACCCTAAGCAACTTAGCAAGATCCTGTCTCAAAATAAAAGATAAAAAGGGCTAGAGATGTGGCTCAGTGTCTGAGCACGCCTAGGGTCAACTCCCAGTACAAGCAAATAATAATAATAAATTACCATGGGAGAGAGTTCATCTCAGGTAGAGGCCTTCCTTCAACTTCACAAAGTGGCAAGATGACAGGGTTGGGTGTTAGGGTCTGTAAACAAGTCAAGATGGCACCTGGCATTTTGCCAGAGGGAGTGGTTTGTGAAGTAACGCCAGCGAGCCATTAAGTGTGGAGATTCCTTATTGGTTGACTGCTGTATCTAGTTTATGTTAATTAAGATAAGCTGTGTGTAATGTATATATACCCCTCCTGTCCTACAATAAACAGCTCCCACTCCTGCTGTATCAATGTACACAAGTTGCTCGTCACCACCTCCCCACCCCCCCACCCCCGGTTATTTTGCTGCAGCCAGACTGCGGCAGTTGGGAATGCAGCTCAGTGGTAGAGCACTTGCCCAACAAGGGCAAAGCCCTGGGTTCTATGTTGGGTTAAACACTAATCAGGACCTGGACTCTAAAGAATGTGGTCATGAAGGAAATAGAGAGGGGGAGCTGACCACTTCCCTTATCTTCAATCTTCAGGTGAGAACCAAAAGCAGAGTGACCCTGGTTGAAAAGTAAAAAAAAAAAAATTCATTCATAAAACATCTGAGGAAATCCACTTGCAGACTGGACGTGCAACCTATCCTGTATATTACCCATTTGTAGGCGTGGTGTGGATTTCCATTGTATCCCTGTCTTTTGCTGAGGAGTGAGTAATAAAATGTCCCCTCTCTCCGTTAAGTCCTCTAAATTCATTTGTTCTTTATTTTAGGTATTGGGGATTGAACTCAGGAATGCTTAACCACTGAGCCACATCCCTAATCCTTTTTATTTATTTATTTTGAAACAGGGTCTCTCTGAGCTGCTTAGGGTCTCACTTAGTTGCTGAAGCTGGCCTCAAACTTGAGATTCTCCTGCCTCCACTTCAAAAATTGCTGGGATTACAGGCGTTCACCACCATGCCTGGCCCCAAATTCTTTCTTTGGGATTGGTGAATAGTAAGCAAGTAATAGCTAAAGCTGAACTGTTGAGAGAGTGACAGAAACATCTCTTTTAACAGTAATAACAAGAGCCTCCAGGAAGTTCAGGTCATGTGCCATTCCACATATCTTCTTGGATGTCATGATGAAGGAGGCCTCTTTAACTTTTTTTTCCTTCTGAGTTCCTCTCTTCTACAGCTACCTTGGATTCCAGAAACTACAGGTCTAGTTGATAAGCATCTTCTTTTTTTTTTTTTTTTGGTGCTGGGTTTGAACCCAGGGCCTTGTGTATGCAAGGCAAGCACTCTACCTACTGAGCCAGAACCCCAGCCCCTTAGTTGATTTATTTTAACATCCATTAAAACTCTACTGTGGCTGGACGTGGTGGCTCACTCCTATAATCCCAGCGGCTTGGAAGTCTGAGGCAGGAGGATCCTGAGTTCAGAGCCAGCCTCAGCATAGTGAGGTGCTAAGCAACTGTGTGAGACCCTATCTCTAAATAAAATACCAAATAGGGCTGGGGATGTGGCTCAGTGGTCAAGTGCCCCTGAGTTCAATCCTCAGTATCCACCCCCCCCCCCGCAAAAAAAAACCTCTTCTGTATGTCCTGCACAAAGCTAATTAAGCCCATAGTGAAGAGAAAAATGAATAAAACAGAACCTTGACCTCAAGGGGCCCCTAATCTGCCAGGAACAAAGTTACCTAACAGATGGGAAAGTGCTTTAGAAATGAAACCCTCCTTTACAAAAGAAAAGCATCAATACTTTCTCTGGAAGCAGAATTTACAGTGACATCCTTATCAGAGTCGGCCACAGATCCTGCCCGGGAGGAAGAGGTTAGGCCATAAAGCTCACTGCTCCAGAAACATTCAGACAAATTGGTAGGAAAAGAGGTTTCATTCAAAGCCGGCTCTGAAGGAAGATGAAGTCCCATCTCTGAAAAACCTGGAAACCAGCAGAACTTTTTTAAGGAGAAGAGGCAGGAGGTGATAATGGCAGGTGATATACATATGCAGATTTAGTTAGCCTGTGTTAGACGTGGGTGGGCAACCTCTGCCCCATCTTCTTGGGCACCTGTCAGGGTGGGGATTGCAGTGGCCAGCCTCCACTCACCAAGAGGAAGCCAATCCCCATTTCAGATTGGGGTGGGGAAGTGGGACAGATTCCGACTTTCAAGAGAAGCAGCAGAGCTGAAGACCAGTTCTGTTAGCACAAAACAACCGAGCTGGGTGCAGACCTCACAGATCAGCACAGCCTTTATTCAGCGGCGGAGTCATGCTTCTGGTGGACCCACTTTCCTGATAGAAAATGAGCCTATGGCCAGAGAGGGATTCTGAGCTTATATATGTTCCACTGAGAGTTGACTTAATTGTTGACAGAATGTGTCAGTTTGGGCCCTCAGGAAGCAGGTTTGTGAGAATTTGAAATTAGTTTTTACTGGGCAATATTTTTACTTGGAGAAGAATGGAGGGTCTGGGGTCAGCGTTCAGTACTTATCTCTTTCCCTCCAAGGTCCCATTGTACTGTCACTGGGAAAAGATTTATTTGGGGAAGGATCAATGCTTTGGCTTCTGCCCAGAGACTGCCATTCTAGGCTTGATAGATATCTCCTTCCTGGGGATTGTCTTGCCACTGGGTGGTGTTTGCTTCCTTTCTAGGGATTGTCCTGTCACTGGAAAAGGATGTATTGGGAAAGGATCAATGTTATCAATGTGTTGCCTTCTTCCTCACTCCCTCTTCCCAGGCCACACGATTTTGGGGGTTTTTCATTTCCCATATCTCACAGGTTCAGCAAACCAAGTCCCATACACCAATTCGAAAGCACAACCTGTTCTTACAAATAAGCCCGGCATGGTGGTGCATGCCTGTAATCCCTGGGGCTGAGGAGGCTGAGGTAGGAGGATCGTGAGTTTAAAGCCAGTCTCAGCAACTTAGTGAGGCCCTGAGTAACTCAGTGGGACCCTGTCTCTAAATAAAATACAAAAAAAAAAAAAAAAAGGACTGGGGATGTGGTTCAGTGATTAAGGGTCCCTGGATTCACTCCCCAGTACCAAAAAAAAGCCACCCAAAGTTTTAAGGGAATGCAGTCAAGTCGGTTCATATTGTCAATGGCTGCTTTCAGGCTAAGATGGTGGAGTTGAGTAGTTGGTACAATTACTGTATGACCCAAAACACTGAATATTATGTTTTGGCTGGTCCTTTATTGTGTGGAATGAGAACAAAGAAAGCCTGTTTATCCAGAACTTGCTACTCAAAGGGGTCTGGCACCTTCACCTGTGCTTGCCAGAGACTCAAAAGCAGGTGAGGAGTGGGAAAGCTTTGTAGTGGGAAAGAGGGAGGCTTCAGGTGTGCTTTGAGGCTGTTGCTTTTGTTAGGTAGTAGCTAGCCATGAGCAGTGAAACTCATGATGAGATCATAAAGTATTCTTTCAATTACTTTAGGGTCCTTCTTTAAACTATCTTCAGAAATCACATGGTGGTAGTTAGCCTATAGAAAATAAACAAAAACAAGGGAGCTATCTGTAAAACACATCAAGAGAAAGTAATTAATGGGACTAACTCTTGACAGGGTCCACGGAGGTTGATGCGAAGTTAGGAATTATGGCTCCAAGTGTTACCAAGTGTCTGGGAAGGAAGATTTCTGTAGTAGCGCAGGCGCACTCATGTAACTTCTGACCAGCTATTGACCCCAGTGCCACGTTAACATGGGATTGACTAGTAGATGATGCCTCCCTAATAGGATGGCCACCATGACAGGCCACCAACCAGGGTCAAAAACTCCACCACCCAACATGAAGGAGGAGTTGAACACCTGATTGGCAAAGAGTACAGAAGGTGGTCCCCAGCTCTCCTAGTAAACAGCAAACAGTAATAAACTTGGAGACAGCATCGTCTCCTTTGCCATTCTCGGCTCAGAGATGGCCCACTCTCTCTTTCGAGAATGTTCCCTGCTCGAGTCTCACTTTGCTTATACTTCACTTTGACCTCACTTTCAATTACAATAAAGTTCTCTTGCATGACTTTTGGTGCTTGACTTTAAATTTTTCTTTCATTGGAACACAAGAACTGAGGTTTGGAGTTTCAGCTCCCTGCTTTCAATTGTGACACTTTGGTCTGTGGAACCAGAGGATCCAAAGGGATTGATTAGGGGAGCATATTTGGCTTTTTTTAAAAATTATTGATTCTAAGTACAAAACAGGGACAAAAATTAAGGAAGCTGTCAGTTATTAATCAAATCCTGGTTGCTTTGGGCCAGTTGTTACAGTAGTTACTATGGTTCCTGGACTGGATACTAGAAGTAGCAGCCTAAGTTCTGACTTGCAGATAGTAATCTTGCTGCCTGGGCTGGTTACTGTCCCAGAAGAAATATCTCCAGAGAAGGGTCCTAGATCAGAAACAGAAGGCTTCTTGGCATACATGACAAAAAAGAAAATCAATACAAGCCTGGCAAAGGCATAGACCCAAGGTTTACTTAGGAAGTAGACACACATTTAAGGGAGAATGCGGGCCATCTAGAGAGTAAGAAGCAGCCCTGACTTGGGCTAGGGTTCCAATATTTATAGAAGGGCTGTATCAGGGGCCAGACTGGAGGTGGATCCTGGCACAATGTCAAGCCATTTTACGAGGGCATAGGCCAAGGGCCTGTTGCTCAAGATTGACAACTGTGCTTTCTACATCTCAATGGCTTGTGTTTCCTTTAACATTCAGTATTTCTCTCTTTATTCTAAATCCCTATCTCGGGGCTGGGGATGTGGCTCAAGCAGTAGCGCGCTCGCCTGGCATGTGTGCGGCCCAGGTTCGATCCTCAGCACCACATACAAACAAAGATGTTATGTCCGCCGAAACTAAAAAAATAAAAAAATAAATAATAAATATTTAAAAAAAAAATACATCCCTATCTCACTACCTTACAGAAATTTTAGAAAGATTAACCACAGAAAAGGCACCCAACTGTTGAACCACGATGCAAAGAAAAGACCACCGGCTCCAGTTTTAAATCAAATTAAAGCAAGCTTATATTGTTTACACAAAGAAAGCTGATCAGCAGCTATTTCTCCCAACCCCCGGCTAGAGACCAGCCCCCCAGCTCTCCAGGAAAAAGGTTTTATAGCACAAAAAGTCGCAAACGGGGGTGTCTTAAGAACCTACAACTAACAGGATTTTGATAAGCATAATTCAAAGGCAGATAGTAGGCTAATAATCTACATGGCTTAACATTTCAAGGTAGGGAATAAATTCAGATTCCAACATCAGAATTTATGAGGCTCCACTGAGGTTTCAGAGAGGGTTGTTATCTGGTCAGGGGGAGCCAGGATTTATGAGGTGCCACTAAGGTTTTAGAGAGGGTTGTTATCTGGTCAGGGAAAGTCAGGCATGAGTGAGTTCAAAGCATTGGCAGGAATTCCAAACAAATTTAGGAATCGTAGTAATTTTTAGTAAAACAGAAATTCACTTTTCATGAATTTGTGACGAGATGGCTCCTAATCTTAAGATGAAATTAGGCTGGGTTCATCACCAACCAAGTTCCTTGATATATTGTGGGTTGCAATGAATGCTATTCACTATATTATAGTCATCTGCAAACTCAGAGTTCCTTTAATGCCTGCTCTATGACTTTGTCCTAATTGTTCCTGCTTCTATCATAGGGTCTGGCACACAGTAGGTGTTCAGTAAATAATTTAATGAGTGGAAACTGGCATTGTGGCACACACCTGTAATCCCAGCAACTCTGGAGGCTGAGGCAAGAGGATACCAAGTTCAAGGTCTGCCTCAGCAATTTATCTAGATCCTAAGCAATTTAGCAAAACTGTCTCAAAATAAACACTAAAAAGGCCTGGAATGTAGCTCAATCCCTATAAAGTCCTTGCTTAGCATCTGGATGGCCATCTTAAGTGACAGCTGCCATTTTAAGGAAAAAGTTTCACTTTCCTGCCCAAGGGCCTTTCTAAGAAAGGCTCACCACTCCCTCATACCAACCCAACCCCTAACCACCCGCATTAGGACCTGCCTGGCTCTGATTCCTGAGCCTGCCCCATGAAAGTCCCAGAACTCAAGCCTGTGTTGCCTCTCTCTCCTATAGAGAGATGGCCTTTATTTGTCAGCTCTGACAAATAAACTCTGGTGTGTATCTCTGCCTGGTCTCCATCTTTCATTTCTTGCTTACCTGTCTCTTATTCCTCACTTTCCTTTCAGCCCTGAAAACATGCAGTGAGCTTCCAATCCCTTTGTGCACAAAGCCAGAACTAACCCTGCCCTTCTCCATTACTGAACCGTAAAGTCTCCTTTTCTCTTAATTAGTTTGAGGTTGCTTCTCTTTATCAACAATCTTGCTTGTTACACAGCCAAATGCTGTTCTGTGGTCATGCAGGGCTTCAAGTTCCATTCAGATGTATTCAACCAGCAGTAACAGACACCTGTTTTGGGCCGGGCATGGCAGCACATGCCAGTAAACCCAGTGGCTCAAGAGGCTGAGGAAGGAGGATCACGAGTTCAAAGCCAGCCTCAGCAAAAGCATGGCACTAAGCAACTCAGTGAGACCCTGTCTCTAAATAAAATACAAAATAGGACTGGGGGTGTGGCTCAGTGGTCGAGTGCCTCTGAGATCAATTCCCAGTACCAAAAAAAAAAAAAAAAAGACATCTGTTTTGTGCTAGGCATTGGGGACTTGGAGATGTTGAAGACAATGAATAAAATAAAGGCCCTACCCTATAAGAATTCACAGGTTCGTGGAGGAAATGAACATGTCAGAAAATGCTAACTGGTCAGATAGAGGTTAGTTAACACAAGAAGCTATTAGAATACAAAAACTCAGCATTTACCCCACTCTGGGGGACCTGGAATTACTCAGGTGAAAAAAGCCAGGAGCAGAGACCCTGCCGAGTAAAACACAATGTGTACAAAGATCACAAACCCTTGGGTTTTCTTAGAGGAGTGTTGTGCAATAAACTCCTCGTGTCCATGGGAATGTTCTATTTCCATGTGATCCATTGTGTATCCTCTGGCTATGTGGACAGTACAACCAAGAAAACAAACTTTTTTTAGATTTTAATTTAACTAAAATTTAAATTTAGCCAAGATATAGAAGCAAACGGAATGTCCATTGATGGATGAATGGGTAAAGAAAATGTGGTATATACTCACAAAAGAATATTATTTGGTCTTAAAAAAGAAATCTTGCCACATGGGACATCATGGAAAAACCTGGAGGACATGCTAAGGGAAACAAGACAGTCACAAAAAAGGCAAGGACTGTGCTATTCCACTTATATAAGGTACTCAGAGTAGTCAAAATCAGTGACAGAAAATAGAATCAGGAATGCCTGTGGCTAGGTGGAAAATGAACGGAGATCTATTGTTTAATGAGTAGAGAACTTCCATTTCACAGTCTTGTTACCAAAAGCTTGGTCTTTGACCCCGATGTCAATTCAATAACGAGGACACAGTTTTGAGAAAAGGGAAAAATGTTTATTGCTTGGCTAACAAAGGGAAAGCACAGGGGCCTCCTGTCCCAGGGGCTGTGACTCTCCCATCATGGGGAACAGGGGGCTACACGCCATGTGTTCTCTGTATTTCACTTGTTAATTTAGGAGACAGTCATTTCTGAGATCTTCTGGTGCCATTCCCAAGTCTGAATTGCTTTGTTCCTGTGGTGGATGGGTGCTTAAGGACAGATAACTCAGCCCAGGATGGGGAAGAAAGGTAACCCTGTTTCCTCTGAGATTAGGGAGGGGGAGAGATTAGGGAGGAGCAGGGAGAGAGGAAGAGAAATGCATCCTTTTAAAAAAACGAGTAGCGGGTTGCTGGGGTTGTGGCTCAGTGGTAGAGCATGGGCCTAGCATTTGTGAGGCACTAGATTCAATTCTCAGCACCAAGTACAAATAAATAAAATAAAGGTCCATCGATGTCTAAAAAGAATTAAAAAAAAAATGAGTCACAGAGCAGCAGAGGTTGTATTCAAAGCATGAAGTGGACCCCTGTCACAATTGGATCAGAAAAAGAACTGGCGTTAGGAGGGCATTCCTGTTGCTGGAGGAAGTAGTTTATGGGGTGTGAACTATGGTAAGGGCAGAAGGGCTGATGAGAAGAGGACTGATTTCAGAAGCTTTACAAGAATACAATCAGCAGGACTGAGTTCTCCTGGTTTTGGAGAATGGCATTGATTTTTTGTGTGTGTCGGGGAGGGGTGCTAGGAATTGAACCCAGGGACACTTAACCACTGAGCCACATTCCCAGCCCTTTTTAAAATATTTTATTTAGAGAGAGGGTCTTGCTAAGTTGGTTAGGGCCTCTCTAAGTTGCTGAGGCTAGCTTTGAATTCACGATCCTCCTGCCTCAGCCTCCAGAGCAGCTGGGATTATAGGTGTGCACCACTGTGCCCAGCTTGGTGTGGTATCTTTTCAGGAGGGTTTATAGAAAGAGGGATTCTTTGGAGGTGGGACTTGGGCAGAGTCTTGTTTCCAGGCAGAGAGACTGGAGTTTGAAAATCCTGGAGCAGCTCCCAGATCCCAGGGATCCTCTTATTGCTATGCTTGAATTCAGGACCCCCAAAAGACCACCAGAGACCAAGATCGATGTAAACAGCAAAGAGGTCTTTATTGCGAGCTAGCTTGGTCCTCCACACGCACACACAGCAACTGGTGATGCTGAGAGGCCCCGAGCCCAGGGTTTGCAGCAGTTTTATACATTCTTTGGAGAAGGCAGGAACTTCACATACATCATAGCATCTCTTAGCAAATCATCACACACCTCGGGAAAATCAAATAACAACTCTAAAACATGATTAGCACATTCACTGGTGGGAACAAGTTAGGTAGGGGTGATTGGTCAGTACAAAAGGGATATTCATTTGAACTGATTGGTTTAAGCCAAAAGGGGTGTACGTGCTGAACTACATGGTTTCCCAACATGTTATCAACCACCATAAACTACTGGGAGGGTCATCTGGCATCCCAGGTATTTCCCTGTCTCATGCTGATTGGTGGCTGCTAGGGGGTTGCTATGGATCCCCACCTAGCCTGACTGAGTCAGGGACACCTGGCGCAGCAGATCTTTCCTGTTATTTGTAGATAAACAACTTAGCAGGGTGGGAATGTGTCTAGGAGTGCTCTGTGAGTTTTTCCAAGGACAAAGGTGATGTCCCTTCCTTGGACAGGCTTTGCTCTGAGGTAGAGGCTGGTTTTTCATTATCAATAAGTCAGACTTTGTCAAGGTCAAGGAGCTGGTCAAAGAGACATCTTGCTCTGCTTTTTTTTTTTTTTTTTTTAACTTGAAGGGTACTGCAGCTTCAAAAACTACTGAGTCATATTGTAAATATTGACACCAATTTCCACAGTACTGATTGCAGGATTGGGAAGGTTCCCAAAAGACAGCCAAGCAGTTTTAAGTCTTTGGCAATTAAGAAAACACCTGAATAATTTAGTAGAGTTGAAGTGTCACTGAGAGTCAAAGACTGCTCCTTATGGGTGGGGTGGCTAGGGAGCAGTCTTTTCAGCCTCTCCCATTTAAAAGTGGAAATGGGAGATTCAAGTCTAGTTTTTGTTGTTTTTGTAGCAGTGGTCCACTTTATGCTTTGTATATAACCCTTGCTGCTCTGCCACAGCTACTGATCTTTAAAATGGACATGTTTCTCTTCCTCTCTGCCTGATCCTTCCTAATCTCTTCCTCTCCCTAATCTCAGGGGAAACAGAATTACCTTTATTCCCCATCCTAGGCAGAGTTATCTGTCCCTGAGTACACATCCACATTAGGAAGGAAGTAATCCAGACTTTGAGAATGGAACCAGAAGATTTCAGAAATGACCATCTCCCAAATTAACAAATAAATTACAACTCCAACAGAGGAAACATGGAATGGAGCCTTTGAATCTCTCTTTAAAAGCCCTATTTCTGCTGATGGGCAGAATCACAGCTTTTGGGACAGGAGTCCCCTGTGTTTCTCCTTTGCTAGCAAAGCAATAAAACTTATTTTTTTCCTTTTTCTCAAAACTGGGTCCTTGTTATTGGATTGACATCAGAGACAAGGACTGAGCTTTTGGCAACATTTTGGCAAATTATCAAAGGGATCATCCTCTGAGGTGGACTGCCAAGGTTCCCTCCAGCTATTTCTCATGAAATCCCTTGATTTTATTCACTCATCAAATTTGTTTTTGTTATTATTATTTGTTTTGGCACCAGGGATTGAAGGAACAATGAGGAACGAGAGATGGGTGAACAAGAAATGAAAGATGGAGACCAGGCAGAGATGCACACCAGAGTTTGTCAGAGCTCAAAATAAAGGCCATCTCTCTATAGGAGAGAGCGGCAACACAGGCTTGAGTTCTGGGACTTTCATGGGGCAGCTCAGGAATCAGAGCCAGGCAGGTCCTAATGCAGGTGGTCAAAGGTTGGGTTGGTAGGAGGGAGTGGTGAGCGTTTCTCAGAAAGGCGCTTGGGTGGGAAAGCGAAACTTTTTCCTTAAAATGGCGGCTGTCACTTAAGATGGCTGTCCAAATGCTAAGCAAGGACCATATAAGGGGGTTGGCCTCCTCCCAGCTCTCAGCTCTGTGGATGACCCTCTCCAGCATTCCTCTCAGGCAGGATGACCACCAGTAGCCTTGGTCCTAAATACCCCCAATTTAGCAACCTCAGTGAAAAGAGAAATTCTCTCTCCCCAGTATCTATCTAGCTCTTCGGGAAGATCCTGGTTGGCCTTGTTCAGTTCATGTGACTTCTCCACAGGAGTCACAGTGGACTGTAGGAAGGGGTCGTTTGTTTGGCTACATCACCCTAGATCACGTCTGTTCCTGGGTGGGGTGAGGTACAAAGTGATCATGACTGACAGCTCCTGGACTTGGGTCGACTGGCCTAGCTTCTCTCGCTGACCTGCACTCCTGCTTGCTTTCTGTTGCCCTGTGTACTTTTCCCACATAGACCAGAGCCTTGGGAGATTCCAGCAACTTTCAGATTCCAAGCTAACAGTCAGCAGGCAGCAGAGCAGTTTTCTCTGGCCTGAAAGTGTCTAGTTAAAGGAGTTTCTTTTATTTTTCTTTCTTTATTATTATATTTTTTTTGGTTTAATAATTATTAGTTGTCAATGGACCTTTATTTTATTTATTTATATGCAATGCTGAGAATCAAATCCAGTGCCTCACACGTGCTAAGCAAGCACTCTACCACCGAGCCACAACCCCAGCCCTTAGTTAAAGGAGTTTCTGAGGTACACTAGACATGCTCTGAAAAGATCCCTTATTGAGCCAGGCATGGTGGCACACAACTGTAATCCCAGCGACTCGGGATGCTGAGGCAGGAGGATAACAAGTTCAATGCCAGCCTTGGCAACTTAGCTAGACCCTGTCTCAAAATAAAACATAAAAAGGGTTAGGGATGTAGCTCAGTGGTTAAGTGCAAAAACGAATATAATAAAATAAAAACTAAGTTACAATTTACATATAGCAAAGTTTACCCTATTTAGTGTATGGTATTGTGAGTTTTGATAACAGTTATCCAACTGCAGTCAAAATATAGAATGATTCTACCAGCCACAAAAAGTTCCCTGTGTCTCTTTGTGGCCTTCCTTTCCCCCAGCCCCATTTATGGCAACCAGTGATCCGTTTTCTGTCCTTGTAGTTTTACTTTCTCCCAAATATCATATAAATGGGAATACAGAGTATATAGCCTTGAGATTCGCTTCTTTCACTTAGCATAAGAAAACCGAGATTCGTTCATGTTGTTCTGCCCACCACTGTTACCTTCCTTTTTATTGCTGAATAACACTTTGCTGTCTGAATGTACCACATATTATTTATGCTCTAGTTGAGGGACATCTGGGTTGTTACCAGTTTTGGGCAATTATGAATAAAACTGCTATAAACATAGATTTTCATTTCTCTTGGGTAAAGACCCAGGAGTGGGATTTCTGGGCTGCATGGTAAATGTTTAACTTGATGTGAAACTGCCAAACTGTCTTCCAAAGAGGCTGTATGTTTTTGCATTCCTACTAGCAATGTATGAGCATTCCAGTTGCTTGGTGTTCTCGCCAGAACTTGGGTTTGTTGTTTTGTTTTAAGTCTAATTCTATTTTTTTTTTCTCCCTGTGGTGCTGGGGATGGAACCCAGAGCCTCATGCATGCCAGGCAAGCACTCTACCACTGAGCTACACCCCCAGCCCCTGTCTTAAGCCTACTTCTAATAGATATGTAGTGGTATCTCTCTGTGGTTTTAATTTGCATTTCCCTAATAACTAATTATGTTGAACATTTTTGCATGTGCTTATTTCCCATGCCTATATTGTCTTTGGGGAAGTATCTATTCAAATACAGAAGCCATATTTTAAGTTGGGTTCACTTTGTTTATGATTTAAGTTTGGGGAGTTCTGGAGTCAAGTCCTTCATTAGATATATGTTTTGTAAAAGTTCTCACCCAGTTTGTGACCTGTCTTTTCATTCTTCTAACAGTGTCTCTTTTGGAGGGTGGGTGGGAGGTGCACAAAGATTGAACCCAGGGGTGCTTAACCACTGAGCCACATTCCCAGCCCCCCCTTTTTTGGAGGGGGTGGTGCTAGGGATTGAACCCAGGGCCTTGTGCATGCAAGGCAAGCACTCTACCAACTGGGCTATATCTCCAGCCCCCAGCCCTTTTTTTTTTTTTTTCCCAGCCCTTTTTTTAATGTTTTTTTCTTTTAGATTTTTGTAAACGTTTGTTTTATTTATTTATTTATATGTGGTACTGAGAATCAAACCCAGTGCCTCACATATGCTAGGCAAGCACTCTACCACTGAGCTACAACCCCAGCCCCCTCTTTCAAGGTTTTTACTTAGAGACAGGGTCTAAAGTTGACAAGGCTGACTTTGAATGTGTGATGTTCCTGCTTCAGCCTCCCAAATTGCTGGGATTAGAGAAATGTGCCACACTGCCTGGCTAATGCTATCTTTTAAAGCACAGAATTCTTAATTTTGAAGAGTTCTTTTTTTTTTATTATTTCTTTTTTAGTTCTCGTCAGACACAATATCTTTGTTTGTATGGGGTGCCGAGGATCGAACCCGGGCCGCACGCATGCCAGGCAAGTGCGCTACCGCTTGAGCCACATCCCCAGCCCTTGAAGAGTTCTTAATTTAATTTTTTTTCTTTTTGTAGTGTTGGGAATGGAACACAGGACAGGTAGTTATTTTACCACTGATCTACACTCTCAGCCCCAGACGATCTTTTTAAAAATTTTTTGGTACCAGGGATTGAACCCAGGAATGGTTATCTTCTGAGTCACATCCCCAGCCCTATTTATTTATTTATTTATTTATTTATTTAAAAACAGGGTCTCACTAAATTGCCTAGGGTCTCACTAAATTGCTGAGGCTGGCTTTGAACTTGCAATCCTCCTGCCTCAGCCTCCAGAGTGACTGGGATTAAAGGCATTTTCCACAGCAGTCAGCAAGTTTTCTTAATTTTGACCCACATTATTAAGTTTTTTCTTCTACATGTTGTGTTATTGATGTCACATGTAAGACATCTCAGTTTACTCCAAGTTTACAAATGTTTTCCTCTAGAAATTTTAGAGTTTAAGGTTTTACATCTATTTCTATGAACTATTTTATGTTATTTTACAGGGTATGAAGTGTGGATTGAGGTTCCTTTTTTTGCATATGAGTATCTAATTGTTCTGACATCATTCCTTGAAACCTTATATTTTTTTTCCATTGAAGTATGTTTGAGTGTTTGTCAAAAATCAATTGACCTAACTGGGTGCAGCAGCATATGCTTGTATCCCAGTGTCTCAGGAGGCTGAGACAGGAGGATCACGTTCAAAGCCAGCCTCAGTAATTTAGTGAGGCCCTAAGCAACTGAGTGAGACCCTGATTTAAAATAAAAAATTTAAAAAGATCTGGGAATGTAGTTCAGTGTCTAAACACCCTGGGTTCAATCTCCAGAATAAAAAAAAAAAATCAATTGACCTTATATATGTGATTCTTTTTATGGCTTGTGTATTATATTCTCTCTCTCTCTCTCTCTCTCTCACACACACACAAACACACACTCCTCCTTCTCTCTCTTACTACAGTAGGAGACTGAACCCAGGGCACCCTACCACTGAGTTATATCTCCAACCCTTTTTATTTTGAGACCCAGTCTCGCTAAGTCACCCAGAATGACCTGGAACTTTAGATCCTCCTGCCTCAGCCTCAGGCATATACCATTGATCTATAAATAAATGTCTCTTCTTTCTTCAGTACCACGCTCTCTTGACTACTATAGCTTTATAGCAAATTTGAAAGTCAGATAATGTAAGTTCTCTAAAATTGTTCTTCTTTAGAATTATTTGGTCTATTTTTGTTCTTTTGCCTTTCCAAGCTTATTTTACATTACAGGGAAAAGAACACACAAATGTATTTCAGCCCAAGGCATGGGGGGGGGGCAGTATTAGAATCAGCTCACAGACTCCCTTTTTCTCTGAGGGACTGTGTGCTGGCAAGGTTGCCAATCAGAATCCACCCAATGCTCATGCTGTATCAGGAGGTAGTTCTAAAGTAGGGAGACGGTAACGCAGGACTCTGGAACAGCGTGGACTCAAGTCCTAGCTCCAATTCTAACTAGAACTTGGAAAATTGACTCAACAGCCTTATGCCTCAATTTTCTGTTCTGATGAATGGAGATTATACCTATTTCATAGGATTTTGAACAGGGGCTGGGGGTGTAGCTCAGTGGTAGAACACTTGCCTGGCTTGAACCAAGTCCTGGTTCAATAATCTCCAACACTGTGAAAACAAAACAAAACAAAAAAAATTGTACTTGGTACTTGTAAGCCCTTGGTAAGTGTTCACTGTTATTTGAATTATCATTACCTGTCTCAGTCTTTCTTCTCTCCCCACTCCTGCTGAATCCACAGTTCCTGATGGGTTTTTTTTTTCTTTTGAGAAGCTTTCTGAGGATTTAAGTCACATAATAACCAGCTTATCACAATAACAACGGCCTGGCCAGAAGATCTATATACAGCTATTTCTTGCTGTTTCACCTAGTTATTGCCTCTAGATTTGTAGAAAATCTACAAAAAAAAAAAAAAAAAACCTACAAAAAATCTGCTTTGTGACCTATAGAATTTGGCTGGTAGTGAAAGATCGCTGCTGTGTCCCAGGCCATCAAAGCTAAATATCGAGGTACTATTATGACTTGAGGGCCCCAATGACAAAGGCCTGCTCCTGTCCTGTTGCACTGGGTTCCATTCTTGCTCCATGAGCCTGGAATATCCCCAAGGACGGGGACTTGATCTGTCTGTTTTCATCAGGGACTCCTCCACACTGAACTCCTTCTCCCCTAGGAGCAGGAGTCAAGGATCAATGTCCCCAGTCTACCAGGAACAACCCAGAAGGTACTGATCCTTATCCCACTGGAATGGGATAGCAAGGGGGCGGGTGTTTACCTCAACGACACAGACTTTTTCCCCTCAATATTTTAATGATTTTTGCCATCATAGCTCTCCAAACGACCTAAAGGTGCCTTCATATGTCCTTAATATACTGTTCTGTGAGTTTTGAGATACAATGTCCTAATGCAAAGAGGATGATTCAGTGGAACTACAGAAATGACAGCAGGGTCACTGGGGGGCTTTGTGTCCCTCAGATCCCAAACCTCTGTAAAAACCTGGTTGTGTTGAAAATATGGGGAATAATCCAGGAATTTGTGATACACATTTGATGATTTTTTTTACATTTTCTTTAATTTTTTTATTTGTTCTTTTTAGATATACATGACAGTAGAGTGTATTTTGACATATTACATGTACACAGAGTATCTTATTCTAATTAGGATCCCATTCTTGTGGCTGTACATGTTGTGGAGTTACACTGGTCATGAGTTCATCTATAAGGGTAGGAAAGTTAACATTCTACTGTCTTTCGTATTCCCATTCCCCCTCTCTTCCTTGCATTCCCCTTTGTCTAATTCAAGGAACTTCTATACTTCCCTCCCCACCTTCCCTTGTAGTGGGTTAGCATTCACATATCAGAAGATTTGGCCTTTGATTTTTTGGGATTGGCTTATATCACTTAGCATGATATTCTCCAGTCCCATTCATTTACTGTCAAATGCCATAATTTCATTCATTTTTATGGCTGAGTAATATTCCATTGTGTATATACGCCATGTGTTCTTCGTCCGTTCATCTGTTGAAGGGCACCTATTTGGGTTCCATAGCTTGGCTATTATGAATTGAGCTGCTATAAACATTGATGTGGCTGGGTCCCTGTGGTGAGATACACATTTGGATCAACATAATATCCAGTTAGGAACATGATATTCACCCCCACACACCCCCATGTTCCTCATTAACCTGCAAGTAATGCTCTTGATTGTGTTGTGTTAAGGAAAGAAAAAAAATTAAACTCCTCAAAACATTATAGGTAGAACTATATCTGCCAATAAAGATTGTTTTAATAATAGAGCTCAAAATGGTATGAATAACAACAACAAAAAAGTTGTTAAGACACTTACAGGTTTGGTTTCAGCAAGTTCTTCCTGCTATTTAGAAGACAGAAAGGTGAACTCTGCAATGAGCAAAGAGCGTTTTATTTCCAAAGGGGAAATATTTCTCATTAAACTCCCCTTTCCTTTATGAAATAGGAAGTCACAGTCTCACACTTTCGTAAGATAATAGAGTATGAAAACCCTCTGAGCTCTGTGTGTATGAGGTTATTTGGTCTATTGGGGTTAAAAGTTTGAAATTCAGGTTAATGTTTTAAATTGAGAAAAAAGAATCCTAGCAGGGCAGGGTGGCACATGTCTGTAATCCCAACTGCTCAGGAGGCTGAGGCAGGAGAATTTCGAGTTCAAAGCCAGCCTCACCAATTTAGCAAGGACTTAAGCAACTTAGTAAGACCCTGTTTCAAAAAACAAAACAAAAAAACCCCATTAAATTCAGTCATTGAGCTTTTGTTCCTTTGTTCTCAAGGCCATTTTAATTTTTAATTTTTTTTTTTGGTACTGGGGGATTGAACCCAGGGAGGCTTAACCACTGAGCCACATCCCCAGCCCTTTTTATTTATTTATTTGGAGACAGGGTCTCCCTAAATTGCTTCGGGCCTTGCTGTTGCTATGGCTGACCTTGAACTTGTCTGGCTTTGAACTTGTGATCCTCCTGCCTCAGTCTCTGGAGTTGCTGGGATTACAGGTGTGCACCACAATGTCCAGCTGCCAAGATTGTTTTAGAAAGAACCAAGGACTCTTTTCAGCTGAAAGTGAGTCTGCATTTCACAGCGAGTTCAAGGCAGGAAGCCCTGAACCCGGTGGCTCAGGAATAAGCCCTTGACTGGAAGCCTATGTACTTTTC
The DNA here is from genome assembly GCF_001458135.2 of Marmota marmota marmota. Classification (NCBI taxonomy): domain Eukaryota; kingdom Metazoa; phylum Chordata; class Mammalia; order Rodentia; family Sciuridae; genus Marmota; species Marmota marmota. The sequence goes on along the minus strand of NW_025999977.1, from coordinate 22,625,590 downwards.
CATTCTCCTGGAGACTACTTCTTGCAGCTGCGCCTCTACAAAGCCCACCTCTGAGCAGGAGGAAATCATTATTTTCTCCTCTGTGGCAGTGTTTGTGTTTCCATTCCTTATTGAGCTATCATTAAGTCAGGAAATTCTCAAGGGAAATCACTTTAATCTCTTCAGCGGTGTTTTACAATCCTCTGAAGGTGATTCAAGTACACCCAAGCAGTATTTCACTACTGAATTACAGGAGGAATGAATGAGCTGTTGAAAAACTCATTTGCTCTTTAAACTTCATATGTGCCTCTCTCTTTGGAGGTGGCCCTCAGCAGAGGCCTGGTCCACAGGCTTGGCTCTCTGTGCAGCTGCCCCCCTCTTACTGCCTTCTCCCCAGCTGTACCCCCCCTTTTCTCTCCACTGGCTGCCTCTTAATCTCTGCTGCTATCCTCTCTGCTGCCTCCTCTGGAAAAATACTGTGGGAGGTGGGACCATCTCCTGGTGTTTTTTGCAATTTCATGGGGGAAACCTGCAAGAACCAAAGAGCTGAAGTTATGCTGGTGGGTTAGAAGGAGAGGGGCTGAGGTTCTGCCACAGGAGCAGGAATCTGGAGGTTCTGCTCTAGGGATCCGACCACACTCTGCCTTCCATTAGCTTTTCCTGCTTCCATTCCTGATGAGCTTTTAAGATTGCACGTTTTCCACCCACCCCCACCTTTCAAAAACTCCTCCTACACAGAAGATGTTCACTGAACAGAATTGCTAAAAACACAGGGCGTCCTACTACAGATTCTGCTGGCAGTTGGGCTCTTGGCTGTCTTTAAGACTTTTTCTATTCTCAGTTTCTCTATCTGTAAAATGGAAATAATCAAAGGATGGGTTCATCTACAATGCTTGAAGAGCCATTAATGGGAAGGAGAGAAAGGAGCCAGGATATTTCCAGAAGGTGGAGGAAAACTCTTTATTTTTCCCTTGAGAATCCAGGATTGAACTGTATGCTTCTGGAGATAATTATTATACTCTAGTTTCTCAGAGCAATATGATAACTAATCTGACTAATCAAAGCTCAGATTGTGAGAACTGGAGGGGACCAAACTCAAGAACCATTTAATTGGAGATTTTTTTTGGGCGGGGGCGGTATTGGGAATTAAACCCTAAGGTGCTTTACCACTTAATTATATTCCCCAGCCCTTTTTAATTTTTAGATAGGGACTCATTAAATCACTTAGGACCTCACTCAATTGCTGAGGCTGGCCTCAAATTTGCAATCCTCCTGTCTCTGCCTCTAGAGCCACTGGGATTACAGGCATGTACCACCATGCCTGGCTTAATTGGGATCTTAACTGTGACTTGTCATTCCCAGACCGATTATATCAGACTTTCTGGAGGCAGGGTCACAGCTCATTTTTTAAATTGCTTTTATTTTTTAAATACATGACAGCGAAATGCATCACAATTCTTATTACACATATAGAACACAATTTACACATATAGAACCAATTCATGTCTTCATACATGTACTCTGGATAATGATGTCCATCACATTCCACCATCATTGCTAACCCCCTGCCCCCTCCATTCCCCTCCCATCCCTCTGCCCTATCTAGAGTTCATCTATTCCTCCCATACTCCCTCTCCTACCCCACTATGAGTCAGTCACCTTAGATAAAACATTCGCCATTTGTTTTGGGGGGATTGGCTAACTTCACTTAGCAATATCTTCTCCAACACCATCCATTTACCTGCAAATGCCATGATTTTATTCTCTTTTATCGCTGAGTAATATTCCATTGTGTATATATGCCACATTTTTTAATCCATTCATCTACTGAAGGGTTTCTAGGTTGGTTCCACTGTTTAGCTATTGTAAATTGAACAACCCACTTTTTTTAACCCTCCCCAGGTGACTTCAGTGTCCAGTATCCAGCCAGAATCAAGCACCAATGATCTGGTCCAACTCTCTCTGAACAAGGATAAAACAACCTGGGAAGGTGTTGTGAGTCAAACCAAAGTCTCCCAGGAATAGGATCCCATGGCGTGGGCTGGAGATGTGGTTCCGCAGTAGAGACCTTCCCTAGAATGCTTGAGGCCCTGGGTTTGATACAGAGCACCACAAAAGAAGAAAAAAGATCCTATGGCTTATGGCAGCTGTGGCAGAGGAAAAATAACTTTCCAATATTTGTTAAGTTTTTAGTTGTAACAAACCCCATAACAAGAGACAGATTAATAAGAAAATGAGCAGACATGGGCTGGGGTTGTGGCTCAGTGGTAGAGCACTTGCCTAGCATGCGTGAGGCACTAGGTTCAATTTTCACCCCACATATGCATGAATAAATATTATAATGGTCCATCAACAACTAAAAAATATTCTTAAAAAATAAAGAAGATGAGCAGACAGTTAACATGCATAGGTAACATGTCGATTTTAAAGAAGCAGTTTTGAACGCCAGCTTATACACCAATGTCAACAAAGAACAGTAAAATTTTAGAGAAGACCAAAGAAAAGGACTTTGAGACTCTAGGGGTGGTAAGTAGGGGAAAGGTAGTAAAGGACAGATAAAGCTGGTTAGTGAGGCTCATTAGTGTAGATTCCTCTGGTGCCATCTCCAGGTTCGGAAGACTCTCAAGCTATCTTCAGGGGTTAACCTTTTTCTTCCCAGGTGGAAGGGGATGCAGGATGCTGTTTGTCTTTGTAAATATATATCCTGCTTTAGTCAAATAGAGAGCAGACAGAGAGCTCTCCTGCATCTTGTTCCTCTTACTTGTCATCAGCTCAACAGTCCTTATGCAAAAGAGGCATATTTCGGGGCAGCATATTCTGAGCTCTCTACAGAGAAATGGAGGCAGAGGTTACGCAGGGACCACAAGGCTGCAAACCCTATCCCTTGGGCAATCAAGCAGTTTTGAAAAACTGCTGTGTGCCAGGCTCTGGATTAAGTATCACAGGAAAAAGGGATACTAAGATGAATCATTCACTACTCCCCAGGAGCAATCCACAGGGTGGTGGACTTGATCATATACTGTAGAGGTGTAGCAATGGTCCACTTTATGCTCTGAATGGAGCCCTTGCTTCTCTGCCACTGCAACTTGTTATTTATTTATTTTTACTTATAGATGGACACAATATCTTTATTTTGTTTATTTATTTTTATGTGGTGCTGAGGATCTAACCCAGTGCCTCACATGTGCAAGGCAAGTTCCCTGCTACTGAACCACAACCCCAGCCCCTTATTTTTTTTAACTGTAATTTATTTTTAAAATGAACATGTTCCTTCCTCTCCCTCTCCATGCTCCTCTCTAATCTCAGGGGAAACAGGATTACTTTTATTCCCCATCCTAGACAGAGTTATCTGTCCTTGTGTACACACGCACCATAGGAAGGAAGTAATCCAAACTTTGGGGATGGTACCAAAAGAACACAGAAATGCAGTAGCAGTGGCACATGCCTATAATCCCAGCTGCTTGGGAGGGTAAGGCTGGAGGATCATGAGTTCAAAGCCAGCCTCAGCAAATAGCCAGGCACTAAGCAACTCAGTAAGATCCTGTCTCTAAATCAAATACAAAATAGGACTGGGGATGTGGCTCTGTGGTTGAATGCCCTTGAATTCAATCCCAGTACAGGAAAAAAAAAAGTTTCTGGATTTGCAGTGGTGGCCCATGCCTGCAATCCCAGATACTGTGGGGTAGGGGGCTGAGGTAGGACAATCCCATGTTCAAGGACAGCCTGGGCAACTTAGACCCTGTCCCAAATAAATACATAAATAAAAGTCTAGGATGTAGTTCAGTGATAGAGTGCTTATCTATCATATGTGAAGCTCTAGGTTCAATCCTGAGTACTACAAAAACAAAAGAAGTTGTTTCTGAAATAAATAATAAGGTCATTTGCAACTTATATGTCCCCACCAAGAGTGTCCTATAATAGCAAAGCCACATTGATAAAGATACTTGAAAAGTAAAGTGACCTTAAGGAAGACTTTAGGCCTGGTTCTCACCCCCATCCTCCAGCTCAGCTTCTGCCTCAGCTCTCTTACCACTAAAGCTTGTCAGGGCTGGACTCCAGTCCCCCAGCCTCCTGTTTATGGTCACTTTGGCCCTAGAGGAGATTATCTCTCTAAAGCTGAGAACCAGTAGCTTCTAAGGAATAAAGAGAAAACTAGTTTTGTTGACTCTTCAGTGGAATACAGTACGACTTCACATTACCCTAATGGAATGGTGTCATTACCCATTTTAAACATGGGGAAACTGACAGAGCTTTGAGAAGTGAAGAAAATCACTCCTGCTATTCAGTTAGCCAAAGGTCGTAAAGCAAAAATTATTCCTGACTCCTGAAGATAGTAAGGTAGACTTTATTCAAAGAAGGATTGCAGCCAGGTGTGGTGGCTGTAATCAATCCCAGCAATTTGGGAGGCTGAGACAGGAAATCACCAAGTTCAAAGCCAGCCTCGGCAACTTAACGAGGTGCTAAGCAACCCATCTCTAAATTTAAAAAAAAAATTTAAAAAGGGCTGGGGATGTGATCCATGGTTAAGTGCCCGAGTAGCCAAAATAAATAAATAAATAAATTCATACTACATACATAACAAATAACAAATAAAAATAAAATTCGCAGACCTGCCTGAGTAGTTTGGTGAATGAGGGAAAGTTTTTTTTGTCAATGTCAAGGATGAGGTTGGAATCTGAACACAAGGGTCTGACTCCAAAATGAAGCTGCCAGATTTAACAAAGTATTTGTTGTTCATCTGAAATTAAAATTTAACTGCGTCCCAAAGTTTACTTGACATCCCTTCTTAGATACCCCTTCTTAGACCTCGCGACCAGGACGAAGTGTGTGTGGTGTGGTGGCCGCTGAACTGTGAAGCCCAGCGCGCGTTCTCTGATTTGAGCGCTTGGCGAAGGGTGACCCCTGGTGGTTGCGTGGCGCCCTGCAGGCGCAGCGAGCCCAGCCGGAGAAGGGGGAGGGAGGGCTTCTGTGGACATCTGACCTCTCCTCCAGGCAAGGAGGGTGGAACAGGTTCAGAACCACTTGGCATAGAAGATTTTTCATGGAAAACAATGGCACTCCGTCTTCCCCGAAAGATCCTCAGGCCCTCAATCTTCAAGGACCAAAGGAGGAATTGTTGAAATCTGCCCCTTTTCATACCACCCTCTGCCATCCATGAGGCCTCTCGGCCCCTCTGCCCACATCCAGAATGTGGCAGCTCATGTTAAAATCAGCCAGAATGGGACTCTTTCCAGGGCACAGGGCTAGTCCTGAGTTATCTCTGTGTGAATTTCCTTTCCAGTAGATTGTGTTAGTGCTACACAGGGTGGACGTGTTCGCCTCCTCCAACCTGTGCTCTCCTCTGTGACAGAATGGTTCAAGTACTGAAAGGTGTGTAGGAGAGAAAAAGGACTCTTCCTCACCCGTCAAAAGGTTCGTGGCCAACACTTCTCAAACCAAAGACAGATTAATAAGAGAAAATGATTACAAACCTATTTAACAAAAGTCTTATGTGACCTGGAACTGTTAGGATGAAGCCCCAAGCCCTGGGGAAGACATACATTTCTCTACTTAGGCTGGATGAAGAACAGTGTTTAGTATGATCTGATGATGATAAACTTAGGGTCCCAACAAGGCCTCTTGGTTCCTGTACAGCATTCTTTTGCTCCTGGGCATTGGGCAGGATACCTGTCATATGAAGGTCTTCAAGGGACAAGGAAGAAGGTCATAGAAGACCTTCTTGGAGTTCATGACTTATTTGGGGAAGAATAATTCAAGGTGCTCTGAGCCAGGTGCAGAGGTACACTCATGTAATCCCAGCAGCTCTGGAGGCTGAGGCAGGAGCAATTTAACCAGGTCCTAAGCAACTTAGGAAAACCCTGTCTCAAAATGAAAAAAAAAAAAAGGCTGGAAATGTGGCTCAGCGGTAGAGTTCCCCTGGGTTCTCCATTACAAAAAAAAAGCAGCAACAACAACAAAAATCAAGATACTATGTCCTGCTTCAGGGAAGAAAGGAGGATGGGAAAAAAGGTGTGGGGGGTGGGGGTCATAGAGATCTTGCTTCTGCAGCCTCCCGGTCTCCTTCAACTCAAAATACAATTACCACCCCACAATGACATTTCAGCAAACTATGGACTGCATACACAGTGGTGATGGCATAAGATGATATCACACAATGACACTATGATCATCTTAGTCTATGATGTTCACTTGATGATGAGATAGGCTAATGACACATTTCTCAGAATGTATTCATGTTATTAAGTGACAAGTGACTATACTCAGCAATGTCAAGTTATTACATTTTGAGAAATCAAGTTCTGACCCCCAATAGTTACAAACATGATCCACATGAGTCCTGCCTTCTTGGGGCAGTTGAGGAGACAGACTTGGACACAAATAGTTACACAGGACAGAGAGTGATAAAGAGGCACATCCTACCTCCCCGGTAGGCTTCAGAATACTCACCTGCTTGCTCTTTTTTTTTTTTTTTTCCCTGAAAGCTTGTTTCTTATTCTGATACAAAGGAGAAACACAGGGGACTCCTGTCCCAAAGGCTGAATGGTGATGAACCCAGCCTAATTCCATCTTAAGATTGGGAGCCATCTTGTCACAAAGACATGAAAAGTTAATTTCTGTTTTACTATAAATTACTGTGATTTCTAAACTGCCCGTGCTCTGAACTCACCCAGACCTGGTTCCCCCTGACCAGATAACAACCCTCTCTGAAACCTCAGCAGTGCCTCATAAATTCTGATGTTGGAATCTGAATTTATTTCCTACCTTGATATGTTAAGCCATGTAGATCATTAGCCTACTATCTGCCTTTGTATTATGCTTGTCAAAATCCTGTTAATTGTAGGTTCTCAAGACACCCCCCTTTGCAACTTTTTTGTGCTATAAAACTTTTTTCCTGGAGAGCTGGGGGGCTGATCTCTAGCTGGGGTTTGGGATAAATGGCTGCTGGGCAGCTTTCTTTGTGTAAACAATTTAAGTTTGCTTTAATTTGATTTAAAATTGGAGCCGGTGGTCTTTTCTTTGCGTTGTGGTTCAATAGTGGGAGAGAAGTATATGGAAAGTATATTTAGGGTCACTGTAGATGTTGAGGGAGGCTCCCCTTTGCCAAAGTGAAGGCTCTGATGAGGGCAACAAGTTCAGCCTGCTGATTGGATGTATTATTGGGAAGCGGAGCCACTTCACAGCCGATTAGAGAGACTATAGCATATCCTTCCTGATGAACTCCCTCCTGAAGGAAGGAAGAGCCATCTGTGAACCATGTGTATGTTGTCTTTATGTGGGAGGGATGTGGAAGAAGCTCCTCCAGAGTTTCAGTGCATGAATGGATAAGAGGAGAAGAGGTGGAAGAGTCATGAGGAGTGGGGAGGAGAGTAGCAGGGTGGAAGGGTGAGCACATGTGGAAAGTAAGACTGGGATCTTCCACCAGGGAAACCTGTAGAGATAAAATGTGGCACTGGGGTAAGGAATGTAAGCCCTTGTAGGTGAGGAGTTCCTTTAGGTGATGGGGAGCCAGGATGGTGAGTGGGGCCCCAAAGGTGAGTTTCTTTGACTTGTTAATGAGTAGAGAGGCTGTAGTCACCATTCATAAGCAAGGGTCCATCCCCAAACAGTAGGTTCAAGAGTAGAGATGTAGGGGAAAATTAAATTGACACCCCCCCCCCCAGGCCTTTGCATTTCAATGTTAGCTTCAGTGTGACCTTGGCCAGGGAGATTGCTGCCTAGGGCTTTACAGTGTAGGAGGGTTCTGGGTCCTTTGTTTGTCTAGAAGTAGGGTCTCTGGAGAAATCCAGAACTTTAGTGGCAAGTAGAAGCTGGATGAGGGGAACAAGAGGAGCAAAGGGAAGGCTTAGAGTGGAGAAAGGAGAAAGCCTGCACGTAAGGGATTTTCTTCCATTTTCCTGAGCGCTCCCGAAAGTTATGAAGATTGGAAGGTTGAACTGGTCAAAGGACCTTTAGATCAGGAGCCAAAAGGAGTGGGGCTAAGTGGGCGAGGAGGCAGCCTAGAGGTGAGTCAGATGGGATTTGGGAGTTCCCCATGGCGATTTGGAATCTGGGAGTGAGAGAAGGGAGTCACCTGCTACTTCCTGAGTCCTGGGCTTTGCCTGTAGAGAGTCTTGGTTGCCTGGCCAGAGCTACTGTGAGCTCTGCTGAGGAGCTGAGAACCAAGACCCGAGAGTGAACTCACCAAGGGGAAGGGATGGGAGAGAACCTTGGTGCTGGGCCAAGATCTAAGTTCTAGAGAGAAGACTTGTCACTGTTCTCTAGGGAGATGGGGGGAAGGGAGAAGTCACTTACCTATAGGAGGCCAGTGTGTGGATGAAGAAGAACGCGAGATGGCTGATGGGAGAACGTATTAAGGCTGCTCCGCAAAAAATCTTGAGATGAACGTGAATGGGCTCATGGTGTCAGGTGATAGAAGGACTTGAAATATCTTGGACAGTAGGGTCCACCTTGGAAATGGGTAATGGGAAGGCATTGGTAGACGGAATAGGGGATGGTCCTAAGGTAAGGGTGAGGATCAGGGGAGCGGCAGGGGAGCGGCAGGCGAGTCTGGATGTAAGCATGTATGAGGGGAGAAGGAAAGTGTATCCCCCAACTTTGTGAGGATGTCCCTTCCCATAAGGGGAACAGGGCACTATGGAATGACCCAAAGGGAGTGGGTGAAAACTAGAGAGCTAAAGGTGCAGACAAGGTTAGGTGTCTGTAAGGGCTGGTAGGGTTTACCCTCTACCCCGACAATAGAGGTCATAGGACAAGTAGTGGGCCCCCAGAACTCCTTGAGGACTGAAGGAGGAAGGAGACAGGCCTATCTGAAATATGCCGAGTTACGCTGGGTTCCCACAGAGTGATGGTAGTGGTCAGGTGATGGGGACCTGGGCCTCATCACTCATCTGCAGCCAGTCCTAAGAGTTGGAAAGGGGAAACAGAAGGGCCAGATGGCCAGGGGCTGCTATGGGCTCAGGGACAATCAGTGGCCCAGTGTTCTTCCTGATGGCATTTAGGACAAGGGTCTGGAGGCTTTCGAGGCTTGGGACATGTACGAGCCCAGTGACCCATCTGACCACATTTAAAACAGGGTCCAGGCGGTCCCAAGGAACCCTTCCATGGACCAGTGGAACCAGGGACAGATGCTGGATGGATGGCCTGAGAGAGCATCTGATATTTCTGCTTCCGGGCCTTCTCATCTCTCCGGTATACACCTTAAACACCACTCCCAGAACCTCAGCTTGGGGAGTTAGGGGACCCCTCTTAAGGCACCTTAGTTTGGCCTTAATGTCGGGGAAACTCTGGGAGGAAAAAGTGGGTCAGTAGTAGTTGTCTCACGTCTGGAGTCTCAGGGTCCAGATTAGTATATTGGAATAAAGCCTTGGTCAGGCGGTCTAGAAATGCTGAAGAGTTTTAATTTTTATCTTGGAAGATTTCCTGGAGCTTTTCATAGTTGATAGCCTTATGGGCTGCCTTTTTAAGTCCTGCCATGAGCAAGTAAGTAATGAATTGGTTTCTACTAGTTATTCCTCCAGGTGAAGTATAATCCCAATTGGGATCCCAATCAGGGACTGCATCAGTGCCCATCAGATGGACAGGGGAGGTCTGATGTACCTCATCAGCATAATTTTTAGCTTGCTCCCAAACTTGCCTGGCACTCCTTGGGCAGGAGGGTGTTAGACAAGATCATATTTGCATATATGTGGTGAGACTTGAAGTATAGGACCTAAGCAATTTTTCTATCTGTGAAAGATCTGACAAAGAGAAAGGCACATGAACCCAGATTACACCATCTACCCCAGCTACCTGTGTTCTCTGACACAGAGATGCGGGTTGGGCAGCGGCAGCCCATGAGCATGTGGCAGGAGGAGAGAGGGGTGGAGGGGCTGAGGGGACAGTTGCTGCAAAGGCTTCATTAGAAAGAGAATTGTGGTATGGCAGGGGCTCAACCCCTGGGTCAAAGGAGAGGAGTCCTGGATAGGATCTTCAGTCCCTTTGGAAGCAGGCATAGGGGAGGTGAGAGCTAAGAGGACTCATGCAGGAGAGCAAGAGTTGCAGAGAGAGAGCTTAGAGACAGAAGATCTGAATGTATGCTCTCTCTTTCCATTTTCCTGAATGCTCACAATAGTTGAAAAGTTCCCTGATAATATTGGGATCTAGAGTGCCATGAAGTGGCCATTTAGAGTCATTATCCAAAGGATATTGAAGCCAGGTCTGATTGCACAAATGGATAAGTTTTGAGGGGTTTAGGTCCAGGGTGAGAGACAGAGTCCCTAGATTAGCCAGGAGGCAGCCTAGGGGACTATGGGAGGGAATGGATGAGGAGCCACCCATGGTGAGATGTAGGAGGTGAGTGTAGAGGTGGTGTGTATAAGGTCCTTGCTTAGCATCTGGGCTGCCATCTGAAGTGACAGCTGCCAGTTTCCCACCTGAGGACCTTTCCAGTGGAAGGTTCACCACTCCCTTATACCAACCTCACCTTTAAACCACATTAGGATCTGATCCCTGAGCTGGGCCCATAAAAACCCCCAAATCCAAGCCTGTTCTGCCTCTCTCTCCTATAGAGAGATGTGCCTTTATTTGTCAGTTCTGACAAATAAACGTTCTTGTGTATCTCTGCCTGGTCTCTGTCTTTCATTTCTCATTTTCCCGTCTCCTGCTTTCTCACTTTCCTTTCAGGGTGTCCCCCAGTCTCTAGTATCACCCAGTGGCCGTAGAGGCCAGAGGATGGTTATGCTCCTGGGATTGTCACCCTGCTAGGTAAGCATCGGGGGAGGAGTCTGTAGAGGCACTTGGGTTTCCAGGGCTCCATAGGGGCCGAAGCCATAGAGATTAACCCAAGACTAAGGTCTCACCAGGAACAACTCCCAATTACCCTTGGTGGTTTTTCTCAAAACCCAGGACCCAAACAAAAGACCACCTATAGACCCAGTTGACAGTAGGGATCATTCATAGCTATGAAAACTGTGGCTGGGGGTGTCCCGACCACACGGTAACCCTAGGAGTGCCAGACAATCAATGGTCACTCCCTGGGACCCATAGGTCATTTAGGTCAACTAAAGACAGGGGGTCTTACCCGAAATGTCCTGTGGTGGGTGCAGAGAGGGCGTTCAGCAGAATGGAGGGCCTGGTTCCACGATGGAATTTGGATCGGGGCCCCAGGGATGCTCAGTGACCCTTAAAGAGGGGAGTGGGCACACTGGGGAACTCAATCCCGGGTTTCGGCACCAATAAAAGGAAATCGAGGAACCAGAAGATGGGCGAGCAAGAAACAAAAGACTGAGACCAGGCAGAGAGAATTCATTTGTCACAGCTGACACATAAAGGCCATCTCTTCATAGATGGAGAGAGGCAAAACAGGCTTGGGGTTTGGGACTTTTATGGGGCAGGCTCAGGGAATAGAACTGGTTGGGTCCTAATGCAGGCAATTAAGGATGGGGTTGGTTTGAGGGAGTAGTGACCCTTTCTCAGAAAGGTCCTTGGGCAGGAAAGTGAAATTTTTCTTAAAATGGCCATCCAGATGCTAAGCAAGGACCTTACAATATCCCCTGCTGGAAGCCCAAGAATGGAGAGATCTCACTTAGGCTACCTGCCCTCTTTTTTTTTTTTTTTTTTAAACTCCTGACCTGATGGAATCCCACTGCAACCACACAGAGAAGCTTTGAAAGGGAAAGAGAAGCCAGGGAGAGAATGGAGAGCAGTGAGAGAGACTTAGCTCCATCCTTTTGCCCTCTTGTTAGGGGCAGTATGGTAGGAAGAATTCTAAAATATCCCACATTTTGTGTCCTCTCTTCAATAGGTAGAACCTGTCAGGGTGAGAGATTATCCCTCCTCCTGTACTCCTGTAATTTGGTGTGTAACAGGAGTTCATTTGATGCTTTGACTATATCCCTTGTTACTTTGAAAATTACATGTTTTTTTCTTTTTTCCCAAACTTCTTCTCCCTGACCTTCTCCTCCCTGATCTCCTTCCAGATCTCTCCTCTTATTTTCTCTGAATCACCTCTTTAAAAACTCCCCATTCCTGCTAATGGCCAGAATGGCAGCCTTTGGGACAGGAGTTCCCTGTGTTTCTCCTTTGCTAGCAAAGCAATAAACATTCTTTTACTCAAAACTATCCTCATCATTGGATTGGCATCAGGGACAAGGACAGAGCTTTTGGCAACATGTGAGTTGACCTTTTTTTTTTTTTCTTTTGACTGAGGATTGAACCAAGGGGCACTTTATCACTGAACAACATCCCCAGCACTTTTTAATTTTTATTCTGAAACAGGGTCCCACTACGTTGCCCAGGTTAACCTTGAATTTGTGATTTTCCCTGCCTTATCCTCCCAAGTCCCTGGGATTACAGGCAGGCACTACTGTGCCTGGCCAGAAATACTATTGTCTAGGATCAAATTTTAGAGAAAGTTGACTGTTAATATCAGCCTGAATGAAACATCTAGTAACAGAGGTTTACCTTATTCTTTGAATACAAATAGTCCTTGAAGAATGGAAAATAAGTCCGAGGATATTTCCCCTAAGCTTTGTCATTTAAAATCCCAGGCCTCAACCAGAGCAAGGAACACAAAAGGCACCTGACTAGTGGCCACCCTCCTCCCCCTACCCTAATGGGTCAGCTGACCCGAATACGGAAAGCCCCAGGAAATTCCCTGTTCACATTCCTGTCCCACCCTAGTGGATCCACAGGACCCCAATACAATGAATTCTCAAAACTACTCTCCTGTCCCACCCTAAACAAAGCCTATATAACCCAGACCCTTGCTTCAGCCTGCTGCCATTTTCTGCCCTGAAAATGAGCCATGCCAGGGTTCCACCAATCGACTCTGCTGCTAAATACTGAGTAAAGAAAAGCTTGAGAATCTGAAGTTTGCTTCCCGTCTCCTATCTTCTTCATCTGTGCTGATAACCCTTGCTGCTCTGCCACTGCAACTTATTTTTTTTAATATTTATTTTTTTAGATGTAATTGAACACAATATCTCTATTTTGTTTATTTATGTGGTGCTGAGAATGGAACCCAGGGCCTCTCATGTGCAAAGCAAGTGCTCTACCGCTGAGACACAACCCCAGCCCACTGTAACTTATTTTTAAAGTGAACATATTTCTTTTTTTCTCTCTCTCTGGCTCCTCCCTAATCTCAGCACCTCTCCAATCTCAGGGAAAACAGAATTGCCTTTATTCCCCATCCTCATTTGATGTTTTATAGCTGGAAAGAAGTAACCTGTTGTCAATAAATTATATATACTTTTTGTGTGTGGGGGGGTGAGTACCTGGGATTGAACTCGGGGTTACTCAGCCACTGAGACACATCTACAGCCCTATTTTGTATTTTATTTAGAGACAGGGTCTCTCTGAGTTGCTATGCACCTTGCCGTTGCCGAGGCTGGCTTTGAACTCAAAATCCTCCTGCCTCAACCTCCCAAGCTGCTGGGATTACAGGTATGTGCCACCACTCTTGATGTTCAGCAAAGGTTTGGCAGTCTGCAGGATCTTTAATACAGATTCAGTTTCTTTAGAGAACTTCAGTTAACATACATATAAATTAAAAGAAAAAAATTGGGCCCACACCTATAGTCCCAGCACTTGGGAGGTAAAGGTAGGAGTAGCTGAGGAGCTTGAGACCACCCTGGGCAACATAGTAAGACCCTTCCTCAAAACAAAAGAGCAAAAACCCAAATTCCTTTATTCCATTCTTTTTCAAAAAATTTCATTCTTTCAAAATTTTTATTTTGTGGTACTAGGGAGTTCTTATGGCCTCACTTCCAGAAGTTTCTAAAATCTAGTCAGATATTGGAAGCTTTTAAAAGGTTTAACTCTTATCTGTTGAATCTCAAATGTCATTATTTTAAAATAACCTTCATACCAGCATTGGCGGATATGTGATTCATTGTGTGGAGAGCAGGTTGTACCCTGCTCTAACTCCATGATGAACAGAATAGTAATTTTAACTATTTTAACATGTCTAGCCCCAAGTTACTTCATAAAGCAGTGTTTGCCTTTTTTTTTTCTGTTCTCCCAGTACTTGGGACCAAACCCAGGGTTGCTCTACTCACTGAACAACACCTCCAGCTCTTTAAAACAATTTTTTTTTTTTTGAGACAGTTTTTCTAAGTTGCTGAGGCTGGCCTTGAACTTGTGGTTTTCCTGTCTTAGCCTTCCATGAATTTATTGTTATTCAATAAACTTTTTTTTTTTAGCACCAGGGATTGAACCCAAGAGCCCTTAACCACTGAGCCACATCCCCAATCCTTTTTAAAAATACTTTATTTAGAGAGAGCGTCTCACTAAGTTGCTTAGGGCCTCGCTAAATTGCTGAGGCTGGCTTTGAATTCTAGGTCCTCCTGCCTCAGCCTCCCAAGATAGCTGGGATTATAGGCATGTACCACTGTGCCCAGCTTTTATTATTCAATAAATTCTGACATTGTGGAAAGACACAAATGTGTTTGGTCTATGTTAATGGCATAGCTTGCACATGACCTACTGGCTTAGGTCTAATTCTTGGAGAAGTTTGTGGGAAGCATCTAACTCCTCCAACTTCCAAAATTTGACTCAATGTATTATCTTCCAAGATATTATTAAATAATAACTGAGAAGTAAAATTGCCCAAATTTGGTGAGCTGGGTTCAGAGCTCAGGTCTCTATTCACACTTAAATACAGGCTCTAAAATGGTCCTATAATCAGCTCGTCCCCTCTAAGCCTACAGTCCTCTATTAACACAAAAGAAATAATATTCTGGGCTGGGGTTGTGGTTTAGCGGTAGAGCAGTCACCTAGCATGTGCAAGGCCCTGGGTTTGATCCTCAGTGTAAAGGTCAGGCGAACGTCGGATGAAAAGACCACCAAGAGACTGTCTCATGCAACAGCAAAGGGTTTATTGGGGGTACAGCATGCTGGGGCTCCAAGCCTACCTCAAAGAGGTAAAGAGCCCCGAGAACAGCTTGAGCAGAGCTTATATACATTCTTTGAAAAGGGCAGGGACTTCACATACAGCATAACAAATCACCTCACGCTGCGGGAAAATCAAACAACAACTCTAAAACATGATTAGCACATTCACTGGCTGGAACAAGTTAGGTAGGGGTGATTGGTCAGTACAAAAGGGGTATTCGTTTGAACTGATTGGTTTAAGCCAAAAGGGGTGTACGTGCTGAACTACATGGTTTCCCAACAGGTTATCAACTATCATGAACTACTGGGAGGGTTATCTGGCATCCCAGGTATTTCCCTGTCTCATGCTGATTGGTGGCTGCTAGGGGGCTGCTATGGATCCCCACCTAGCCTGACTGAGTCAGGGACACCTGGTGCAGCAGATCTCTCCTGTAGATAAACAACTTAGCAGGGTGGGAATGTGCCTAGGAGTGCTCTGTGGGTTTTTCCAAGGACAAAGGCCATGTCCCTTCCTTGGACAGCTTTGCTCTGAGATAGAGGCTGGCTTTTCACTCAGCACCACATAAAAATAAATAAATAAAACAAAGGTATTGTGTCCAACTACAATTAAAAAAAATAAATAAATAATAAAAAAGAAATGATATTCTAAGTTGAACCAAAAGTGATTAAAATGATGTGCTTTATAAAAAATATCAAGTTTTGGTGGCTATATTGGCACATGCCTATAATCTCAACTACTCAGGAGGCTGAGGCAGGAGTGTCATGGGGATCTGGCTCAGAAAACACTCTTAAGTCTGAATTTAAACTAGAGAGCTTTATTTATCTGGCCAGGGACTGACCCCAACCATAGAGACTGAAGCTCTGTGGGAGAACAGCAATTTCCTGGCTGTGTCTTGGGAATTTAAGGACGAAAACCATAGCTTAGGGGCTTTTCTCAGCGTCATGCAAGCAAGCAAGTTACAGAAGCTTAAAAAAAGCAGTTAGCTTACAACTTAGTTAACCGCATCTGGGGTCTGAGCAAGTGTTAGACAACCGGATCCTGAGTTTCAGCTGAGCAGGGGTGATAATGTATTTCAAAGTCATGTAGACCCATAAATGTACTCAAACCCAGGATATAGCTCACCACGACCACCACCATATCTTGAGGTGGGTACATTCTGTGGGGTACAAAATACAGAAAAACAATTTTTATAAAAAGCTTTTGTTTCTGTTTTGCAGAAATGGGTCATGCATTTCCCTCTTTCACAGAAGCAGTCACAGAAAAACTATGATGGAGTCTAGAACAGCTAAGAGGAAGTCCCTATGGCCACACTTTTTTGTTCATATAGCCACAGTGACTCTATTCTCACAATTCCAGTACTAGTAACTTATTTGGTGCTTGCAGTTATCTCATTTACTTATTTTATTACTGATATCTATAAGCCTTATCTACATGATCAAGCTACTACAATTGTTCACAATTATATTGATTTAACCTTGTCTGAATCTATATTAGCTTATCAGCCTTTATTTATCTATAACTATACTGGCATATTCACATCACCTTTCACTGTTCCATATCTTTTTCCTGTGACTTAAATCCTATGTCTTACAGTTACATGATTTTATTACTATTACTTAGGCTTACTCCTGATGAATTTATCTATGAACTTATGTCTTACTATTGCTTATCCATGTTATCTTACCTTATTCCTATAATCTATAACCTATGTCTATGACTTATTGATTACATTGATTATATTGATCAGTTCAAACCACAACAGGAGGATCACAAGTTGGAGGCCAACATCAGCAATTTAGCAAGATCCTGTCTAGGAAAAAAAAAAAGAGAGAGAGAGAGAGCCAAATCAAGAGAAAGAGAGATGGGATGTAGCTGGGATGTAGCTCAGTGCAAGAGTGCTTGCCCAGCATGTGTGATGCCTACGATTTAATCCTCAGCATGGAGAAGAAAAAAAAATCCCCTCCTTTGTCTTGGACAAATTATTTGACCCATCTACTCATGCCTGAGTTCCTTTATACATAAAATACAACTATTATATGTAGGTCAGCAATCTCTTAAGTGCTATTCTAAAATCCAACAGTTTTTTTTTTTTGTAGTTGTTTTTCATTTTTTTGACCCCGTTGTGTTTAACCACTGAGCCTTATCCCAGCTCTTTTTATTTTGAGACTATTTATTTTGATTTCTTAGGGTCTAGCTAAGTTGCTGAGGCTGATGAACTTGTGATCCTGATCCTCCTGTCTCAGCTTCCTGAGTTGCTGGGATTATAGGTCAGTCCACCACATCTGGCTACCAATTTTTTTCTTGAATTTGAATAGAAACCTTCCTTACTGTTCTAAAATCTGAAAAATCCTGCTTTCTAAGACACACCTAGATAAAAGGGCTCAGAAGTATCTACCTCATGGATTGAGAGGACGAAATTAGTTACTAGATTAAAATTCTTGACTCTGTGATAGACAAAGGAAAGCTTTGTATAAGGAGGTTTTTAACATGAACATGTAAAGGGCCTATTAGCGTTCATTGAGCATTTACCAAGTGCCTAGTATGTGCAACGCCTTGAGAATACAAACAGAAGCTGGGTGAAACCTTGACTAAATTCTGTCCTCCCCCCAAACCCAGTTGCTTGGTGGAAGTGTTCTCTGGCAGGAATCCGAGTTCTCTTCAAAGAAGAGAATGGTACCTCAACTCAATTTGGATGGGTTCTTGACTTTTCCCATAGAAAAGAATTCCAGGGCACAGAAAATGCAAGGAAGCAAATATTTATTTAAATAATGGTACATATACCCCAAAGGCGGAGTGTGGGCACCCCTCACTTCTCTGAGTGACTGGGTTAGGCTCCTGATTATATATGAGTTTCCTGGGACTGCTGTGGTGTGAACTAATCAATAAAATCAATAAGAGTGTAAGTTATAGGTTATAGATTAGTAAAAAATACAGATTATAGATATAAGATTTTGATAAGTGAGATAAGAAAATTATAAAGCAAGAACTGTTATAGGCGGGCCTAAGACTCCATTTTGATGCCTTCTATGAAAACGGTTACAACAGCTGTTTCTGAGAAACTAAAATGAAAGTTGTTTTCTGCTAAATTCAAAGGATATATTGTCTTCTGTACTTTGTTCTCCATAAAATGTACTCAACCCAGGATATGGTGGTCTAATAATTTGAAGTAGATTCTCGCCCCTGCTAATTACTTGCTCTAACCCAAGATACAATTGTCTAACACCTATTTAAACTCAAGATGTGGTTGTCTTGAGTAGCTCTGCTAACTGCTGTTTTAGCTTCTATGATTGGCTTACTTACATGAGGCTAAGGAAAGTCCCTGAGCTGTGGTTTCTGTCCTTAAGACACAGGCCAAGAAATTGCTCTTCTCCCACAGAGTTTCAGTCTCTACAGGAAACTGTCTCTGGCCAGGTAATAAAGCTCTTTAATTTGTTTCAAATTCAGCCTTGGTGTGTTTTCTGAGCCGTCTCCTCACAACAGGAAGAAATGTGCAGGTTTTCAGGGAAGCTTCTTTGAAAAATCAAATCCCATGATAATTACTTGATATTTGGGTTCAGACTGCTTTTTGATTATGCAGTCTAGCCATAAGTCATTTGTGGGCACATTGTATTGTCTTTAAATTTGGTGATGTTTAAATTGTTTGGGGGGCTGGGGTTGTAGCACTGTGTTAGAGCACCTGCTTGGCATGTGTGAGGCCTTGGGTTCAATTCTCAGCACCAAATACGACCATTCTAGCTGATATGTTACAAACACAGGCTGGAGGTTTTGTTCATAAAACTAAAGGCACAAGCATGACTGGTTATTCCCAAAGATCTGACTTCCATCCACTGATTTACATTTCCATCTTTATTTCTCCTCTTCCTGACAGTGATGAACCGGGCCTAAATCCATTTTGAGATTGGGAACCATCTCATCACAGTCATAGTTAATTTCTATTTTACTATAAATTACTGAGACTTCTAAACTTGTTTAGAATTCCTGCCCATGTCTGGCTTTCTCTGACCAGGTAATAACCCTCTCTAAAACCTTACTGGCATCTCATAAATCCTGGCTCCCCCACAACCCCTTCACCAGATAACAACCCTCTCTGAAACCTCAGCAGCACCTCATAAATTCTAATGTTGGGATCTGAATTTACTCCCTACCTTGAAATATACCATGCAATGTAGATCATTAGTCTACTATCTGCCTTTGTATTATGCTTATCAAAATCCTGTTAAGGGGCTGGGGATGTGGCTCAAGTGGTAGCACGCTCGTCTGGCATGCATGCGGCCCGGGTTCGATCCTCAGCACCACATACCAACAAAGATGTTGTGTCTGCCAATAACTAAAAAAATAAATAAATAAATATGTTTAAAAAAAAAAAATCCTGTTAACTGTAGGTTCTCAAGACACCCCCCCTTTGCAACTTTTTGTGCTATAAAACCGTTTTCCTGGAGAGCTGGGGGGCTGGTCTCCAGCCCATGTTAGGAGAGAGAGCTTCTGATCAGCTTTCTTTGTGTTCACAAATGCAAGCTTGCTTTAATTTGATCTAAAATTGGAGCAGGTCTTTTCTTTGCGTCAGGGTTCAACAGACAGCCCGCCTAATCTTAGTCCCACCGGCAGGTTTTCTTGCTAGCTAGCGCCAGAAGGCGGTTCGCGCCAGCGCCCCTTCCTGCCGCCTGGCTTTGCTTGGAGTCCCAAGCCGATCAGGCGCCCCTGGTGCACGCTACTGCACCGCTCCAGCTCGCCCATTTCCGTTCCAGAAAAGGACGTCTTTCGGAAGGCGCCGCCGGACAGCGACAGCTGACTTTGGGCCGGAGAGATCCAGTCTGCGCCAGCCCCGAGGCGCGAGGGCGGGGCCAGCAGGGACCCCCTGCCCACGTCAGAGCCCGCGCTCCTCTGCGGGGCGTGCCTTTCCCTCCCCATCTCGCGT
>NW_025999977.1:22538773-22605697 GCF_001458135.2 Marmota marmota marmota | reverse complement strand
CGGAATCTAGAATTCAGGGGTTGCGTTTGTAGCACTTAGGGAGAGTGTAGTTTGTAAACAGCATAGGAGGAGATAAGTCTGCTGGAGGAAAGGTTGGTGGGGAGGCGCGCAGAGTTAAGACTTTGGAGGAAGACTTTGGACCCTTTTCACTAGGCTGGGGGCTGGGGGAGGAAGAGCAGCTGCACGAAGCTCGGGGTTGGGAGGAGATGAGGGAGATGGGAGTACGGGGGTGGGGCCGGAGGAGAAAGGCGCTTTGCTCGCCTGGTGCGCGGCGCGGGGGAGGGGAGGAGGGATGCCTGCCAGGAGGTCGGACGCCCGCAGCTGTGAGGCTAGGGCTGCAAAGTATGTAGCGCGAGAAGTTTTCTAGTTCAGAGCGGGAACAGAGACTTGGGGATCCTGGAGATGGTTAGGTGTAGATAAGAGCCCCCCATACCTAGACGCCCTGGGGTCTGCTGGCCCTCAGCCGGGAGAGGCGGGGAGTGAGGGGTGGAAGCTGGATGAGCGCCGGGGGCGTGTCCTGCGGCCCGAGGGGCCTGATTGGGTAGAGTGAGGTTGGGAGGGCGGGGCAGGGTGTGAAGGGCTTCCAGAGCTGGGATCCCGCAGGGTCCTCTCGTAGGTGGACAGCTTATGCACAGACACAAATAAAAATAGCAAGAAGCTGTTCTGGAGCACGTGGAAGTTCGTGTCGAGTGAAAAAGACGTTACTTTAAAAAATAGTTAGTTTTGAAGCCCGATTCCATAGGAGGGTAGAGCACCTAATTTCGGAGTTGATGGTGGGCCTTGCTTGGCAAGAATGTGTGGACGCGGCTGTGGGGGAGTCCGCCCGGAGGTGGCCTCTTCGCTTTCTGGGTAGTTCGGTGCTGTACCAGTGCTTGGCTGGTCTTTTATTGGGACGGCGGGCGACATTTTGAAAAGCTCGCTTTTGCTGTATAACAGAGACTGTTAGCCACAAAGTGTAATGGTAGACGCTTGAACGGATGAAGAAATGAAGGCTTAGAAACAATTGAGGATCAGAGAGCTAGTTAGTGGTTCTGCGTATTGATTTCAAATGTTCTGTTTAAGATGTCCTACAGGAATTCTCAGGTTTTTTAAAGTCTAATACAGCAATATTCTTTTGTGTGGTGGTGGGGGTCGATTCCAGGGCCTCAGTTACCCTCTTTATTTTCGGTACTGGGGATTAAACCCAGGGGCGCTTTACTGCTGAGCTTCATTCCGGTCCTGTTTTAATTTAATTTTTTTTTTTTTTTTTTTTTTTTTGAGATAGAATCTTGCCAATTTGCAGAGGCTGGCCTCCTGCTCTTGCCTCTGAGTCGCCAGGATTACAGGAGTGACCACCAAAAAAAATTTTACCCTTTTATTTATGTTTTTAATATTTGAGCTCTTTAATTTTTATTTATTTATGTATTTGCGGTGCTGGGGGTTGAACTTGGGGTCTTAATACATGCTAGGCAAGCGCTTAAGTGCTCTACCACTTGATCTACAATACCAGTCCAGGATTATCCTCCTAAGTGACCCTTTCCAGCTGTTTAAATATAAGTTGTGGACTGGGGTGTAGGTCAGTGGTAGAGCACTTGCCTAGAGTGCAAGACCTTTCGTGTCATCCCCAGCACCTCAAAAGCAAACCAACCTTATAGTTTGTATTAGTAGAATCTACTTGTGGGAAACAGTTATCATCCACCATGGCTCTTCATGGGAAAAATGCATGATGTGCTGATTATTCAAACATGAGTTGATTCCTCTGGCATCCAAACTAAAAGATTACATTTATTGGCTTGTGATTTTTGTGTGTGTGTGTGTGTGTGTGTGCACGCGCGCTAGGGATTGAATCCACGGGTGCTTAACCATTGAGCAGTATCCCCAGCCTTTTTAAAAAATTTTGAGACAGGGTCTAGCTTAGTTGCTTAGGGCCATACTAAGTCGCTGAGACTGGCTTTGAACTGCTTCAGCCTTCCGAGTCACCAGGATTTCAGGCATGCATATCTGCGCTTGGTCATTTATTGTAAATTGTACTTCACATACGTGTTGCACAGAATTTATTTTTTATTTTTTGAGGTCTACATTCAAGATTGTATATACTTGATCTCCCATGATGGAGAAACAGGAGATGGGCATTTAAAGATTTGCCCTTTATTTCAACAAATATTCATGTACCTACTCTACCAAGCACAATATTAGGCATTGTGGATCCTGTATGAAACGGTGAACAGGACAAGCGAAGAAGCTGACCTGGAACTCAAGCAGAGCTCTGTAAAATGAAACCAGAAGGGCAAACAGGGCCAGCCAGATTATGTCTTGGATCAGAGTGGGAATCTGGCTGTGAAAGAGAACCTTCAAATTATGGGTGGAATGAAGGAAGGAGAACAGAGCTTGGAGAAGATATCAGGGGTCCAATCAATAGACTGATGAGGTCTGCAAAGACATTTCTGTTTGTTCTGAGAGTTGGTTGAAAGCTTTAAAATGTTGGGCATCTTTTAATGTTTGTGAAAGTCTTTTTCCATTCTTCCCTACCACCTTATCAGTTATGTGCAATGCAGATATCTTCCATCCTGAATGGTCCCTTTAATTTGTGGCATCTTTTGGTGAACTGAAATTGTGGAATATAACGTTGAGTCATTCCCAGCCTATTTTGTATTTTATTTAGAGACAGGGTCTCACTGAGTTGCTTAGTACCTTGCCTTTGCTGAGGCTGGCTTTGAATTCACTATTCTCCTGTCTCAACCTCCTGAGCCCCTGGGATTATAGGCGTGTGTCACCTGTGCCCAGCTGGGCCTGTTTCTTAATACTTTGTTTTTCTGTAGTTTAGCAAGGTCATAATAGCAATATGCAAGCCTTCTGACCCCTTAAATCTGGCTTCTGAGCAAATCTTAGCTAGTTTATTTCTCAGGATCTCAATTCAGTGACAACTATTATGGCTGATGAATGCAAAAAAATCTTTTTTGGGGGGTTGGGTACTGCCACTTGAACCCAGAGGCACTTTACCCACTGAGCCATATCCCCAGCCCTTTTAATTCTGAGACAGTCTCACTGAGTTGCTTAGGCTGGCCTTGAACTTGAGATTTTCCTGCCTCAGCCTCCAGTGTTCTTGGGGTTACAGGTGGATGCCACTGTGCCTGGCACAAAAAAAAAATCTTTTTGTATGTACCAGTTGTAGGTATTTTTCCTGAGAATTTACATGGTTAAAATATTTATAGCAATATATTCCAAATAATATCACACTTATTATATAATGAGAGTAAACTTTAAACCTTTTACAGAAATATTTGGATTGTGGACTCAAGATTTAGCAACTTTTTAAAAATTGATTTTGATTATTTTATCTGAAAGTTCACTTGGGCTGGGGATTATAGCTCAGTTGGTTGAGTGCTTGCCTTGTATGAACAAGGCCCTGGGTTTGATCCCCAGCACCACACACACACACACAAAAAAAAAAAAAAAAGAAAAAAATGAAAGCTTACTCTTTTGGGGGACTCTTAACCATTGAGCTACATCCCCAGCCCTTTTAAAATATTTTATTTAGAGACAGGGTCTCATAGAGTTGCTTAGGCCCTTGCTATGTTGCTGGGGCTGGCTGTAAACTATCCTCCTGTCTCAGCCTCCCAAGTCGCTAGGATCACAGTGTACACCATCATGCTGGAATATGAAAGCTTAAAAGCTTTTAAATTTTTTTTTGAGCTGTTAGCTTTTCCCCTTTCCTATCTTTAAAATCCCAAGCATACCAAAAACTTTTTAAGATAAATTATGACTCTAAAAAAAAATTTGTAAAAT
This sequence comes from Marmota marmota marmota, assembly GCF_001458135.2. Classification (NCBI taxonomy): domain Eukaryota; kingdom Metazoa; phylum Chordata; class Mammalia; order Rodentia; family Sciuridae; genus Marmota; species Marmota marmota. The sequence continues at coordinate 22,601,932 of NW_025999977.1, read as the reverse complement.
CACAATGTAATCTTATTTATATCATAAGATAATTTTAATGTTTTGCATTTCATCTTGGGCTTCGGGATGAATCAAGGTATTTTATAATTACTTGGGGGTTGTGAGTTGACTTTGGCTTTGATATTTCCCACTTGTTTACTTTGCATAGGACTAAGACAATCCATATTAATACATTCTAGTTAAATGAAAAGAGAAAGATATTAGGATTGGCTGAAAATGTAGCCAGATATTAAACTACAGTAAAGTTAACAGAAGACTGATAAAGAGAAATAAGTTTTAAGAGAGCCAGTTTTACAGTTCTCTGACTTTACAAGATTGTTTGGGCTCTTACGAGTGAGTATATATAGCAGATTAGATTTCACTTCCTAGCAAATTCCAACTCTGATCCTATTTTATATTATATTTACATATATCAGTATGTAGTGTTGATAGAAAAATCCAAATATTAATGGGGTAGCACACACCTGTAATCCCAGCAGCTCAGGAGACTGAGTCAGGAGGCATACCACCCCCGCACCCCCGCCCCAGAAAGAAGAAAAATCCCAATACTTGCAAATATTAAAATATGTTCCATTTATTTTGGCCTTTTGAAAATCGCACAATAGAGGCTGGGGATGTTGCTGAGGGATAGAGTGCTTGCCTACTATGCTCAAGGCCCTGGGCTTGATCCCCAGCAGAATATACACAGGTATGCACACAGATACATACACACATGTTGATTAAAGAAAAATTTTGAGACATGTTTGAATCTTTAGTTTTATTAAGTTGCTTGATTTCTCTTTTTGGCTTGTAACCCACTGTTTCCTAGGCTGTTTTTTGTTTTGTTTAGTTTTGTTTTTGGTACTGGGGCTTCATTAAGTTCCTGAGCCTCTGGAGCTGTGGAATTACAGGTGTGTGCCACTTTGCCTGGCCTGACTGAGTCAACTCTTTCGGGAGGTACCGGGGATTAAACTCAGGGGCACTCAATCACTTAGCCACATCCCCAGCCCTATTTTGTATTTTATTTAGAGATGGTGTTTCACCAAGTTGCTTTAGTTCCTGGCTTTTGCTAAGGCTGGCTTCGAACTCTTGCTCTTCCTGCCTCAGCCTTCTGGGCTGCTGGGATTATAAGCGTGTGCCACTGTGTCCAGCTGTCAGTCACTCTTTCTTATTTTTTAGTCTTGGGTGGACACAATATCTTTATTTTTATGTGATGCTGAAGATCCAACTCAGTGCTTGTGCATGCTAGGCAAGCGTTCTATCTCTGAGCCACAACCCCAGCCCTGAGTCACTCTTAATTGAGGATACAAAGGAATTTTATGAGGAAGGTTTGTCAATCTCACATTTTTGCTCAGGTCATTTAATTTTTTCAGAAGCTGCTGTGACAATCTTTTTTGCCTTTCATAATAGGCAAAATAGAATTTAAATAGAATTTCACCAGGTTTAGGGCAAACTTGAAGTAAACCATCAAGATGTACATTCTTGCCAGGTCTGGTGGTCCTGTCTCAAAATAAAATAAAAAAAGCTAGGGATGTAGTTCACTGGTACGGTACACGTGGGTTCAGTCCTCAATACTGCAAAGAAAAGTATGTTTTTTTGTGGGGGCATGGTAGTCTCAACTCTGGGACTGAGGCTGAGGTGGGAGGCCGATGAGCTGGGAAGGAGTTCTAGCCACTAGCCAGGGCAACACAGCAACAACCAAAAATGCAGTTCTTTTATGGTGCTGGGGATCAAACCCAGGGCTCTGTGCATATTGAGCTCTACCACTGAGGTATCCAACCCTAAGAAGTGTATTTTTGTCAATCTCTGATGCATTAACTCCATTTCTAACCCTGTAGACATGTGCAAAATGAAATAGCTACTGTCCAGTTGGGTCCCTCTTTGGTCCTTAGTTTACATAACTAAGTTCAGACAGGGAGGAGGGAGAGAAAGTCTCGTACACATAATCATTTTCAGTTTTAGGGACCAAGAACACTTTGTAAACCTCAGTCCATATTTGGTCTCAGTGCCTCTTAGGTATTTTAAAATTTCAACACACCAAGGGGAGAACTGCCTCCTCCTGGCCCGTCATCAGGTTAAAGCTGCACTGTATACACACCAAAACCTTACTGTAGTTTCCATTTCTAAAGGAATTTACTTGCCATTAAGTTATGCAGACAGGCTTGAACTAATGACTGTCTTTTTTTTTTTTTTTGCAGGAGTGGGGGTACCAGGGATTGAACTTGGGGGCACTCAACCACTTAGCCACATCCCCAGCCCCATTTTGTATTTTATTTTGAGACAAGGTCTTCCTGAGTTGCTTAGGGCCTTGCTAAATTGTTGAGGCTGGCTTTGAACTCATGATCCTCCTGCCTCAGCCTCTTTAGCCCCTAGGATTATAGGTGTGCTTCGCTGCACCCAGCTCCAGTGACTAAACCCTTCCTTCTTTCAGAAAAATATGGCTTCATCAATACACATTTGAAGCCTGAAATATGCTTCATGTGGTGAGATGTGTTCATTGCCATTTATTTGCTCTGTCTGGCTAATGTTTCAGAAGTTAACTGGCAGGTTTCAGATTCTTTAGCAGTAGAATAAAGCAGTACAGCTTAGGGGAAAAAAGTTATTTTATAAAACTGCACAAAGAAGCTTGGGAACATAGTATTCCATGTGGCGATAGTAGGTTTTGTTTTTGTTTTCCTTGTTAACTGATATGTTAGGAGGAAACAGAGCTAAGGTAAGAGTTTTGAATTGTGAAGGCAAAGCTTTCTGTTGAAGATAACCTAAATGTTGAGGCAGGCAATATTCATAAACTTGCACAGGCTCCTGAGAAGGATATAAGCTGAAATCATATATCTGGTCTTAGGTCTCTTCTAATTATTCTAGCCTGAAGTTTTCTGTTTCTGTATTTATGTGGCCCCTTCCCCCTTTTTTTCTACTTTGTTTTCTTTGAACTGGGAATTGAGTCCAGAGCCTGGAATGTACTTTCACTGAGTTATACATAACCCTAGCTCTACACTCAGATTTTTTGAGAAATAAATATTGTTTTCATAATTGGGTCTAAATCATGTTGTGTCAACTGTCTGCTTTTCAGAAGTGTGAAAAATTTTTGTTTGTAATGTGCTTATTTTAATTTCATAGTTCTTCAATAAAGACCTCTAAGCAGATCCAGAAAATCTTGGTGTTTAATACACTTAGTGATTATCAGCTGTTTGTGGCCTTTCCATTACTGTGGGTCTCTTTTATAGTTTCTTACCTAGATTCTTTGCTTTTTCCCTGTTCCTACCTCTCAAAGAAGAGCCTTCATGGCTAAATCATTGTCATGCCTTACCCTCATCAGCCATCCTGGGGATTGAACCCAGGGCCTCAAACATGATAGGCAAGTGCTCTATCACTGAGGTATATTCCCAACCCACTTCCCCTTTTTTAATTTTGACACAGGTCTCATCAGGTTGTCTGGATTGACCTCTGAACCTCAGCCTTTAGTGTAGCTAGGATTATAGGTGTATGCATTATGTCTGGCTGTAAGTTGGCTGTTATGAAGAATGTATGTTTTCTAATTTTGTAGGCTTATATATTCACTGTTTTTGGCACATTGGGCATTTATTGACTTCAGTTTTTCCATAGAACTAGGAGATAGAGGATGGTAGAATGCTAGGTAGCTTCTGGAGTGTTTGGAATATGTAAGTGCTTAACTGGAAACAGATTCTAAGCAAAGTCTAATGTTATATAATATATTAGCTAAAAGTATGTTTTATATTAATGAAGTCTGTGTCTTTACCCTGCCAACATCATTTTATCAGAACTCTTCCATAGTTTGCTTTTTTCAGCCAGAGATTGAACACAGGGGTGCATAACCATTGAGAAACATATACAGATCTTTATTTATTTAGTGACAAGATCTCGTTAAGTTGCTGAGGCTGGTTTTGAACTTGTGATCCTCCTGCCTTAGCCTTACTGAGCTGCTGGGATTTTAGGCTTGCACCATTGGGCCTGGCTCTTTCATGGTTTTTGAACTTTGATTCTGAGAAATGGTTTCTCACTTTAATACCAGAATTTTTTGTGTTTGTGTTTGTCTAAGACTTCTCAGAGTTTTGAAACTTTGATTCTGAGAAGTAGTTTCTTACTTCAATACCAGAATTTTTTGTATTTGTCTACGTCTTAAAACTTAAAAAAAAGCATCATATTAGTTTTATTTTACTTTTTATTTGTAGGTAATTGCCTTTGAAGTAATTCAATATTAATTAACTCATGTATTTTCTTTTGGCAACAGTTCTTGTGACTTCTCACCAGGTGATTTGGTCTGGGCCAAGATGGAGGGTTATCCCTGGTGGCCTTGCCTGGTTTACAACCACCCCTTTGATGGAACATTCATCCGCGAGAAAGGGAAATCAGTCCGTGTTCATGTACAGTTTTTTGATGACAGCCCAACAAGGGGCTGGGTTAGCAAAAGGCTATTAAAGCCATATACAGGTAAGAGTCATTGTTGGGGATGTGTGCGTGCACATGAGAGAGTTTTGTGTTTAGCCAAGATTTTGTTTTGTTTTGTTTTGGCAGTATTTGGGATTAAACCCTGGGTTTTATGCATGCCAGGCAAGCACTCTATCACTGCCTATATTTTTATTTTATTTTGAGACAGGGTATCACTAACTTGCCTTGGCTGGTTTTGAATTTGTAATCCTCCTGCCTCAGCCTCCTAAGTCGCTGGGATTATAGAATGTGCCATCACACCTGGTTTGGGATTTTTATTTCTGTACTTGGATGAGTTACAGCAGTTAAAAGCTTTTAAAGGGAAAATAATCTCATTGAAATTAGTAACCAAAAAAGGAAATTCAAACAGAAAGGTAAACTGCACCATCTTGAAGGAACCTATTAAAACACAGATAATGTGAACAGATATAAGGCATAGATCAGTGACATTTTTTATGACAGAGATGCACACTAGCCTTCAAAATTGTCATCCACGAGCACATCTGAGTTGAGTTTTACACCAAAATTCTAGAACCATAACTTTTTCCCAAGGCCAAGCTTTATCGCACGTAAGCAGTCCTGCATAGTTAGCCTTACTTGGTGTACCCTTAGTATATACTGTGCATACAAAATATGATTTCAGAATATTGCCCACTATACAGTAGGGCATGAACAAATCCTTGTCTTTGATCTTCAGACAATTTAATATGTTGTTTAGCTCCATTCTGTAGAATCAGAATGAGGGTAGATTTCCCAGAGATACCTAGGAATCAAAACCTTTGTTCATGTGTTCATCTTACAGAAGGTGGAGGAGATTGAAGATAGCTAAAGATGTATAGAGAATGGGTGGAGAATCAGGAAATTTTGATTCTTTCTGTCTTCTCTAATTTGTTCTATAGACTTGGCCAACTGACCAAAGTAAATTATTTCCTGATACTTTACTCATACATTAAATGAGGTTTCTTCAGGAATAGTTTTGAGCTTTTAAAAAAGTCTGTGCTGAATGACTTAAAAAGAGATCAAGAAAATGTTAACATTTATGTTGTCATTATTTTATAAAATTATTCCTGTACATAGTGTTCTTTGCCCTGTGTGTGATGCATGTGATAGGTTGAGGCTTGCATGTGATATGTTAGGGATTGAACCCAATATTTCATGTGTGCAAGGCAAGCACTGTACCACTGAGTATACCACCAGCCCTGCTCTTTGCCTTTTAAAATTCTCAGTTGCTGAGCTGGGGATGTAGCTTGGTTTTCCTAGCATGCACAAGGTCCCAGGTCCAAAACTCTTAACACTAGTTTTTTAAAAAAAGATAGCATTGTTTCAGTACATGCATATTAATCACTTGAGAGGCATGGGTGAAAAATAGTTTGCCTTTTTTTTGTTGAATTTTTGTCTTAGATTTGTAGAGATTGTATCAAGTGTTCTCTGGAACAATTTTATCTCTAGATAGATTGGGGGGACTGGAGGGGGTGGGAGTGAAGCTGCATTAAGCATTTTGGGAAAAGTTAAGATTCACTATCCAGTTTATCTTGCTCATACCTTTAGTGCACCTCTTCTGAAAATTGGGGAAATGAGCTGGGCACAGTAGTGCATGCCTATCATTCCAGCAATTCTAGAGGCTGAGGGAGGAGGATCACCCAAGTTTGTGGAAAGCCTCAGCAACTTAGCAAGCCCCTATCTCAAAATAAGAAGGGCTAGGGATGTAGCTCAGTGGTAAAGTGCTCCTGGGTTCAATTCCTAGTACCAAATAGAAAAAAAGAGGGCTGGAATTGTGGCTCAATGGTATAGCGTTTGCCTAGCATGTGGGTTCGATTCTTGGCACCACATACAAATCAATAAATAAACAGAATTTAAAAATTCATCAGCAACTAATAAAAATGTTTAAAAAAAGAAAAAGGGAGAGAGAGATGGGAAATTGTAGCTTTAGTTTGTCTTAGGTAACATGTAAAAGTTGCTTGTTCTGTTGAAATACTATGTTTTGGATATGTTTGATTCAGACATTTGAGTTTTTTTTTTTTTCTTCCCAATAATGATTATAAGAACAGAGACATTTCCATTTCTAGCTGTGTCCCTTGGGAAAGAAATAATTTATAATATTTGTGATCCTCTGTACCTAACCTTTTGCTGAGTGGATAGAAGTGTCATTTAATATTACAATGAAACTTTTTTGGTGGCACTAGGGATTTAACTCTGGGCCTCTCATATAAGGCTAGACAAGTGTTCTACCACTGAACCACACCCCAAGCCCTGTGAAATGAATTTTACATGAGAGAAAAACAATTCCTGTTTAGGTGCTGTTTTGGCCACGTGGAAAGATTTTACTTTAAAACAGATTTTTTTGGGAGTACCAAGGATTGAACTCAGGGGCATGGGATAAAGTTATCCCAGCCCCCTTTAAAATTTTTTTTTTTATTTAGAGACAGGGTCTAAGTTGCTGAGGCTGGCTTTGAACTTGCCGTTTTCTTGCCCGAGTCTCCCGAGCCATTGGAATTAATGTTGTGCACCACCATGCTTTAAATATATTCATAGTGTGAACCGGATTACAGTCCCAAAATGGTAGGCCCTTTACAGTTAATTTGATTATTCATTTATTTAAATATGTGGGATCTGACTATCTTTGCCTCTCAGACCACATGTACAGGTCTTGCTTTACATAAAGAGGTGTCCCATGCCTGTTTAGGGCATTGGTCTGGTCTTAAAAGCATTAGAAGATTGACTTTTAAATGAGAGGTCCTTGGTAACCCAACAGGGTGACTTTAAGGAGGTAAAGTTGGGGATTTCAATTTCATTGGTAGTTTTCTCCTGAAAATTTTCTTCCTGTGAATAATGGAACATTAAAAATTATACTGGATTGTTACCATTCTTTTTTTCTTTTTTAATAGTACTTGGGATTGAACCCAGGGTCTTGTGTATGCTAAGGCAAATGCTTAATCACTAAATCACATCTCAGCCCTTCTTTTGAGACATGGTCTTGCTAATTATACATTTCCCCTGCTGGCCCAGAACTATAGGCCAATTAACTAGGATTAGGGGAGCACCCCACCACACCTAGCTGATTGTTGTCATTCTTGTTCATTTGGGCAAATGTTGTAATTGAGCCAACTGTCCAGTAAATTCTTATTTATAAATACATTTCTTTCTTTCTTTTTTTTTTAATAAATCCATTTTAGGTTCAAAATCAAAGGAGGCCCAGAAGGGAGGCCATTTTTACAGTTCAAAGCCTGAAATACTCAGAGCAATGCAACGTGCAGATGAAGCCTTAAATAAAGACAAGGCTGAGAGGCTTGAATTGGCAGTTTGTGATGAGCCCTCAGAGCCAGAAGAGGAGGAAGAGATGGAGGTGGGATATTACATTTAATTGTTATTTCTGTTAAAAGGGTGATGGGGAAATGGTAGGGGAGGGATATACTAATGTGATAATTCCTTCTTTGGTACTGGGGATTGAACCCAGGGGCCCTTTACCACTGAGCTATCTCTTGGCCTTTTTGTTTGTTTGTTTTTTTACTTTGAGACAGTTTTGCCAAGTTGCTGAGGCTGGCCTTGAATTTGCCATCCTCTTTCCTCAGCCTCCTGGTTGCTGGGATTATAGACATCTGATATCATACCCAGTTTAGAAGTTACACACATGCATGTGCGTGCAGTGTGCACACATAAATACACACATTTCTGTACTTTCCTGGGAGGTTAGGTTAGGTTACATAGAATTTCAACTACTAGTGTCCTTTTTTAAAGTCTGCTAGCAGGACAAAGCATATGTTATAAGAGGTAGTATGTTTTGTTAAGTAGAAAGGAACAGTAAGGACATGTTCATAAAATTGGTCATGGAGTCTAGTAGGCTTCTATATGAGGGTGTAGTCATGCCATGGTAATTAAAATTCTCTAGGTTTATGCTTTTAGTTCTAATACTTTTTTTGGGGGGTGGGTACTTTACCACTGAAGTCACATCCCCAACTTTGTTTATTTTTTGAGACAGTCTCACTAAGTTGCTTAGGGCCTCACTAAGTTTCGGAGGTCGGTTGCAAACTTGAGATCCTCCAGCTTTATTTTATTATTATTATTATTATTTGTATCTTGCATTGGTAAGAGTAGACTTCAGATAACCTTGGAATACAACATTTGTTTCAACTGAATTAAAACTATTAAAGAAATGAACAAAGAGCTAATTTAAAACAAACAAGATCATCATTCTATAGGAAATTAATGAGCTGCATCTCAAAGGAGATTCTAACTAAGTTCAATTTTGTTCGGTTCCTTTTTCTTGTAGTTGAGAAAGGGAATAAGCAAGTTTACATAGTATTTTAATTTTAAGATTGAGGTTAGGGATTACAACATTAATTAGGTTTAGAAATGGATAGTAATTAGAACAGTTAACCCTAATACTACTACATGTGTAAGAGATCTATGGTAGGACAGTGTGCCATGCCCAAGATGATATAGCTGGTTTGTGGAAGAGCAAGCATTAGAACCAGTATAGATTACTAATTGTTTTCTTGCTAGAGAATGCATAAAGTGGTTTTATAAAATGTCTATTTATTAGGAGGAGAGGTGATCCTGAAATAAAGCTGTCAGATAAGGGGGAAATTAAAATTATTTTTACAGCCTTGACTATTAATAAGGATATAACTTACTAGTCTTTGGTACATGTTCATGCTAAAGCTTAATTTTTGTTGTATAGGATAGAACTCCCATGACAGCAATCAATCCTGTAGTGTGACACTTGTTTTAATGTTAGGTGAAACTGACATAGATATTCCTTGAGGAAGAAAACAGCTTCTCATTTCTAGAGGTGTATAAAGTTGCAGCATAATGAGAGATTTCAGAGCAGTATTGTTAACTTTACAAACTTTGATTTTTAATTTTATATGTTGCTAAGGTTGGAACCCAGGCCTTATGTATGCACTCTCCTACTGAGCTACATCCCAATTCTTTGTTTTTAAATACCTTTCCTTGTTTGGCAGGTAGGTGCAACTTATGCATCAGATAAGAGTGAAGAAGATAATGAAATTGAGAGTGAAGAGGAAGTGAAGCCTAAGATGGAAGGATCTAGGCGAAGTAGCCGTCAAGTAAAAAAAAGGAGAGTCATATCAGACTCTGAGAGTGACATTGGTGGCTCTGATGTGGAATTCAAACCAGATGCTAAGGAGGAAGGAAGCAGTGATGAAATAAGCAGTGGAGTGGGGGATAGTGAGAGTGAAGGCCTGGACAGCCCTGTCAAAGTTGCTCCAAAACGTAAGAGAATGGTGACAGGAAGTAGTGCTTTTAAAAGGAAAAGTTCAAGGAAAGAAATGCCCTCAACCACCAAACGAGCAGCTGGCATTTTATCAGAAACCAAAAATACTTTGAGTGCTTTCTCTGCTCCTCAAAATTCTGATTCTCAAGCCCATGTTAGTGGAGGGAGTGATAATAGTAGTCGCCCCACTACCTGGTATCATGAAACTTTAGAATGGCTTAAGAAGGAAAAGAGAAGAGATGAGCATAGGAGGCGGCCTGATCACCCCGATTTTGATGCATCCACACTCTATGTGCCTGAAGATTTCCTTAATTCCTGTACTCCTGGTATGAGGAAGTGGTGGCAGATTAAGTCTCAGAACTTTGATCTTGTTATCTTTTATAAGGTGGGGAAGTTTTACGAACTGTATCACATGGATGCTCTTATTGGAGTCAATGAATTGGGACTGGTATTCATGAAAGGCAACTGGGCCCATTCTGGTTTTCCTGAAATTGCATTTGGCCGGTACTCAGATTCCCTGGTACAGAAGGGCTATAAAGTAGCACGAGTGGAACAGACTGAAACTCCTGAGATGATGGAGGCACGATGCCGAAAGATGGCACATATATCTAAGCATGATAGAGTGGTGAAGAGAGAAATTTGTAGGATCATTACTAAGGGTACACAGACCTATAGTGTGCTGGAAGGTGATCCCTCTGAGAACTATAGTAAATATCTTCTTAGCCTCAAAGAAAAAGAGGAAGATTCTTCTGGCCACACACGCATGTATGGTGTGTGCTTTGTTGATACTTCCCTGGGAAAGTTTTTCATAGGTCAGTTTTCAGATGATCGTCATTGTTCCAGATTTAGGACTCTAGTGGCACACTATCCTCCAGTACAAGTCTTGTTTGAAAAAGGAAATCTCTCAGTGGAGACGAAGACAATTCTAAAGAGTTCATTATCCTCCTCTCTTCAGGAAGGTCTGATACCGGGGTCTCAATTTTGGGATGCAGCTAAAACTTTGAGAACTCTCCTCGAAGAGGGCTATTTTACTGAAAAACTAAATGAGGACAGTGGGGGGATGTTGCCCCAGGTGCTTAAAGATATGACCTCAGAGTCTGATTCCATTGGGCTGACACCAGGAGAAAAAAGTGAATTGGCCCTCTCTGCTCTAGGTGGTTGTGTCTTCTACCTCAAAAAATGCCTTATTGATCAGGAGCTTTTATCCATGGCTAATTTCGAAGAATATATTCCCTTGGATTCTGACATGGTCAATACAAGATCTGGTGCTAAATTTACTAAAGCTAATCAACGAATGGTGCTAGATGCAGTGACATTAAACAACTTGGAGATTTTTGTAAATGGGACAAATGGTTCTACTGAAGGGACCCTGCTAGAAAGAATTGATACTTGCCATACTATTTTTGGTAAACGACTTCTAAAACAGTGGCTTTGTGCTCCGCTGTGTAGCCCTTTTGCTATCAATGACCGTCTAAATGCCATAGAAGACCTCATCGTCGTGCCTGACAAAATCTCTGAAGTCACAGACCTTCTAAAGAAGCTGCCAGATCTTGAGAGGCTACTGAGTAAAATTCATAATGTTGGGTCTCCCCTAAAGAGCCAGAACCACCCTGATAGCAGGGCTATAATGTATGAAGAAACTACATATAGCAAAAAAAAGATCATTGATTTTCTTTCTGCACTTGAAGGATTCAAAGTAATGTGTAAAATTATAGGAATTATGGAAGAAGCTGTTGATGATTTTAAGTCCAAAATCCTTAAGCAGGTTGTTAGTCTACAGACAAAAAATCCTGAAGGCTGCTTCCCTGATTTGACTTCAGAACTGAATCGATGGGATACAGCCTTTGACCATGAAAAAGCTCGAAAGACTGGACTGATTACTCCCAAAGCAGGATTTGACTCTGATTATGACCAAGCGCTTGCTGACATAAGAGAAAATGAGCAGAGCCTCTTAGAATACTTAGAGAAACAGCGCAATCGAATAGGCTGTAGGACCATAGTATATTGGGGGATTGGTAGGAATCGTTACCAGTTGGAAATTCCAGAGAATTTTACCACCCATAATTTGCCAGAAGAATATGAGCTGAAATCTACCAAGAAGGGCTGTAAACGATACTGGACCAAAACTATTGAGAAGAAGTTGGCTAACCTGATAAATGCTGAAGAACGCAGAGATATATCATTGAAGGACTGCATGCGGCGACTGTTCTATAATTTTGATAAAAATTACAAGGACTGGCAGTCTGCTGTAGAGTGCATTGCAGTGTTGGGTAAGACTTTGAACAAGTTTGTTGCTCAGACTTGGTTAGTAATGCTGTGTCCTAGTTGTGTATCCCAAAGTCTAATTAACGAGGTATATATATTGACATGTATTTTTGCCTCACTAGGCAACATGACAAGGTTGCCCACAGTGATTTAACTCAAAGCTTCCCTTTTTCTCTTTAACCAATTATCTTGCTTTCTTTACTGCATTTTTGTGAGTTCTGGGGATGACCAGAGCCTTATATATGCATTCTACCCTGATTTTAAAAAGCCCTGCTTTGGGTGGGCGTGGTGGTACCTGCTTGCTGTAATCCCATGTGACTCTGTGAAGCTGAGGCAGGATGATTTCAAGTTCAAGACCAGCCTCAGCAATTTAGTGGAACCCTGTCTCAAAATAAATTAATTAGAAGGGTGCAGGATGGTAAAGGACCCCTGGGTTCAATCCCCAGTACAAAAAAACAAAAAGCCCTGATTTGTGTACTTATAATTTGATAATCTTTAAAAATGTCATGACCAATGAATGTGTCTAGAGATTTTTTTTTGTCTCATATTTTAGGTTTATAGTTTTCTAAAAAATTTGCTTAAAAACAGCAACCATAGTTTTCCCAGATTGTGTGTGTGTTATGTACGTATGTATGTATGTATGTATGTATGGGGTGGGGGTGGGGTGGAAAGCTCCATCCCAGGACCTTATACAACCCCTGCCCAACCCATGCCCAAATTTATCACACAAAACTGTTTTATCCAATGGTATAGAATAAGTAGCATCCTTCTGTTGTTGTTGTATGCTGCACTTGGTAATCAGGTAATTTAAAAATCGTTAGTACAGGTGTTTAAAATTGGTCAATTGATCTAGCTACCAAGATTGAATATCTAATACACCAACTCTCAGAACATTGTGCTTCCCCAAAAAATGTTAGCCCCAGGATTACATCGCCTCTTCACAGTCTTCTGGTATAGATGTTAGAGCTTAACTCTCTTGAAGGGAAAAATTCTTAGGCCTAAATCCAAGTTATTTCTAATTCATTAAAGTGTTATAAAACATTACCATTTCCACTCAGTGAAATGCATTTCTGATGACTTTTCAAAGAAGCTGGGTTTGTGCTATCCAGTGGGGGTCTGAGTTTACATGTCAAGATCCTCACTCCCCCCAAATGAAGTCTCACTTTTATTTCTTTGACAGATGTCTTAATATGTCTGGCTAACTATAGTCAAGGTGGTGATGGTCCTATGTGTCGCCCAGTGATTCTGTTACCAGGAGAAGACACTCTCCCTTTCTTAGAGCTTAAAGGTTCACGACATCCCTGCATTACGAAGACTTTTTTTGGAGATGATTTTATTCCTAATGACATTCTAATAGGCTGTGAGGAAGAAGAGAAAGAAAATGGCAAAGCTTATTGTGTGCTTGTTACTGGACCGAATATGGGGGGCAAGTCTACACTCATAAGACAGGTAACTTATTCTTATATATCAGAAAGCGCCTGGGGTTGTAGCTCAGTTGTAGTGTTTTACAAGCAAGTGTAAGACCTTGGGTCATGAGGCTCTTTGACTTGGTTGAATAGGATTATGAACGCTTGAAATACTGCAGGTTTTATTCCTCTATTTGTTCTTGGTGCTGGCAATTGAACCCAAGGTCTTGTACACACTTAAGTGCATGCATTGCCAGTGCCCACCTTTTGGTAGGAATCCTTGATCTGAAAAATTCTGCCAACTGACTACTGGGAACTGCTTTTTAGGGAAGGCATGATGGCCTTTTTGATTCTCTAGATGTCAGGGGTTGGCCAGAGACCAAGCATTGTTTTCACATTTTAAAAGGTTGTAAATGAAAAATAGTTTGTTAAGCCTCTGAGAGTCAGCAGTATGTATAGTGGTTTTCAGCTTTTTGAAAAAGTCCTGAAAACCCCCCAAAATGGCTACAGAAAATAATAGGGGTTGCATTTCCCTGAACCAATCCTGATCCAGGATTGGTTCAGCATCAGTAGTCTTGAGGAGCTCCTAGAAGGTTGGGATTCACTAGTGTAGTGGGATTAGTATATAGGCCAGAGGTCCTCAGCATGTTGACATTCTCTAATCCTCGCTTATCATAAATAGAGGTATTATAAGATTGTGAAGATTTTTTTTTTAATAGGGCTAGACTCAGATTCTTAATAAAGGTAATGTATAGGTTCTTGTTAATATCAATTTTTGAAACTTCAACACCTTTTCCTTCCATGTTCACAGGCTGGCCTGTTAGCTGTAATGGCCCAGATGGGTTGTTATGTACCTGCTGAAGTGTGTAGGCTCACACCAGTTGACAGAGTGTTTACTAGACTTGGTGCCTCAGATAGAATAATGTCAGGTGAGTTGGTTCCCACAAGCTTTGACAGTTCACTTGGAGGTGGTAAAAGAAAATTTTTTTTTCTTTTTTGTGTTATACAAAGCAGATTGCTTCAGACATTAACATTACTTAGGTTTTAAGGATTTCATAGTTTCTTAGGATGAATCTTTTAAATCATTAAATAGCTTGTGGTAGGTTTGGATATGCCATACTGCTAGTAATAAGATTCTTAAAATTTTAATTATCCCTTCGTGATACAATTCTTTTTTCTAGGTGAAAGTACATTTTTTGTTGAATTAAGTGAAACTGCCAGCATACTTACACATGCAACAGCACATTCCCTTGTGCTTATGGATGAATTAGGTAAGATGTAAAACCTACTTCTCTAGATTATATGAAGGACATCCCTTATATTGCAAGAGATTTTTGATCCCCTGTTAATAAAGGCTTTAGATTTCTCAGCTTTATTAAAATGAGAATACTTTTATTTCACTAATAGGAAGTACTCTTTAAATTCTATTCCCCAAGGGCTGAGAAGCAGACCTATTGTACTTACTGGGCCTCTCCCCTGTAGTATTCCTTTGTAATTAAAAAGGCAGTTTATAACATGTAGTTTATATCTTCACTTTCACAGGAAGAGGTACTGCAACATTTGATGGGACAGCAATAGCAAATGCAGTTGTTAAAGAACTTGCTGAGACCATAAAGTGTCGTACATTGTTTTCTACCCACTATCATTCATTGGTAGAAGAATATTCTAAAAATGTTGCTGTGCGCCTAGGACATATGGTATGTGCAAACTGTTTATTCAAAAATTATTCACTTTTTTGAGGATATCAACTGACATTTCAATTGCTAACACATAACATAGCTGATAAAATATTTTTCTTTAAGGCATGCATGGTAGAAAATGAGTGTGAAGACCCAAGCCAGGAGACTATTACCTTCCTCTATAAATTCATTAAGGGAGCTTGTCCTAAGAGCTATGGCTTTAATGCAGCAAGGCTTGCTAATCTTCCAGAGGAAGTCATTCAAAAGGGACATAGAAAAGCAAGAGAATTTGAGAAGATGAATCAGTCACTACGACTATTTCGGTAATTATATTTAGATCCACAACTGGCCTTAAATTTTCTTAGAGGGAGGGATGATGCACTGTGACAAAGTAATAAAAAAAAACAATCTCTTGTTTTTATTTTAAGGGAAGTTTGCCTGGCTAGTGAAAGGTCGACTCTAGATGCTGAAACTGTCCATAAGTTGCTGAGTTTGATTAAAGAGTTATAGACTACATTGGAAGCTTTGACTTGACAAAGGTGGTAAATTCAGACAACATTATGATCTAATAAACTTTATTTTTTAAAAATGACCATTTTTCCATTTTCTTTCTAGGAAATTAAACCCTTTTAATTCTTACCTACCTTCTACATAATGGTTATTGAATACTCCACAATATATTAAGTCTAGATGTTATGGTACATGCATACACTTTCAGGCTGTTTATACCCACTGTCACCAATACACATAAATGGGGGAGGGGGAGCTATGAAACTGTATAGGGCTGTATATATATATATATATATATACTGGTCTCAGCTTAATGCAGGAAATTGTTTTAATTTCCAGCAGTTTTGTCTAAACTGTTCAAAAAAAAACTATGAACAGAGTTCAAATACAGGACTGTTTTGAAGAGACTTTCTAAAGTGTACTTTAAAACATAGTAGTTTTTACCTTTCACAAAACTGAGTTACAAGAATACTTTTTGTTTTACAGTGCATCCCTTCCTAGGAAGTCTCAATAAAACACTCACTTTTTCTAGGGGTGATTTTGAATGCTGCACAGGGAAGGGAAGGAAATAATAGTCTTAACTTTTCTTAAAGGATACCAGAAACATTGCTGGATATAATTTAAGATTAGTGTTTTCTCTTTCATAGAAAGAACGTACATACTGGGACATGAGTACAGTTTACAGCAAGTCTAGGTGTGCTAACAAAACAGGGCACATTCAAGTACAATAAGATTTTGCTTGAAATTAAAAACAAACTACATGAGATTAAAGCATTAAAATCATATTTCTCAATCTGAATACATGTTAAAAAAAATCAAAAGAAACGCAGAAGTGCTAGCTCACATTTTTACCATATTACAAAAGCAATTGGTACCCATGTCCATAAAGGCAGCAACAAAGCTGCTTGTCTATTGAAGATTACTACTGCAAATTGGACTGCATTCAATGCTAGTTGTAAAAACACCAGCTTTTCAGAAGTTGGTATCTGTACAAAATTGCAGCTTATTTTCTTCACTTCTGTCCCTTCAAAAGTCTTTTACACAGTAATGCTAAAACACCCAGCTTTGAGATCCTGAGTCAATATATTGCCACTTTCTTTTTGGTAGCTTGAGCTTCATAGTGTCAACTGACCTTGTGTATCCATTTTTAATACAGTCTCTTCCTGTAGCATGGGCAAATATTTTAAATCTTCTTCCAAAACAAAACAAAAAAAGTTTTTAAGTTATGGTGTTAGAATGGCAGGACTTTTTCTTTAGGGAAGGAATTCAGTTGTGCTGCAATGTATTAGATTCTATAGGTGGAGCAGAGTCATATAATGTATCTGTATCATGTGTAGGCTCACCAGCTAATGTACAAGGATTAGACAGTGTTCCAGCACCACAGTCACAGAAAAACCTAAAGCAAAATGAAAACCCAAAAATTAGGAAAGTGAGGGTAAAATAATTGGGTAACAGCAATAAGTGTGCTACGTACCTATCATGTCTAATAAACTCTACATCATGTCCCTGATGGCACTTCTTAATGCAGTTCACACATATGGCATTTCGATCTGTGGTGTTACAAGTGTGACATCTAAAAAGCAAAACCTTACATTATTCTTCTTGAATATGGCATTAATACAAAACATTGCATGTGGGGGGTGGGGTGTCACCATTCATCTTTGGATTGATTCTATGAGGGCCAAATCAAGATTTTATGGCTATTGGTCAGATTAAAGTTTTATTTTTTTTTTAAACTTCAGTGGGATAGCTGTTTCTAAAACAAGTCTTTCTGGGCTGAATCAATTTTGGGAAAAGGTACATCAACTTGTTACTGGGATCTATCACTTCATGCACATTTTAAAGACATCAGTTCCTATAATACTGCAATAGTCTAGAATTCAATGTGGACAACAAAAGCTTTTTTAAGTTATACCCTCTTTCCATTGGCAAGTAGCCAAAAATGCTAGGCACTGCCAATTTTGAAAAGGAAATCGGTATCTTCCCTTTTTCTGATTCACAAATAACTTAGAAATATACCTGTAGAAATCATGCATGGGATAGCTGGTATAACTTGATATTTTATATAAACACTGGCCTCTACTAACAGCCTTTTCTATGGCGTCTTGATTGTTCATGATTTTGTTATCTGTAATAAAAGAAAAAAAGGAGTAAAAAATCTAGAGGATTAAGAAGATTTTAAACAATGATGTAATTAGAAATCTGATGTAATTTAAACCATGATGTAATTAGAAATCTGCTTATAAATGGATTTTCCATGTGTAAGATATTCCAACTCAGGAATAAAGAACTATTTTGTTTCAAATAGTTCTCTTTAAATTTTTGCTAAATTGGGAGAGTGACAAAAGAAAGTTAAATAAAGGCTTCTGATCATTTTTATATGGCATATCATAGGCATAATAGACTCCAACATACCTTTCATTGTCACATTTACACCAGATGCTAAAAATAAGCCTCCAAATCGGTTGTTAAAAATCTGATTGCCTTCTAATGTTGCAGTTGCATGATTTGTAATTTCAATACCTAAAGTAAAATTTATAAACAAGTGGATACATAATCACTTTTTTCGTCTAAAGGATAAAATGCAAACATTTTAACTTGAATCACTGACAGTAACATTCACTTTACTGCTGACAGTCAACTAACTATCCAGCATTTGTTTGTGTGTGGTAGAGGGGGAACTGAACCTCAGGCCTTGCACATGCTAGGTGAGTGCTCTGAGCTACATCCTCCAAAAGAGCACTCTCAAACTTTTAATTAATTAAACTGCTAGGAGGGAATAGGGCCCATAAGTGTGTTTAGGTAGGTAGTTTACATATTGAAGAGAAAACAGCTACATGGTTATTTTAAATAAAGTAACTTTCATGGCAGTTTGTAGGTCTACTCCATGCATATTTTATATATATATTTTAAGCGTGTTTGAAGTGAGAGACCTTAAATTTTTGTTCCTAATAATGGTATGAGCCTGCATGTAGTCTATTATGAAATTAATATTTTATAATTACTATGCAACAGTGAGTGCACAGAGTTGAAGAATTCAGAACTTGGACTAGATTCCTAAGTTATTCACAAGCATTCAGGTACTTGAGTGTATACATTGCATATTATTTGATAATTAAATACAACATACCAAAAAATTTAAGCCACTATATAACTATAAAGAAGCTACAGGTTAACAAAAGAGAATACAAACCTGCAGCAAATCCATCAAATATTCTGTTTTTCCTTAAGACTGGATGACTATTAGTGCTGATGAGAACACCTGCTTGAGCATTCCTGAAAATATCATTTTCTTCAAGGAGACCTATAATAAAATATTTCCTCAGATTAAGGCTAATGCATATAACATTTTAACTAGCCTCTCTGATGGTATTTAGGGTTTCTTTTAGTTTCTTATTAGTACTGTATATATACATAACTTTTTTCAGTCAAAATATTTTTTGTAACTCAGGCATGTAAGGTAAAACTTAAACCAAAATTTGCTTAAAATAACATGTAATGTCAGAACTTTCAGTTCTGACAATAGGGGTCATACCTAAGTTTATTCACTACTTCATCCCCAGTGTCTGGTATATAAGTTGATTTCCAGTACTGCTGAATCAATTAATTTGAAATATTTCTAGAGACCGTGCTGTTTTTATATTTTAATTATCAAGACCTTACTTCTGTTCTTTATTACTATGTTCATCCCCTGGTGAGTTTCCTTTAATTCTGTTGTCATCTGTTGCAGTTTGCAGTCACTCTTATAGCTCTTTCAACTTATAAAACTACCTATCAGTTTAGTTCAGGTTCTCATTATTTCTTGCCTAGGATATTCTAATTCTCTGCTTCTAATCTTGCATATTTGTGTTACGGCCTTCTCAAGTACTATTACTAAGTCCAAACTTCACATAGAAAACCTCTCATGATGTGGGCTTTGTCTCTTCAGTCTCAACTTTGAGTACCTCTAGATTTAACTAAACCATTTGTTTCCTTTAGACTTTGTTTACAATGTGCCACTCTAATTTTTATGGATGCTGTTGTCCTCTTTGTGTTCACCATTTCTATCACAGTGGTTGGTACAGAAATGTTCAATCATTATTTGCAGAAAAAGAGTGCAATAATTACACTGGAATGACCAACCCTGTCTCTGCCCTCTCCCTCCTCCCCAATTTCCTGAGACAGCTCAAGTGATTTTACTATACAAAGATTTTCTCAACACCTTGCAACCAACCAACCTTTCTGCATTTTGTGTCCTCACTGTAATCTCATAAAGAAAGACTCCTATTAAAGATATGTCACTTTATTGAACTATTGGATTCTAAAGTCCATGAGAATTTATGTCAACGGGATCATCACTGCTTGCCTATAGCAAATTTTGGTCACTTAAGTCTTGGTATGTTTGCCTATTCTTCCATAAAAAATAATGTACATTTTTGAGTTACTGACATTTCAGTAACAGCAATAGATTTGCATTCAGCATTCTCCAATGTCCAGAAGAGCGTGTATTTGCAAGGGGCAGGCATTGCTGAACTTCTGCTTCAATGCAAAGTGAGCCAAACTTTCTGGATATCAAATCAGACATGTTTTCGCTTTGTTAATTTCATTCTCCAAATAAAAGTTATAAAAGCAATACCTATGTAGACATTTTCATATCAATTTTCCTCACACCTATTACTGTAACTTTACTATACCACTCACTATTCTGAATAATAAGATTCAGACTGATACCAAATTTGTCTATTTAAAAAAAGTCTTCCTGACAACTGGCAGAGTTAAGGTGGCTACAAAATAAAGTACTGTAAAGATTTGTCTCCTTTAACTCTAGGCTCTATCTAAACCATCTCAATCTGGTATTGATGAGGATAAAGACTTAATCATTCAATTATATTAGCTGGATTCAATTATATTAGTTGGCAATGTCACTGATCATTACAGATATGGAAGAATAAGGGAAAACTGGGTTTTTCACTAGTGCAAAATTAACAATAATACCTCGACCCCCATTAAATATACAGATGCCACCATCTCTTCCATCATGGATTTTATTTCTTCTTAGTGTAGGGTTACTATCTGTCTTAATCCAGACTCCAGCCATTGCATTGTCAAATATTTCATTGTCTTCTATACAGCCCAGACCTATAAATGCAAAAATTTAGGTATATTATTTAGAAGGTATACCTGAAGTCTGTTAATACAAAAAGATGATGGATGGGTCAAACATACCAGAATTATAAACTAGAATTCCACCATTCTGTCCTCCCCAAATTTTGTTACGTCTAATTTTGGGGTTGCTTCCAGTCCTATGGATAAGATAGAAATACCATCATCAATTACTGCTACTCCCATATGCCATGTTACACGAGGTATCACTGGAGAAAGTCACACATTAATCAGGTAAGAATAGCCCGGGGCGGGGGGGTGCATGCCTAAAATCCCAGCAGTTCAGGAGGCTGAAGCAGGAGATGTCAAGTTCAATGCTGTAGCAACTCAGTGAGACCCTGTTTCTAATAACTTCTAAGAAAGGGCTGGTGATGTGGCTCAGTGGTTAAGCACCAGTTGTTTCAATCCTTGGTATCAAAATAAATAAATATGCACTGGAGTTCTTGAAGATCCTCAGAGAAGTCTATCAGTAAAGAAAATGGTTAATTTAATTTGCTTATCCCGTTACAACACTCTGCTATAGATTATATCACTATGGAGCCTTCAAATATGTAAAATACACTGAGAGGGTTATATTAAATGACTTTTTCAATTTTGTTATTGTATTCTCCCCTCAGATAAAATGAAGGGTCAAATTATGTGAACATTAAGAGTTCCAGAAACATACAAGAGGGATATAAAAAACTTTATTATTTTGTTGGAATTGGGGATTGAACCCAGAGATGCTTTACCACCAAACTGTCTCTAACCCCTTTCATTTTATATTGAGCCTCAATCTTGCTAAGTTGCTTAACTAGCCTCAAGCCTCCTGAGTAGCTGGAATCACAGGTGTAAACAACTGTTCCTGGCTATAAAACAATTTTACATAAATAGTATAAAAACAATTCCCATTATACTGAGTACCAACAACATGCTATTCGGGGCACAATATACAGTAGCTGATGTGATTCACAATGGATGCCACAACAGTGGAAAAGTTCTTACTACATATGTCACTGGTTCCTGTCATCACCTAGACTAACTACATTCTGGCAATTCAAATTGAAAGTGTGTGTGTGTGTGTGTGTGTAAGAGAGAGAATGTGTGTATTATAAATAATATAGGGATATACACTTAGGGGAAAAGACGGGACACTAAACAAGAAATTCCTTCTACATAGTCCACTTACTCCCAACTTTCTCTCAAAAGAAAGCCAAATGTGAAAACATTTACCTTATTTGAACCCCTGAATACATATGATTATAGATATCATTGTCCTCTAGCACTCCATGTCCATTGTCGTAAAAATAAACACCAACCTAAAATTAAAAATATAATATATATTTTTTCAAGTTACAAGGGTTACAAATCAACATTTCTCACCCAAGAGTCTAAGCTCATCCTACCTGCTTGCCACTGTGTATCCGATTTCTTCTCAATACTGGAGTGCTGCCAGTTGTCACCCAGACTCCAGCCAGAGTATTACTATAAACTTCATTTTCTTCTATTACACCTTGTCCTTTTTCATGCTAAATAAAAGTTACACCGGTTACAATATACATCTCTTATATAAACAAGTAGTAGTATATAATACGGTCCTTCCTTAAAGACAGATAGGAATAAAATTTCAATTTTTGTTTTTATAGTGGGATAATGGCTTTTTTTTTTTTTTCTCCTTTTTGATGCTGGGAATTGAACCCAGGGCCTCATGCATACTAAAAATGCACTCTACCACTAAGCTACTGTTCCATCTTCAAAACATTCTTTTGATGTAGCTTCTACCTGAGTTTTAAGCTTTCAAGATTTTTATATTATTATGTGATTTTATACCTTTAAATCTATCACAGCAAGAGTGGAAACATTCAATTTCATTCTGACATTTGTAACCAACTAGACCTTTCATTTTAGTATTTAGTTATTCCAAACTTCTACCAGTGAAATCACTTCAAAATAACGTCTTCATATTATCTAAATTTGAGAAATGAGCCTAGAATCATAAATAAAAATTAAAAGTCATACCTGGTCTAACAAAAACCTTTATGATGTTGCCTGTATTACTTGAATTAGTTAGCAGTTTCAGATAATCATAATGATAGAAGAAATGCAACTGATACACAGCTTTCAAATTTTTGAAAGACAATTATGTTTCAAAAAATTCAAATTAAAAATTGTTTTTTTCATAATATATTCAAGTTTAAATGCTTTTGTAGAATTTCAGAGACTCACACAATAACACTACCAAAATTCCAATGTAACCAATCTCAAAGACTGCCAATCAGTTGTGAAGAGTTTAGTACACACTGCCAATAATTAACACTAAAAAAAAAAAGCCCAAATTTAGCTGATTAAATTTTATAGAACTCTACATATAGTATAAAATAAGAAGTCATTCATATACTGACAGTTTTATGTCCTGCCTAAATACTAAAGAGTTACAAAATTCATACTCCAAATATTGAATAGCAACATGTAGCCTTCACCTCCCCCTTTTTTTGTCCCATGATTTTTGTGCACGAGTTTATGTAACTATTTGTTAACTTACCACATAAATTCCACCATGTTGGCCATCGTGAATTTTATTATGTCGAACAATTGGACAACTGTTTGTCCTAATCTGAATTCCTGCTAATGCATTGCCTATTTAAAAATAAAGGTTACAATGTCAATATTCAAGAGCCTAGTGGGATACAGTTAGGTGTTTTACAAAAGGTAGTAGCAAATGCTTTTTTTTCTTCTTCTTTTTGGTACCAGGAATTGAATCCAGGAACATTTAATCACTGAGCTACATTCCCAGTCCTTTTTATTTTTTACGGAGACAGGGTCTCACTAAGTTGTTAAGGCCTTGTTAAATTGCTGAGAATTTGTGATCCTCCTGCCTCAGCCTCCCAAAATCGCTGGGATTACAGGCATGTGCCACTGCACCTGGCCAAAAATTCTTACATTAGAATTTTAGTGGGCATTAGAAGAAAAACTAAGGGAACTATAGTGTAAACACAAATAAGGATTGCAGACAGTATAGTACAGCGGTTACTAGAACCAGGCTGTCAAGCATAGGAAGTAATACAATTCCTGAGATTCTATGTGACATTAGGAAAATTATTTAACTTCTTTGTGCATCTGTGTCCTGATCGGTAAGTGGGGATATTTAATAATATCTACCTCACAGGGTTGATGTGAATATTGTTGATTTGATTCAGGTAAGGTCCTCAAAACAGTGGCTGGCATTTAAATAAGCATTATATATTATCCAGGTAAGTTACCAGAACAGAAAGCCTAGAAACATGAATGAAGCTTCTAAAGCTATAATGAGAAACATTTTCCTTCTCTACATAGTTGAAAGTGTATTAAACTACCACAGAATTAATTTATTGTTAAGTAATGGAGTGAATCCAAGGAAACCGTAGATAATTCTTGAGACTAGGGTCTTATTTATATTTCACCCAGCTATCTGCATAGTGTATAGTATATAGTAGATACCCAGGGAATATTTGTTAAATAAGTACTGCAGAATAATCTTTACCGGGAATTTAAAGAAACTAGATCAGTTCTCCACTCAGATGATTTCAAAATAGTCTATTTTGCTAATATCAAGAAGACAGGCTATTATATAAGTTTTCTAAAACAAAACCATATGCTTACCATAAATGTCATTTCCTTCAATAAGGCCTCGTCCATCACCAAAGATGTAAACTCCTCCTTGATTTCCATTAAATATAGAATTTCCCCTATAATTATGTAAACAATCATAGTACCTATTTTAACAAAGCTTGTTTTATGCAACTATTAAGACTACTTATAGTTATGTGATAAATTATTTAACTTCTATGGACTATGTTTACTTGTAAAGTTGAGACACACTTACTAGATGATTTCTGAATTCTTTTAGTTCTTTCTAATCCTAAGACTTGGGAAATGTCACCTATTATTTGAGACAAAAATAGCATTCATTTCCATTTTTTTTGCAGTGCTAGGGATCAAACCCAGGACATTGCACATGCTAGGCATAGGCAAGTGCTGTTAGATAACACTAAGCTACAGCCCCTGACACCAAATAGCATTCTTAAAAATTCCCCTCAAAAAATTCAATTTCTTTTAGCTGATCTACAAACATTTGTGTAAGAGGACACAACATCCATTTTCCTACAGCAAGTGGAAAAGAAAATTTGATAATTAAAAAATAATCCATGCTCTCTGTTTTACCCAGTCTTGGACAATGGCTTTTAAGACTAGATTTATTTCGCTTCTTATTGTGACTAGAGGGGGTAAGAACTATAAGGGAAAGTAGCAGTCTACAGTTTTGACTTTTTGATATTCGTAGTTTCTCTGTCCAAGAATCTTTCAGATAATTAGTTTCTTAAATTACTCTAACTTTTGACTTTCAGAGAAAGAGAAGACAAAGTAATTTAGATTCCAAGAGAAGGTCTCAGCTCTACTTAGTCATCAATAATACGGTTTGATGGATTTTAAATAAAAATTACAGCATTTGCAATTGTTTATAGAATAATTTTGTGTATGGCATAAGTCACTAATAAAAGTAAACAGAAGACAGAAAACCAAATGATAAATAACTATTCTCAATTGGATGCAAAGACTTTAAGAGTCAAAGCTCAGTATCTTAACTTTTCTTATATGACAAACCCTGAAGCTAAATGTAATTTCTACCCATAATTATAGGTAAATACCTTATTGTTGGGTCACTATTTGAGGTAATCCATACACCTGCAAAGTTGTTTGCATAGATTTTATTCTCTATAAATTGTCCTCTTCCTTTTTCATGGACATATATTCCTCCAGTCTGCCCATGGTGAATTTCACATCGAACCACTGTGGGGTTAGCATAGGCTTTTACTTCAAAGCCTGCTATCCTGTTTCTGTGTATGTTGCAACTTTCAAAGTAACCCTGAAAAAATACAGAAATTAAATGCAATGGTAAATGCTATTTTCCAAAAAGAAAAAAAATTTAAAAAATTCTAAATGCACACCTCAAAATTAAGCATCAAAAATGTTCAAGTATAAGGATGAAAAATAAACACTAACCTTCAAATGATAAATATGGAAAGAAACAGATTTAAATGTTTTAGTAAACAACTATGAACTTCTACTTATTATAAATGCATTCAAAGACAGGAAAAAAAAACAAGGAAAGATCTATTATAAAGTGCAATTAAATACCATTATCTAATACATATATGTATGAGAAAGAGAGAGACAAAGAGTGTGTTTGTTTGTGTGCGTGTGTGTCCTTCAACAAAAGGCTGAAGACGTGAAAGAAAATAAACTCTGGTTGCCTTAAAAGTGTTGGGTAGGGATGTAGCAATCTGAAACTGTTATGATATTTTAATTATTTTACAAAAGTAACACTGCAATGGACTAAATATTAAACAAACATAAGTGGGTAACTGAATACTGAAAAGAAAATTTGATTATACCAAGCAATCATTCCTAATTACTTTTACTGATATTGTGTTATGTGAAATCTCCTCCCTTTATTTGGTGCTAGGTATTGAAACTCGGAACCTCACACATGCTGTCCTGGGCTATAACTTTACCCTCCTAGAACTTCCCCTTTTATTGGTACTGGGAATTTAATCCAGAGGCACTTGACCACTGAGCTGCATTTCCAGTCTTTTTTGTTTTTTGAGACAGGGTTTAGCTAAGGAGGGTATTGCTAAATTGCTGAGGCTGGCCTTGAACTTGTGACTTTCCTGCCTCAGCTTCCCAAAGTTTCTGGAATTATGTAGGCATGTGCCACTGCACCTGGCTTAGAATTATTATTTTTTTATACTGAGGTTTGACCCCAGGGGTGCTTTACCATTGAACTACATCCTCAGCAATTTTTCTTTTAAAATTTTATTATTATTACTGAGACAGGATCTCACTAAGTTGCTGAAGGTGGCCTCCAATTTGCAAAAACTCCTACCTCCAGAGTGCTAGGATTAGACACATGTATCACTGTGCCTAGCTAAAATTGTCATTTTTTACAAGAAACATGCTAAAATATTTAGTGATGACATGATGCTATATTTGATTGAAAATAATGCAAAGTATAAGGAAGGGAATAAAAAGTGAATAGGGAGGTAGACAAAACTGGCCATGAGTTGTTGATGAATACATGGAGATACATTATACCATTTCTCTACTACTTTTTTTTTTCATACCATGGATTGAACCCAGGGGCACTTAACCAATGAGCCACATCCCCATCCTTTTAAATATTTTATTTACAGGGAGGATGGCACTAAGTTGCTAAGGCTGGCTTTGAACTTGTGATCCTCCTGCCTTAGCCTCCTGGGCTGTTGGGATTATAGGTGTATGCCGTCGTGCCTGGCTCATTCTCTCTGGGTGATTTTTATGTACAATTACATTTGAGAATCAACACTATTAGATTAGACTCTCCTTAAAGATCACATCAATTCCATAAGGACTCTTTTCTCATCACTATGCTTATCTGGATGTAATGTCTGACATTATAGAATAAATATTACATGTTGATTTTAAATATAATGCTGAATTGCTTCAATTCAGACAATCTGATGGTGAAAAATAATGTTGAAACTTATTTAAGAATAAATGGTCTTACCATGCCATGATCAAATGTGAACACACCAACGTCACGTCCATGATGAATATGATTCCGCCTAATAATTGGGTTTCCATGATTTTTAACCCAAATTCCAGCTAAAGCATTATTGGAAATTTCATTATCTTCATATATTCCCTGTAACATTTAATCAGAAACAAACATTAGGATAGCTTTAAAGAAATTAAGAAAGAAAGAAAGAAAAAAAACTTAAAAATACCTGTGCATGATCTGTTATATAAAGTCCAACATTTTCACAGTCACTGATGTTACAGTGCTTGATAGTGGGACATGCTCCTTGACCACTAACACATACTGCAGAACCAACTATAAGAAAAAAGTATTTATTAAAAATAACCTGGGCAACACAGTGATTCAATTTTACTGTAAAAGATAAAGGAAACACTAACCTGTACATGTACTTCGGATGATACAGTGATCAATAATAGGGCTACAATTTACTGTAATCTCTAAGCAGTGGTGTGCATTGTGGTGCTGAGCAGATTTGTCATCAGGATTAAACTGGAAAAGTAGAAATTTCATTTGAAATAAACCATCATTGCTTTAATGATTTCAACATTTATTTTTTAAATCTTAAAAATTTCTTACCCTTATTGTCATATATCCAACATAAGCATCTTCAGAACCTTCCATAAAAACAAAGGTTGAATCTCTAGTGTTTTCAATAATAACTTTGTCTGCTACTTTCCCAGGTGCTGTGGAGAAGATATTTTAAGGCATATTACTTTATTCCATTCCAACTAGGTACTTTTATGGAGAGGGAACTTCAGTATTGGGGCTGGGGTTGTGGCTCAGCGGTGGAACGCTCGCCTAGCGCTTGTGGGGCCCTGGGTTCAATCCTCAGCACCACATAAAAATAAATAAAGGTATTGTGTCCAACTACAACTAAAAAAATAAATAAATATTTTTTTAAAAACACCAGTATTAAGCAGTAGGACTAATACTCACTTTATTATGTAACTATCAGCCTTTATGATATTTAAAGAAGATATTATTTTACCATTATCCTCAAATCCATGTACACTAGGAAAAACCAGCTCAGGCAGAGAAGAGACAAAGAGAAGAGACCTCTTTAAATTTGTTGCAACAGTACCCTCAACTTGGAAAGTAATAAAATCAGCATGCAAAAGTCTTCTATACTCTCCCCCAGTTTTTAAAATTATTTTTTAATTTTTTGGTGCTAGGGATTGAACCCAGGGGCTCACATGCTAGGTAAGTGCTCTATACTGAGCTACACACCCAGCCCTTTCCTCCTCTATAATGGAGAAAGGGGAGGGAAGTAGAAAGGCAGTAAATGCAAATTTCATTAGCAAATAATAATTGCTTGGCATCTTAAATTCATCTATGTACTGTATCCCCAAAAACTCAGAGACAACACAATCCTTCCAATCACTCATCAGTGTTCAACAAATATTTCACTGTATTTATTCTTACAAATTTGACCATAATGTATCTTTGAAACAGTATACGATGTATTTAAAAATTACATTTCAATTCCTTTAAAATATAGCATTAAAAACATTAATGTCTTTATTTTTATTTTTGTATTTTTTTCCTCCATCTTTATTTTTACAATAAATATAGAGCTAAAAAACTTTTTTCTTTCTTTAATGAGGAAAGGCAACTGGAGAAAGGGCTAACATCAAGAAATACATACATTTATAATTTGTGAACTCTCATATTTTCATTTTCTCCACAAAGTATGAGATATCTTCATTCCTATTCTCTCCTACTATTAAGGTATTAAACAAAGCTCAACCAGCTTTTAAGTTACTATCATTTAAAAAAACCCATCTAGAAATTTAATAATATGAATAAAATGTTAAAATTCTAATAACAATGTATTTCAAAATACCTGCACCAATCATGGTGATTGGAGATTCAATATATATCCATTCATCAGTATATATTCCAGAATGAACAAAGATAAGTCCATCAAAATGAGCTTCTTGTACCCCACCAAGGGCATCTTCAATAGTATCATAATACTAAAAAAAGGATAAAAGCGTCAGTATAGAACTGAAAGATTATTATTTTAAATTCATAAAAAAACAAATCAAACATACCAACATATTTTCTCTTCCTTTATATCTTGCAGGATTACTGTAGAAATGTTCAGCAAATCCTGGCTTTACATGTGCACCTTTATACTGAAATGTCAAAAACAAAGCAAAACCAAATATTGACTACTAATATAAATATTATATTCTAAATGTACCACAGTATGACTCCCCCGCCAAGGGGATTGAATCCAAGGCCTTGTGCTTACAAGGCAAGTACTCTACCAACTGAGCTATATATAGCCCCTGCCTCACAGTATAACTTTTAAATATAAAAAATCCCAACTACTCAAACTAATTTTCTGTCATATAGTACAAAATAAAATCTATAATAAGTTATGACTCAGTAATATTTAGTAAGAAAGACAAAGTTTTTCAATCTCACCACTACTATTATTTGGGGCCAAATGATTCTTTGTTGTGGAGGCTGCCTTATTCATTGGCGGATATTTAGAAGCATCATTGGTCTCTACCCAATTTGATACCTCTAGCACCATCTTCTTTCAATTTCTCAAGTGTAAAGACATTGCCAAATGTTTCCTGGCCTTTAAGAGACCAAATCACTCCCAACTGAAAGCCATTATAAAGGACCATAATAAGTTTGTGTGTACAGCTGTGATCCCAACATTTCGGGAAGTTGAGGCAGGAGATCTATTGTTTGAAGCCAGCCTCAGCAACTTAGATCCTGTCTCAAAAAACTAAAATAAATGAAAAGGATGGGGATGTAACTCAGCAGCAGAACACCCATGGATTCAATGCCTAGTGCCAAAAAGGGGAGTAGGGGGACCACATAAAGTGGAATAAACTAAATGTGGAAGTTTAAAACGGCTACTGAAAACTATTTAAATATGAGTTCAAACACACCACCTGAAATCATTAAGTGTTCTCTCACTGTTGATGCTTATTACCACTAGATAAATTATTAATAAACATGTCAGTAGAAGAAAGAATTGTTAAATATTTTGATGGTTGATAAAAGGTCAGTGGCTGATCTTCAAAACCTATTCTTGACTTTAAATTTATTTTTTAAAGAAACTTATTTACATATGCATAATGTAAATTAGTATTTTTTGCTTATATTTCATACCAACTGCTGGAAACTCTCTTTCCAAGGATTTGGATGCTCATACTCTTCTGGATTAATCTGGTAGAATTTACCAGGTTCAGGATGCATCATAGGACGGGTATATTCAAATACTTCCATGTATAATCGTTTCCTAAAGGGAATTAAAGATCTCATTATAAAATATCCTTTAGAGTAAATAAAACTTTAAACAAATATCTGAGGCCTCAAAAACTAGGTCCCAACTTCCTTAATAAGACTCCTGTGGCACAAGAATTGAAATCAAGAATCAATAAATGTGATGGACTCAAACTAAAAAGTTTCTTCTCAGCAAAAGAAACAATCTGTGAGGTGAACAGAGAGCCTACATCTTAGGAGCAAATCTTTACCCCTCATGTATCAGATAGAGCACTCTCACTAGGGTATATAAAGAACTCAAAAACTAGACACCAAAAAAACAAATAAGCCAATCAATAAATGGGCCAAGGACCTGAAGAGACCCTTCTCAGAAGATGATGTACAATCAATCAACAAATACATGTTCATCATCACAAGTAATTAGAAAAAGGCAAATCAAAACCACTCTAAGATTTCATCTCACTCCAGTCAGAATGTCAACTATTATGCATACAAACAATAAGTGTTGGCGAGGATGTGGGGGAAATGGTATACTCATACACTGCTGGTGGGACTGCAAACTGGTGCAGCCAATATGGAAAATAGTATGGAGATTTTTGGAAAATTGAGAATGGAACCACCATTTGACCCAGCTATCCCTCTCCTCGAT
The DNA here is from genome assembly GCF_001458135.2 of Marmota marmota marmota. NCBI lineage: Eukaryota > Metazoa > Chordata > Mammalia > Rodentia > Sciuridae > Marmota > Marmota marmota. The sequence goes on along the minus strand of NW_025999977.1, from coordinate 22,570,782 downwards.
CTATACCCAAAGGACTTAAAAACAATACTACAGGGACACAGCCACATCAATGTTTATAGCAGCACAATTCACAATAGCTAAACTGTGGAGCCAACCTAGATGCCCTTCAATAGATGAATGGATTAAAAAAAAAAAGTGGCATATATACACAATGGAATATTACTCAGCAATAAAAGAGAATAAAATCATGGCATTTGAAGGTAAATGAATGGAGTTAGAGAAGTTAATGCTAAGTAAAGTTAGCCAATCCCAAAAAACCAGATGCTGAATGTTTTCTTTGATATAAGGAGGCTGATTCATAGTGGGATAAGGAGAGGAAGCATAGGAGGAATAGACAAACTCTAGATAGGGCAGAGGGGTTGGAGGGGAAGGAAGCAGGTATGGGGTAATTAATGATGGTGGAATGTGATGATCATTATTATCCAAAGTACAGGTATGAAGACACAAATTGGTGTTAATATACTATGTATACAACCAGAGATAAGAAAAATTGTGCTTTATGTATGTAATAAGAATTGTAATGCATTCCGCTGTCTCATATAAATAAAAAAAAATGAAAATAACAGACAAAAATTAATGTAAAAATACAGAACTTTATTTCACTTTTTTGAGCCAGGGTCTCACTTTCGTTGAAGGTTGGTATCCAACAATCCTACCACCTTAAGCCTCTCCAGCAGCTAGCGCTGTTAAACATGTGCCACCACACAGGCAACATACAGAATTTTAAATGTGAAAATAGTTTTTGGCTAGAACAATATAACTATATATGAAAATTAGCCTACCCAAAGAAAACAAGCGTCAATTTCTTCAAAAATTGTTCACTGGGGAGGGGGAGGGGGGAATAGGCCACACCTACTATAAATGTTTCATGCCACTTTATTTTAAAAGATAACTTTCAATAAAACACTTAATTCTGCCTATATCTTCAGTCTATTTACATCCTATTAAGTACCATAAGATCTTAGAACTGAATAATAACTTTTAATTTCTTATACAATGCAAAGTGCTTTTTCTTCTACTTTTCATTTTCAATTTTCATTTCTAATGTAAATACACCTTTTCAATACAAGCACAGCTTAGTATATTCTCCTCCAGTATTTTTTATCTACAGATATTTCATTTATTACAGTTGTAATTAAACAGAATATTATATATTCTGTTCTTTTCACTTATATATAACATAGCATTTTTTTGCATCTTATTAAAAACTTATATAGTGGGCTGGGGTTGTGGCTCAGTGGTAGAGCGCTTGCCTAGCATGGCTGAGGCTCTGGGTTCGATCCTCAGCACCACATAAAAATAAACAAATAAAAATAAAGGCTGTCCACATATAAAAGCTGCTCTACAAAGATCCTGTTCCAGCAAATAAGAGAAGATTTTTAGTACCACAACAACTCCAAAAACAAATTTAAAAAAATAAATTAAATAAACTTACGTAGGGCTGGGTATAGTTCAGGGGTAGAGTGCTTGCCATAAACCATACCCCACACTTCCCAAAAGCAGAAAACAATTTTTTGTAAAGATCACAATTAGGCCGGGCTCAGGGGCACACGCCTGTAATCCCAGAAGCTCAGGAGGCTGAGGAAGGAGGATTATGAGTTCAAAGCCAGCCTCAGCAAATTTGCAAGGCCCTAAGCAACTCATTGAGATCCTGTCTCTAAATAAAATATAAAAAAGGGCTGGGGATGGGGTTGTGGCTTAGTGTTAGAGCACTCTCTTAGCACATGGGAAGTGCTGTGTTTGATCCTCAGCAGCACATAAAAATAAAAAAATAAAGGTATTGTGTCCAACTACAAATAAAAAAGAAAAAATATTTTTTTTTTAAAAAAAGGGCTGGGAATGTGGCTCAATGGTTGAGCGGCTTTGGGTTCATCGCTGGTATCAAAAAAAAAAAAAAAAAAAATCACAATTAGCAGATATATCTCAACCCTCCAATTAGAAGTCTGTATTTCCTTAGTTCATTCTCTCATTGCTGGACATTTAGATTATCTCTAATTTTTCCTTATTATTACCTATGCTGTTATAAAAAATTTAATAAAATACTTCATAAATATAAAAAATCGTCAGAATAATTTCTGAGGAATGAAAAAAGGGAATGAACATTTTAAGTTTCATGGAAAAAATATTGTTTCAAAAGTGATGGACAAAATACACACTTTCATTAAACTATCAGATTTAACTCTCATTAACTATTTTAAATTACACTTAGCTGTGTTTCTACAAAGCAATTAAATGAAAAACACTTCCCTTGATCTTTCAATTGCTATTACTTGAAAAACAGCAGAGAAAGTATTTCATTTACTGTATCATAAATACTGCTTGGATCGACAATCCACATTTATGATAAACAGGTAACTTGGACTTCATAATTCTGTTCTGACTACTTAATTGTAATTACCAACTCATACTTTCCTACAATGTTTAGCATTTGAAGCAGCAAATAATACATCAAGATAAGGAATAAGTTTTCCACTTACCACAAAATTGGATCATTAGCAAGTTCACTGAAGCGTTTACATACACAAGCTGCTCTACAAAGATCCTGTTCCAGCAAATAAGAGAAGATTTTTAGTACTACTTCATCTGGCAGTTTCTCCTGAAGATACTGTTCAGCAGGTGCTGCTAAAAAAAAAAAGAACAAACAATATAAAACAATCTATCATGCTAACAATGCCTTTCTCATTAAAGAATACAATTTTCATTTTATAGAATGAATAACTTGCTTTTGCTAATGGTCATTTTACTTCAGAGATAAGACATTTATCTCTACTTAACAAGTATTAGTTTAAGTATATTTAATGTGCCATCTAAGAAATTAGTTAGAATAAATATATGAAGAATTTTTTTTTTTTTTTTCCGGAGGACACAACATCTTTGTATGTGGTGTTGAGGATCGAACCCCGGCTGCACGCATGCCAGGCGAGTGCACTACCGCTTGAGCCACATCCCCAGCCCCTATGAAGAATTTTTAAGAAGGATAAAAGCTCAAGATATAGAGGTAAGCATTCAAATGTTATTTAATACTCTAAAATGTAATAACAAATATATATTTCCATTTTTTGGAATGAAGCAAAAAAAAAAAAAAATTTTTTTTTTTTTTTTTTTTTTTAATATTTTGAGACAAAGTCTTGCTAAATTGCTGAGGCTGGCTTTGAACTTGTGATCCTCCTGTTTCAGCCTCCTGAGTCACTGAGATGATAGGTGTGCACGGCTTTGCCTGGCTTGAAGCAAAAAAGGTTTTAAAAATTATTTTACCCTATGCCTTAGTTTCCCCATGGGAAATACCTGATAGATCTTGTGACTTTCCAGATACTCTTGCACGTTTTGCTCGATGACCAAAGTTTTCTGTAGCTGAAGTTGAGGCACCCTTCAAAATAAATAAATAAATAAAATAAAATAAAGAAATGTTTCTCCCATACATATTTATTACTTCTGAAACAGATGACATTCCCTTTGTTTCCTAAAAAGCATTTCATTACAAAAACAAAAGAAAATTATAATTAACATACCTCCATACTGCTCTTTGTAGGACACGCTGTTCTTTTCGGCAAAAGAGTTTTTCTACGAAGTTGGTATGGGCTATTCTGTGCACCAGGACCTGATTCTTCTGCAACCATATCTGCAGGTACATCATCATCTGTTATAAACAAAAGCAATAAGAAAAATAACCACTTAAAAAAATGTCTATAGACGCAGTAAATTTTTTAAGATTTCAAATTTGGAAGGACAGAGGAAGAGATACAAATTTTACATAAAATTCCAGCCAACTAGATAACAATCCAAAGGAGAAGTTAAAGTTCTATAAAACTCAGAGGACATTAAAAAGGAAAACAAATATAGGATAAGGATAACTGCTTGATTAAAGGAGAGAGAAGGGAACAGGTATTACATGGTTAGAGCCTAAATGGGGAGGTGAGATAAGGTGGACAGATTGGCAAAGGGCACCATAATCAAAGCAGAGTGAAGAAAGTATCAATGAGGAGGGTCAGTTCAGTCTCTAGTTTCTGATGCTAGTAGGGTAAAAAGGATGTCCACCCAGAGCATCATAGTCTGGTATGTGGGCTGGAACTTAAGAGGGGTAGGAAATAAGTCTTCATGGGGGAGGAGGAGTGGCCTGGAATGGGGAGTCAGAGAAGACAGAGGAGGGAATTACACAGGAGAGGGGGTGGCAGAGATGTATGATGTATCAAATAAGTCAATAGGATAATGGAAGCCAGATAACCTCACTGTCAGAGAAGATAGTTGTAAATATAAAAAGAAAGCAAGAATAAACCCTTTGAATAGGAGATATCAAGTGTGAACTTATGGTTTCCAAGCACAATCACACAGATGTAAATGTTCCTATGTGTGTGGACATAGGTATACTTATATTTCCTAGCTCTATTCACTAAAAGAGCCTGAGAGCACTGATCTTCCAAAAGCAATGAGCATAACTAACAACTGAATCTTGGCTTCTGAATATTATTTTCTATAAAAGGAATAAAGACTCCTTGGAAAAATGGCTGATTTCAGAGTTGGGCAGAAATGGACAAAATGAGTCTGGAATATCTGTGGCAAAAAAACTAAAATGTGCTCAAAAAATGATAAGGACATGTTAAAAGGTCATAAAAGCCAACCTGAAAAGGCTCCACTTGGCAAAAGTATGTTGAAGGGTAAAGATTAATAATAAAAGTAAAAGGATAACCCACAGAATGGATATCAACTCACAAACCTGTATTGACATTGACAAAATAAATATGCTAAAAGTCTGAGAATGCATAAGATAAAACTACATTCCCACAAAATACTTAAGTAGAAAGGGTAAAAATAATAATTCCATAGTAGTGATGTCAACCAGACAATGTTTTAATCAAGTGCTCAGTAAACATCAATAGGACAAACTGGAAAAAAAAATCATAGCACTTCTATGATGTTTCTAACAAAGATCATAACCTGAGGTGAATTATAAAGAAACATCGAACAAAGTTGTTTTAATGTGTTCTATAACACAAATGATCTACAGTTGTCAAACTGTCAAAGTCATGAAAATCAGGAAAAGTTTGAGAAACTGCTCCAGATTAAAGGCTGTTTGGAATTGAAGATTGAAGAGATAAAGCAGATTTAAGACTGAAAAGTCTTAAATCTATTGCATCAATTAGTGAACCTAAAGTCTAAAGTTTCGACGATAGTAATGAATCAATTTTTACATACTGATTTTAGTAGTTCTATGTGGTAATTTGAGAGAATATCCTTGTTGTAGAAAATATACACTAAAGCACTGGAATGTGACAAGGAAATATGTCGACAACTCTTAAATGGCTCCAAAGTAAAAACTGTTGTACCTCTAACTCTTCTTCTCTAAGTTCGATTTTTTTAAAGCCTAGCCAATTTCAGTAACATAGAAAATTTAACTTCTAGAAAGTAAATAACACAAATGTAATCAAAAGAAGAAACATGATTAGGAATAAATATGTGTACCCATAATCACCAAAGGATAATTTCTTTATATCTACTGCTCACAAATGAATATGGAAAAGATTTAAGAATTCAATATAAAATTGAGCCAATTAAGGAAACACAAAGACTACAACAAGGTTTGTTTTCTTTTTTTTGAATCCAGCATACGAGTATTATCAGAGGATAAGAAGGAATTTTTTTTTTAAAGTAGTTTTTCATTGCTTTTTGAGGATAATTTGGCAATAACTATTACTCAGCCATTCCATTTCTGGGAATTGATCCTGCAGCTATCCTTCCATGTGTTGGCAAAGTAGTACATATCAAGAGATACATTGCAGTACTGTTTACAATACTGCAGGGTAACAATCAAAATGCTCATTAATGTAATCACAGCGGCTCAGGAGGCTGAGGCAGGAGGAAGCCTGTTGGGGACCGCAAATCAAGTCAAGATGGCGCCTGGCAGTTTGCCAGGAGGAGTAGTTTGTGAAGCAACGTCACCGAGCCATTAAGATGGTGGGGATTCCTTATTGGCTGACTGCTGTATCTAGATGATGCTAATTGAGTCAAGCTGTGTGTAATCAGTTAGGTATATATACCTCTGCTGTCCCGCAATAAAGTGGCTACTGCTACCTTGGGTGCCCGCTACCTTCAGTTCCCGCTGAGTTCCCTCGCAATAAAGGAGTTCCCGCTTCAACCTTCAAGTTGCTTGTCACCTCCCGGTTATTTTGCCCAGCCGGACTGCGACAGAAGCCAATTTCAATGCCAGCCTCAGCAACTGTGAGGTGCTAAGCAACTCAGTGAGACCCTGTCTCTAAATAAAATACAAAATAGGGCTGAAGATGTGGCTTAGTGACCAAATGCTCCTGACTGCAATCCCTGGTACTCCCCACTCAAAAAAAAATTAAAATGTTCATCAGCCAGGATCTGTTAAATAAGCTATTGTATAGCTATATAAGAGACCATTATGTGGCTATATAAAATAAAGCAGTTCTATATAGTTTAATGTGGAATTATCTTAAATATATACTGAATATAAAAACCAGGGTTGAGGTTTAGCTCAATGGTAGAGCACTTGCTTTGCATAAGTGAGGCACTGGGATCAATTCTCAACATGGGAAAAAGTATACATATATGGAACATGTTTAGTATATGTGCTTTAAAAGCTACATATACACACGCACACACATACAAATACAAACACCACAGGACAGGGATCTAACATGAAGAGATTCCTGTTGGCCAAAGAAAATAAGGAACAATTTAGTTTTTATTTATGTATTTATTTTTTAAGATGGGACAATTTGAACATCAGTAAGGATAACTGGAATGAATAGAAAGAAATGTAATCATGGGTTCCTGAAGATACTTATAAAGAAAAAAAAATGGCTTACTTTGAAAGATGTAGTAAAAACCCCATCATTTCCCAAACTGGTAAAAAATGAGAAATAAACATTTATTTTTAGTTTTCTTGCTGTACCAAGGATTAAATCCTGGGATAGACAAGAGGTCTATCACTAAACCATATTCCTAAACCTTTTTTTTTTTTTTTTTGGTACTGGAGAGTGAATCTTCTGATTCTTAACACTGAGCTACAACCCCAGGCCTTTTTACTTTGAGACAGGGCCTAAATTGCTGAGTCTAACCTCAAACTTGCAACCCCCATTTAAACCTCCAGAGTCACTAAGATTACAGGAACACATCACAGTACTCAACTTCCCCAGACCTTTTTAAAATTTTGTCTTGAGATAGGTTCTTGCTAAACTTCCCAGGCTGACCTGGAATATGTGATTCTTCTACCTCGGCTCCCAGAGTAGCTAGGAATGCAGGCATGGACCACAGTGTGCCTAGCTATGTATTCTTCCATATATAAACTGAACCAGTAGATAACCACACATTAGAGAAGGGAAAGATTCTCTATAGAGGATAACATTTTAACAATACGTGAATAAGAAATAATAAAAATAGAGAATCATTACTTTCTGAATCTGCAGTGAACTGATTTAACTGCTGAATATCAATAGTCACTAACATCACTAAAAGAAAAAAAAAAAAACAAGACTTTATAATTCTTGATGAAACAAGAGCCCATAATCTACAAAGTCTTATCAAAAAAACACTAAGTCTGAATCTGATCAAACTTATAATAGAGATTCCACAGGTCAAACTGTAGTGGGGGTAGAAGGGGAGTGGGGAAAAAACAAAAGTGCACTGAGAATATATACTGTCATTATTTTTAAAAAAGCAGAAAATGATTATCATGAAATTGCCTTTTAGGAGATCAAAGATTGCAGATTACAAAGGCTGAGCTAAGCCAGCGGCAGAAGTGGTGCCAGTTCACTGCAGAATGAAGGTGAGATACAAACAGAGAGAGAGAAACAGCAGGCTAATATGGCATGGGAAAACCTATAGAACAGAAAAAGCAGTCTAAACTTAGCTGAATCAGAGGCTGTATAGTGAGATGGTATTTGAAAAGTGCTCCAATTTCTCAACTAGCAAGTGAAGAGCTGAGGCTGGGAACTATCTTGAAGAGGCCAGGTTGTAGCCTGCAGCTACAGGAGCCCAGGAGATCATACAAAATACTGCCATCCTGTCTCAGCAAGTGCATACCAACCAACAGGCCTAGGATGTTCTTAGTGGAATGTGATTGAAAATTCAGGTTTAGGGCTAGCAAGGGGAATGAGGCTTGTTTTTCCCTTTGAGCCTAACAGCTCACAAGATCATCTGAAGGAGGTCTATAAATTGCAAAGGTGGGTGCAACTGCACTCTGGAACTGAGCCTGGGAAGTGTGCAAGACCTGTGCAAGGTTGGTTATTCTGCCCTACAAGTAGAATTCTTAGGAGGACATGAACATCCAGATGCCCAGCAAAGCCTGGCATTTGCCTGGCCCTAGGATATGTTAATCTAATCTCTCCAAAGCAGATACCACAGGATAAGGTTCAGATCAGAGCTGAACCCTAGCTAGCTGCTGGAACTTCCCATTTAGAACTCTGCATCAGCCCCACTCTGGGAGTGCACTGATCTAGTGTCCCGACAAACTCAAACTTTCCAGTCCTCCCTACCTTTTAATGGTGAGAAGGGAAGCTGAGAACTATTTCAGCCAGCTTTGTTTCCAGGCCACTCTGGATGACAACTAGGTGCGCAACATAAAAAGAGAAAGGGCTTGGGCGGGGGTTGTGGCTCAGCGGTAGATCACTCGTGAGGCCCTGGGTTTGATCCTCAGCACCACAAAAATAAAATAAAAATACTGTGTCCATCTACAACTAAAGAATTGAGAGAGAGAGCGAGTGAGCGCGCTTGAGCGCTTAACAATCCCCAACTCTTTCTAAGAGGTACATAGCACAAGAAGAAATGGAAAGGCAGTCTGATAGGCAGTAAACATTCATCCTTGTTGAGTTTTGACCAACTCAGCAAAGACAATCCTTTGTTTCTCTTTAATAATTTCCTTCCTTCTCTTGGTTTGTGGATACATGTACATTATACACACACACACACACACACACACATTCTCTCCCCCGCCCCCCATACTGAGGATTGAACCCAGGGGTGCTCAACCACTGAGCCACATGCTCAGCTCTATTTTGCATTTTATTTAGAGACAGGGTCTCACTGAGTTGCTTAGCAGCCTGCTTTTGCTGAGGCTGGCTTTGAACTCCTGTCTCAGGTTCCCTGGAGCTGCTGGGATTACAGGCATGTGCCACTTGTGCCCAGCTGAGGCTGGCTTTAAAGTCACACCATCCTCCTGTCTCAGCCTCCAGAGCTGCCGAGATTACAGATGGGCGCCACCATGCCCAGCCTCTTTTCTTTTCAGCAACCATTTGTTAATTCATTTTGTCTTTAGGGTTAGGGATTTTTACTTGTTTTGGTTTGATAATATTTTGTTTGTTTCTCATTACTCTTTCCTTTTTTCTTCCTCTAGTAGCCAAATTCTCTTCTGTTTATTTTTTTCTTCCTTCTTACAGCTGCTATCACCTGCTCTCTCTCTCTTCTTTGTTTCTTCACGTTCCAGATATTCTGATTTTTTTTCTGCTTTCCTACCTCATTTTCTTTTAACTGTATTTTTACCACCTTTCAGAACTGTTTGGTTTATATAATTCTTGTCCCCACCATTCAAATTGTTACATTTATTAGTATTGTGGGCTGTAGTTGATATCTACTGTTTAAGGCTAGATCTAGCTCATGGCTAGTTACTGTTACTGACCCTGCCATTTCTTTTCTGTGGTAACTGGTGTTGTAGTTGTCACAGTAGATACCATGCATTTATTTTAATGCTGTATACTGTTTGCTGCTATTGTTTGTTCCTCCCTTTTCTGAGAGATGCTGGAAATCTACAGGATAGTAGTGTCTATTGTTGAGCTACACCCACAATCCAGCCAAGAGATGGACACCTTGCTTCATACACAAATTAATCCTACTCAAATTTTGTTTGTTTGTTTTAATATTTTTTTAGTTGTCGATGGACCTTTAATTAATTAATTTATATGTGGTTCTGAGAATCGAACCCAGTGCCTCACACATGCTAGGTGAACACTCTACCATTGAGCCACAACCCCAGCCCCTCCTGCTCAAATTTTAACAATACTTTCACATTTAAACAGGGGAGAAAAAAATCCCAAACTGATGACCAGGCCCCAAGGAGAACAATTAGGTGAGGCCTTCAGGTCCCACTCACAAACATCTGTTCCTATAGCAAAACACCAGAAAGGTTCAAAGATGGAGGCTGAGAGGAATCCACAGTGTTGAAGGAGCCAAAAATGAATCAAACCAACAGTTCTACACAATGAAAAGCATTTGAGGTTGAAACTAACCCTTGGATTATGCTGAGCCTATGTGTAGGAACTAAAATATATAGAGAGAAGAGGTCTTATAACAAGAGACAACTGCTCACCAGAGGATCTCCTCATAAAAGAGAAATCCATCTCAACAAATCTATGATATGCAAATTTAAGACCCCTGAAAACATGAAGAAACAGGCATATACCACCACCCCCATTTATAATTACTCAACAAAGGAACCCATAGATATTGAAGGGGATAAAATTCCAGAGGAAGACCATGAATTAAGAGAGCAAATACAGCTGAGTACAGTGGCACACAGCTGTAATCCCAGCAACTTGGGAGGCTGAGGCAAGAGAGTCCAGTTTGAGGCTAGCCTCAAGTTACTCAGTGAGACCCTATGCAATTTTGTGAGGCCCCCATCTCAAAAATAAAATATAAGAAGAGATGGGGTTGTAGCTCAGTGATAAAGTGCCCCTGGGCTCAATTCCTGGAAACCCCCTTCCGCTACCAACAAAAAAAGAAAGAGTAAACATAGGAGGTGAAAGACCATTTCAAAAAAAGAGAGATTCTGAAAAGAAGCCAATCAGAACTCCTGGAAATAAAAGACACAATAAAGAAAATGAGAAATTCCCTTGAAAATATTACCAACAGATTAAACAAAAAATAGAACTTTGGTCTCAAAGACAGGGTATATGAACCTGAACACTCAGTAAGTGGCAAAGAAAAAATAAAAACCATGATCACAATATACAAGATCTGTGAACAAGGAACTGGGGCACATACCTATAATCCCAGCAGCTCAGCAGGCTGGGGCAGGAGGATCATAGGTTCAAAGCCAGCCTCAGCATATTAGTGAGACTATAAGCAACCTAATGAGATCCTGTCTCAAAATACAAAGTAAAAAGGGTATGTGGCTCAGTGTTTAATTGCCCTTGAGTTCAAGACCTAGTAACAAAAAACAAAACAAAACAAAAAAACAACCCAACTCTGGACAACATTAAAAGACTAAATTAAAGAGTTATTGGGATTGAAGAGGGAATGGATGTTACAGGCTAATGATATTAAGAACCTTTTCAGTTCTTTCCAAACCTTAGAAATGAGACGGACATCCACACACAGAATGCATACACAGTCCTAATTAGACAAGATCAAAAAAGAACCTCTCCAAGATACATCATAATCAAAGAGTAAGGATAGAATATTAAGATGCAAGAGAAAAACATCAAGTCACATTTATAGGTAAATCAATAAGGATTACTTAGTAAGACTCTCAAAATCCAAGAGGACATGGAATGAGACAACCTAAACTCTGAAAGAAAATAACTGCTAACCAAGATTGCTATATCCAGCAAGGTATCATTCAGAATCAAAGAAGAAATAAAATATTTTCAAGCTAAGGATAAACTAAAAGAATTCATGACAACTAAGTCACCACTACAGAAAATACTAAAAGAAAAAAGATTGGGGCTGGGATTGTGGTTTATAGTCAGCAGTAGAGTGCTCGCCTAGCAAGTGGAAGGCCTTGGGTTCGATCCTCAGCATCACATAAAAATAAATAAATAAAGATGTTGTGTTGAGTTACAACCAAAAAATAAATATTAAAAAAAAAATTTAAAAAAGGATGGAAGATATTCCATGCATATGAAGTTCAAAAGTAAGCAGGAGTAGTTATTCTCATATCCAACAAAGCAGGCACCAAGCAGAAATTAATCAGAAGACAATGAAGATCACTATATATTGGTAAAAGGAACAATTAGAAGATACTACCCCAAATGTCTATACACCTAATTATGTAAAACAAACACTTTTCTTAATAAAATCTCAGACCCAAGGGGTGTGAGGGGAGGGGTAGGGCTGTAGGGATGGGAAGGACCATAGAATGAGACAAACATTATTTCTCTAAATACATGTATGACTACACTACTAGAGTGACTCTGCACCATGTACAGCCAGAAGAAGGAGAAGTTCTGCTCCATTTGTGTACAATAAGTCAAAATGCATTCTACTGTCATGTATAATTAGAATAAAAAATTATATATTAAAAAGTTTCAGACACCAATCCAATAATACTGCATGATTTCAACACACCCTCTCACCAACAGACACGTTTTCCAGACATAAAATCAACAGACACTTCTGACTTAATATTATAAATCAAATGAACCTTACAGACATTTTTAGAACACTTCCATCTAACAACAGTGGAATTCAATTCCTTCTCAGCAGCTTATGAAACCTTCCTCTAAAATAGACCATATTTTATATCACAAAGCAAGTTTTGGCAAGTACAAAAAAAGAAAAAAAAAAAATCTATATAGCCACTTGCATCTTACCATATCATAATGGAATGAAATTATAAATCAATAGCAAAAATTACAGAAATGCACAAAACACCTGGATACTGAACAATACTCTTGAATGACAAATGGACAGAGAAATTAAAAAAAAAAAAAAATCCTAAACTGGAAGGAGAATAGTGACACAATGTATCAACATTCCTGGAACATTATGAAGGCAGTTCTGAGAGGAAAGTTCATAGCACTAAGTGCCTAAATTAATGAAAGAACCCACATAAATAATTTAATGCTACATTTCAAGGTCCTAGCAAATCAGGAACAAACTGATTCCCAAATCAATAAGACAGGAAAATTAAGATCTGAGCCAAAACTAATGAAATGGAGATTTAAAAAATTTCTGCAACATAGAGGATCATTAGATGACTTAGAAAACATATTCTAATAAATTGGAAAGTCTATAAGATACTGATAAATTTCTAAAAACATTATGATCTACCCTAATTGAACCAAGAAGATACAGAAACCCTAAACAGACCAAAAGCAAGCAACAAGACTGATGCAATAAAAAGCCTTCTAACAAAGAAAAGCCCAGGACCAGATGGATTCTCAGCTGAGTTCTACCAAATATTTAAAGAAGAACTAATGTCAATCCTCCTCAAATTATTTCATGAAACAAAAAAGGAGGGAACATTCCCAACTCATTCCATGAAGCCAGTATCACACCCTGACACCAAAACTGAATAAAGACACACCAAGGAAAGAAAACTATAGATCAATATCCCTGATGAATACAAATGCAAAAGTCCTTAATCAAATATGAGCAATCCATACCAGAAACACATTAAGTTGTATTCATCTTAGGGATGCAAAGTTGGTTCAGCATACACAAACCAATAAATATATTTCATTACATAAACAGAATCAAGGACAAAAATAACATAATCATCTCAATAGTGGCAAAAAGTATTCAATAAGATTCAGAACTCATTTACATTAAAAACACTGAAGCAGTTAAGAACAGAAGGAACTTGCCTCAACATCATAAAGGCTACATACAACAAAACCAAAGCTAACAACATACTGAACAGAAAAAAACTGAAAGCATTTCCTTTAAAATCAGGGACAAGACAAATGTTCATTTTTACCACTCCTATTCAATATATTTGTTGAAACTCTAGACAGAGCAATCAGACAAGAGAAAGAGTGTAAAGGGTTACAAATAAGAAAGAAAGAAGTCAAACTATCTGTGGATGACATCACCTTATACCCCAAAACTCCACCAAAAGAATTCTAGAGCTGGTAATTTTTTGGATACAAAATTAACATACAAAAAAGAAAGAAAGAAAAGAAAGAAACACACACAACCCAAGAAACCCAATAACTCTCCTATACTCCAAGAATGAATCTGCTGAGAAAGAAATCCAGAAAATAATTCCATTCTCAATAGCCTCAAAAAAAATTTTTTTTAAATACTTAGGAATAAGGCTGGGGATGTGACTCAAGCGGTAGCGTGCTCGCCTGGCATGCGTGCGGCCCAGGTTCGATCCTCAGCACCACATACAAACAAAGATGTTGTGTCCGTCGAAAACTGAAAAATAAATATTAAAAAAATTCTCTCTCTCTCTCTCAACAATTAAAAAAAAAATGAAAAAAAAATACTTATTATCAGACAGTCAGAATTAGTATCATCAAAATGGTCATATCATTAAAAAGCAATCTACAGAGTCAATGTGATCCCAATCAAAACACCAATGACATTCTTCATAGAACTAGAAAAAACAAGCCTAAAATTCAGTTGGAAGGGGCTGGGGTTGTGGCTTAGTGGTAGAGTGCTTGCCTAGCATGAGTGAGGCACTGGGTTTGACCCTTAGCACCACATAAAAATAAAAGTATTGTGTCTATACTCAACTAAAAAAAAAAAATTCAGTTGGAAGAACAGAATACCCAGAATAGCCAAAAAAATAAGAGCAATGCTGGAGGCATTGTGATAACCAATCTCAAATTATACTATAGAGCTATAGTAATCTAAAACAGCATGGCATTGGCATAAAAACAGACACAAGGACCTATGAAACGCAGAGACAAATCCACCTAGATAAGTCATCTGATCCTTGACACAGGTACCACAAACATACATTGAAGAAAAGATAGGCTTTTTAACAAATAGTGCTAGGAAAACCAGATATACCTGTGTAGAAGAATGAAACTAGACCCCGATTTCTCACCTGTACAAACATCAACTCAAAGTGGATCGAAGACCTAGGAATCAGACTAGAAAAACTGCAATTGCTAAAAGAACATATAGTGTCAAAACTCCAATATCTTGGCACAGACACAGACATACTTTTTTAGTTAGATTCCTAAAGCTCATGAAATAAAACCAAGAATCAATAACTGGGACAGCATCAAATTAAAGAGGTTTTGCAGAGCAGAAGAAAGAGCCTACAATGAGAGAAAATCCTCTCCCAACAGGGGATTAATACCAGAATGTCTTTTAAAAAAAAAGTCAAAAAACTTAGCACCAAAACCAAACATACAACCCAATTAATAAATGGGGAAATGAACTAAACAGACATTTCTCAAAAGAAATATAAATAGCCAACACATTTATGAAAGAAATGCTCAACATCCTTAGCAATTACAAAATACAAATTGAAACTACACTGCGGATTTTATCTCACTTCAGTTAGAATGACAATAGTTAAGAACACAAATACCAATAAATGCTACTGAGGATGTGGGCAAAAGGTACATTTACACACTGCTGGTGGGACTGCAAATTAGTATAACTACTTTGGAAGATTGGAGATTCCTCAAAAGAATTGGAATGAAACTACTGTATGACCCAGTTATCCCACTCTTTGTTATTTATCCAAAAGAACAAAAATCAGCATACTACAATGGTATGTGTATACCAATGTTTATAGCAACACAATTTACAATAATCAAGTTATGGAACCAGCCTAGGTGAGTGTCGACAGATATTCTGAATGAATAAAGAAAATGAGGGGTATGTGTGTGTATACACACAGGCAATGGAGTTTTACTCGGCCAAAAAGAATAATGAAATTATGTAATTTGCTGGTAAATGAACGGAATTTGAGAAAATCATGTTAAGTGAAATATGCCAGCCTCAGAAAATTAAGGTTCAAATGTTTTCTATGCAAAAGAGAGAGGGAGAGCCAGGCCCCAGTGACTTGAGGCAGGAGAATCACGATTTCAAAGCTGGCCTAGGTAACTTAGTGAGACCCTGTCTCTAAATAAAATATAAAATAAGGTCTGTGGATGTGGCTCGTGATTAAGTGCCCCTGGGTTTAATTTCAGGTACAAAAATAGAAATAAAAAATATAAAAATAAAAGAAAAGAGAGGAGAGGAGGAGAGAGAATTAAATAGGGGGAATGGGACTAAAAAAATTAGAAGGGAAACCAAAAGAATAGAAGAAGGGGATTGAGAAAGAGAGAGGAAGCGAGTGCATGGGGAAGTACAGGGGAAGGAAATCTACCAAATTATGCTACACCTATGTACAAATATACCATATTGAATCCTGCATATATAATGATAATGAACTAAAATAATAGTACGAATAATAGAAGGGAGATCAGGAGAGTAGAACAAATTAATGAGGAAGGAGGGGAGAGGAAAGGGAAGGCGCTGGGGAAGGAGACTGACAAATTATGTGGATGTATAAATATGACATAATGAACCCCACATTATGTATAATTATAATGTACCAATAAACACCACCACCAATGAAACAAATGCTTTTAATGGTGAGAGGGGGATAGGATTAGAAAGGGGCACATAAAAACCTTTTCTCTTGAGCAGTTTATACTACAAAGGTAATAAATAATACCTTTATAATAACTCAAACTTTTTTTTTCTCTCCAAGATGACTTTATTGTTTGACTTTCAAAGAATTCCAAAACAAGCAACATTTAAAAACTGCATCATCAATATTAAAGGAAAAAGTCCAATATCTTTTGGTGGATATTTACTGAATAGTGTATATGCACTAGTTACTGTACTGGCACTGGAGTTACTAAGAAAGACAGTTGCTATTTGGATTAATTCAGTATAGTTCAAAATGTGATATATCTCTTCCACAGCCTGTAAAACTTTGATTAATATCTTGAATTAATGATATTGTGGTGGGGATGGAATATGTAAAAATGACATGACATAATTCTGAGGGCAAGTTCTATCATAACCAGGAAAAAATCATCTTAGCGTTCCAAAATGCTTCTTCTGTGCATGGAGCGTGGAGTTGGAGGGATAAAAGTAAGTCCTCAAACTCTTATTTGCTTTTTTTTTTTTGGGGGGGGGCGGTGAGGACTGAATCCAAAGGTACTTTACCACAGAGCTAAATCACCGTCCTCTCTACACTTTTAAATGTTGAGACAGAGTCTAAGTTGTTGAGGTTGATCTTCAACTTGGTAACCTCCTGCCTCCATCTCTAGTGCTGGAATTACAGGTGAGCACTACCACTTTCGGCTTCTACTTTTTTATGAGTTTCTCTACCTGGCCTATATTTTGTAATAATCAATGTACAAAGAAGGGTGGGGTATTGAAAAGTAGAGCTTTTTCATTCAATTGACTTTAGGTAAATTTATATTTTAAGCCTAAATTTCCTCACCTGTGAAAGATAATTAGTGTCTCCCCCTTAATCACAGGGAGTATGTTTCTAAGACCTCTAGTGAATGCCTACAGCCATGAGTATAGTACCAAACCCTATAATGTCTTTTCCATTTTAACTAAGACTTATGCACTGTGGCCAACAGCTTCTGCAGTTTTAAGGTGCAAGAACAGAACAGTGGGAATCTCTTATTTTTCTTCACAATTTCATGGACAGAAAATTCATTCCTAGTGTAGATTTTAGCAATTTCAGCATGATTTTTTCCTTTCCTTGGTATGTTGAGAACTTTACCTTTTTCACTAAAAGGAAGCACTTTACAGCTTCTCTTTGGCTTCGGAAGGAAATGCGTTAAAATTTCCCACTATCCTTCTTGGCACTCTATTTATTTTTAGCCTATAAAATCTTTGATTTATATACTTCTTGATGTTACCTGGCCACACAGATTTAAGATCACTATTTCTATGTGGTGAATTATTCCATTCATCATTATGTAATGGCTTTGTCCTTTTTGCCTTAAAAATCTATTTTTGCCCAATAACATATTCTTATCAGCTTTTTGTTTTTAATCAACCTAGTATTTTTTTTTCAGCTCTATATTTTCAATTTCCTACCTCTGTGTGATTACATTTTAGATTTGTTTCTTAACCATTTATTACTTGATTTTCTTTCTTTTTTGGCCAAACCATATCTATCTAATTTGAAATTGAACCCATCTAAAGTTGACTTTCATGATTTGTGAAGCTATATAGCAACACAAGATCCCACTATTCCTTTGATTCTATTTCTCTCATTTCTGGTATCTGTGAGTATCTTCCTCTTCTCTCCTTGCTTCAAGTTTAGTTGTGCATTTATAATTTTGTTCTTGTCATGAATTTATTTAGATGTTTGCGTGTATGCACAGGTAAGTGTGATATTAGCTTGGTTTGCCAGGCTGCCAGTAGTCAGTTCCTATAATACTAAAAAATACACTCTAAAACTTTTTATCATATACAATCCCTTCTCTTCAGCAACCTTCACCTGTTTATTACTATAGATACCCACCCACCCCATTCTGGAATCCCTTCTTTGTCATCATCAACACAGCAAACATTAAAGACTTAAAAGTAAAGTAATAGGCTGGGTGGGGTGACGCATGCCTATGATCCCAGCAGCTCAGAAGGCTGAGGTAGGAGGATCGCAAAGCCAGCCTCAGCAAAAGCAAGGTGCTAAGCAACTCGGTGAGACCCTGTCTCTAAATAAAAAACACAAAATAGGGCTGGGGATGTGGCTTGGTGATTGAGTGCCTCTAAATTCAATCCCTGGTACCCGCCCCCTCGTAAAGTAATCGGAAAGGGAAGGTATTATGGCTAACCCTGGGGCAACCTGAAGTTAACAGTAAATAAACTTAAGATACCACATGATTTGAGTCATGTATATCACAAAATCCTCAACTTTATATTCATAAACACTGTTCTGTTCTAAAGCACTCAAAGCTCTATTCTAAAAATACATCATTAAACTCTGTGCCAAGGTAAAGAATATGTGTTACATTTCTATATCATTCTCATAATAAATTACCATTGACTGTTCTGAGATTGGTAGTGCCAGATAGTACTTTACACAAGAGAATGATCACCTGGCTACCACTGTGGTAAGAAGCAAAAGAAAGAGCTAAAAAACAAAAACACCCCAGACAAGATCTACCTCAGCTTCTTTCTGCCTCCAAATCCACAAACTCACTTTATTTTCTCTCTCCCTCACTCCCCCCCCATTTTTTTCTTTAATATTATGGAGATGTATTTCCCAAAACAAACCTGACACACAATAAACAATCAAAAAATATTTGTTACCTAAATAAATAAAACAACAGATAAAATGAATGATCCATTGTTAGCTGCCAAACTGGCTCAAATGCAAGAACCATGAAATCATGAAGAATTATAGTTTCAAGCTAACAAGAAGTTTAAAAAACAAGACCTAGAAATAGATGTCAAGTTGTAATCTAAGACTACTAAAAATAACTCTTTAATACAAAAAATGCTCAAGCTGTAACTTACAAAGGACTCAATTTTCTGTTAGAAAAAACGTTCTAGACCAGAAAGTTCCAATAGAAAGATAATGTGATCCATATATACATAGTTTTTAATTTCAGATACCCAGGAGGCTGAGGCAGGAGGATCACAAATTTGAGGCCAGCCTCAGCAACTTAATGATAAATGCCCTTGGGTTCAATTCCCAGTACCAAATTTCAATACATTTACTTAACCCATCATACCTAAAATATGACTTTAGCATGTACTCAATATGAATTTACTGAGATTTTAATTTTTATACCATATCTTTGAAATCAATATGTATTTTTACATATTTTACAGCATGCCTCAATTCATATGAATCATAATTCAAGTGTTCAATGTCCATATATAGCTACTGGCTATCCTAATTAGACAGTATAATCATATTTATTTATTTCTATATCTGTATTATTTACATATATCACACATATTCATGTATCTTTTAATTGAACTTTTATCAGTTCCTTTTTTTTTTTTTTTTTGATACAAGGGACTGAACCCAGGGTGCTTACCACTAGGCCACATCCCCAGCTCTTTTAATTTTTTATTTTGAGACAGGGTCTCACTAAATTGTTGAGGCTGGCTTTGAACTTTCCAGCTTCCCACCTCAGACTCCTGAGCAGCTGGGATTACAGGTGCCCAGGTTATCAGTTCCTTTGAAGGGAAAAAGTTAATAGCGTACAATTTAAAAGAATACTATATACATACACATCTATAATAGTAAAATTTATTTTATAATTTCTATATTTTACTTCAAATCCTATAAATATACTAGAATCTTCACTATTAGTAGGAACCACAGGGATAAGTAAAGTCTTTTGGAAAATAAACATACTTTTTATCTAAATAATTACCTTTGAGATCTTGAGTATTAAATAGCATTGAAAATTTCTATTAGAATTCAATTAAGAACTCTATGACTTCATTTTCAGGCAAGCAGAATGTCCTCATTTTTTAATACAATTATCTTAAAGATGTGCAAAAAACTATGCTACTAATTGGCTGGGACTTAAAAGTCTAAATACTTCAGGTTGTAAACTAACCTAAAGTTCGAGATCAATTTATAGAACTTAATATATGGAAGTTTTTTCTATAAGTACTATACATATTCCAAACTACTTACCCAAAGACACAGATCAGATTGGAAACTTAGGCAAATCTGTGCTACTAACTGTGTGTTTAGAAACAGCTCCCAGTCTCACAGTGCAAAGAACCACACTTGACAACTGTTTCTAACACAGTTGGAAACTACCACAGCTCTTCTTCAATTAAAAAAAAAAAAAATCACGAATAAACTGAAATCAAGAGAAAATTTATTTAAAATTTTAATTTGAATATTTTACTCAAAGCTTTACTAATTTGAATATTTTACTCAAAAAAATATTTAGTTTGAATATTTTACTCAAAGCTTAAATATTAAAAGGGAGGGAAACCAAAAGTAAAGCCAGTATTTAAAATCTGCTAATTAAAAGTCTGACTTGCTGTAATCAGATGCTTCTGATATTTTACAATTACCAATTTTTAAAATTTATTCAGGATAATGCTATAAAATACTTGTGTATTCAGTGTATTCTTCAGTTATTAAATAATATTTTAGGTATGATGGGTTAAATAAATTTTTCTTTTCTTTTATGGTACTAGGGAATTGAACCCAGGGAGCACTCTTTATCACTGAGCTACATCCCCAGCCCTGTTTTTTATTTTGAGAAAGGGTCTGGGTAAATTGTCCCAGTTGGTCTTGAACTTATCCTCCTGTCCCAGCCTCCAGAATTGCTGGGATTATAGGCATACACCACTGTTCCCAGGAAAACATACACATAAGCTACAGTGATTACTTAAGCCTATTTCGAAGAAAATACACATACACTTTGACTACTTCAGAAACCAAATCTTTGATATTATAAATAACTACTACAAATTCATGAGGCTTCATTTCAACAGAAGAAATTTAGACCTATTCATTCTAAACTGCCAGACACAGAGCATGCTCAACAAATATTTGCTGAATGAGTAAAAATAAATGACTGTTCCCTTCATGGTATTAGGTATTGGTGAAACAGATCAACCAGAGTACTGCATTTGCCCTCCAAAAGCTTAAGACAGACAACTAAACAGGCAGCATAAGCATAAAGTCCAAGGTGAGAATTACATGACAACTGGGAATTAGTCAAGAGAAGGAATAACGTGTGTGAAGACCTGAAGGTGCTTACCTTGAGTATAAAAAAAGAACTACCAGATGTAGTTGAGTGCCCCTGAGTTCAAGTTCAATCCCCAGCACCAAAAAAAAAAAAAAAAAAAAGAATGATATACACTGACTTGTGTTTTAGGAAGATGAACCAAACATAAAAACCATGCTATTGGAAATAGCAAATAAGATGAAGATAACTTTAACTCTGGTAATAAAAATGGAAGAAATGAATATATTTGAGATATATTTACAAGGCAAAATTCATAAAATTTGAATGACTGATGAGATACCAATAAGTATGGAAAAGAGGTTGAAGCCAGGAAAAATACTGATTTGGGCAACTCAGTGGATGGTGGTGTCATCTAGTAAGGCAAAGATTTTCAGAAAATGAGAGAGGGAGGGAAGGAAAAAGATGAATTAAAGGTTTGGATTTGGGGTTTTGAGGTCCTGTGACAGATTCAAGTGGAGGTGCCCAACATAAAACTAAATATTTGGATCTCAAGTTCCAGTGAGTCATATGGGTCGGAGATAGAGAGTTAGGAATTTTGTCACTCTGAAAACACACTCCAGGAGTAGAAGGTCAGAAAGCAAAGATAAACTATCATATACATATAGTACAATACTGATGGTTTCATGCTATATATGTAATCCAACTCCTGAGAAAGTCTTATAAGATAAAGTTGATTAGTGTCTGTTGATGTCAAAATTGTTAATACCATGTCTGTGGATCCCAGAATTTACAAAATGTCATAGCTTTAGTTTGTGAAAAATAAAAGAAAATCTCCAGACTTTTGACAACTTAGGGATAAATGTCTCATGTACAACTTAGCTTTATTTTGATTCTTTCCTGTTCTACATGACATTCGGTTCTCCCAATACATTTTCTCCCACTGTTTTCAGGAAAATGAGTTTAAAATAACTGTCTCCTAAAATGGAACATTTTAAAATCCTCTCTTCTCTTTTCATACTTGGTCATCCAGTTTCACATTTTCAGTATTTATTAAGTATCAAAGTTCATCATAAATACAACTTTTATTTTAATGAGCATGAAAATTTAAAGTCAGTGGTTTTCACCAATTTTAAGTATTTTCCAAGCTGAATCTAAGTTCAACTGGAAAACAACAATTCAACAGTGTTAAACCTAAATAGAAGCTATGTGACCAGAGTATGAAATTTGTCATTAATTTAGTATCAGAATAACTGCAGCTCCAAATTGATTCAAACTGAAATTTTAGAATAAAATAGAATTCACACAAGTCATCAATTAACCACTGTTAATTTTCACCTATTTGCAGACACTGTGAACATAAAGATCTACCACTGAAGAACTTGTTCTACTATGAGAATGGGACATAAATGAAGAACAGAAGCAACATAGTAAATGCCATACTAAAACCATATGAAAGGTATTATAGGAGTATAATAAAGAACCCACAAGTCATTATACATACACAGCTTAAAAGAAAACAATTTAGCCAGTCCATAATTTTATTTTCATATGAAATTTAGACATTCCTGGAAATGCCTTTTATTGGTTTGGTTTATGGGGGGAAGAACCACCAAGATCAGGAAAATAAAGTATGAAGAGCAAAATGGGAACAAGGCTATCATTCTTATAAGCATTAAGTGCTTAACCTTTCTGCTGTGAATTTCCACACATGAAACAACTATTTTATTGAAGAAGGAAAAGAGACTGTGGGCAGGGGAGTACAAGACATCATCAGTTATTAGTAATATTTTTACAGATCAAGAAATCACCTAACAGCAAAGATTAATATGGCCTATTTTATTGATGGGAACCTGAGGTCCATTAAGGTTAAATGAACCACTGAGGGGTTAGAAAGCCAGGAAGTGCCGGTAAAGTGTCAACTAACTAATGGTTTTGTTTTGTTTTTGTGGCCTTGGCAATCA
This sequence comes from Marmota marmota marmota, assembly GCF_001458135.2. NCBI lineage: Eukaryota > Metazoa > Chordata > Mammalia > Rodentia > Sciuridae > Marmota > Marmota marmota. The sequence goes on along the minus strand of NW_025999977.1, from coordinate 22,547,486 downwards.
AAGCTAGGGCCCTGTGCATGCTAGTTAACTGCTGTACCACTGAGCCACATTCCAGTCCCTAAGTACAATGTTTTTATTTTTCACTACAAAGTACTTTGGATATCATTTTAAAAGTTTACTATAAGCTGGGCGTGTGTGTGTATACATGTCTGTATCAGCTACTCAGGAGGCCAGGCTCAGAAATTCAGCAAGACTGTCTGAAAACTAAAAAATAAAGGATCTGGGTTGTGGTTCAGTGACAAAGCATCCCTGGGTTCAATCTCCAGTATAAAACAAAAGCAAAAATAAAAACAAAACAAAAAATAAAAACCCTATGAGGCAGAAATGACTCTAATTACAAACTTCTATTCATGGTTTTAGAGTGATCTTGAAGAGCAAAAAATATGGTGTTCAATCCATAAACTCCAATGGCTGATTACAGGTAAAAAATGAACACTGTTCCCTTTAAAGTATTAGCAGTCATTTTGGGTAACAACAATCCTGCCAGTTTCAAAGATTTTTTTTTTAAACAATAAAAGTACTTTAACCTAAAAAAAGTTTGATCAATAAAGAAAAAATACACAAAAAGGAAGGTTATTAAAAATTTCATCAAATTTTATACTATTAATATTTAGGAATATTTTAGCTATTTTCCCCTATACAAATTCTAACTGGAAGGCCATGTACTGCTTTGTATTCTGCGATTTCATTTTTACTGCATCATGAATATGAATTATGTTCAATTTTATATGTCATAAAATTTTTGTTTTGTTTGAGATATGGTCTCGCTGTGTTGCCCAAGCTGACCTCCAACTTCTGGGATCAAGTGATTCTGCTACTACCTTATTGCCAAGTAGCTGGAAATTTAGGCACACACTACTGCACCCAACTCATGTAGTGAAATTTATTTTACCAGTCCCCTGTTATTAAGTTTTTTTTTGTTTTGTTTTTTAACTTTAGCTGTATTTATAAGCTCATTTAAAAACAGACATGATTTTAAAGGGGGAATTCATGAACTGAAATAGATTCCCATGCATGTACCGAGTTTGTCGGGATGAACCCAACTACTATGTATAACCATAAAGCTCTAATTAAAAAAAAAAAAAAAAAGATAAGATTTTTGACATTATCCTATTAAGTCATTCAGCATCATATGTTAAGTACTTTAATAGATGCCCTAACTTAATAAGTTATCAAATAGGCATGGTTATCAACATCCACTTTTCTCTCTTAATCCTTACTACCAACCTATGTGATTGATACTTTTAGTACCATTTTATAAATGTGGATACTAAGCTTTAGGAGAGATTAACTTTTTAGAAATTAACAGCAACTGACACTGCTGGGATCTGACTCAGGAATCCACATTTCTAAATTCTGTTCTACTTTGCTTTCCTAACATCAAAATCAACAATACAATCAATAACACTCGCCAACAAAATTTGCAGGGCACATTTTATCAATGTATCAGGAACTATAAAAATTATTTTACATGAATTATCTCTGTACTGTTTTAGTTAAACTCTCTAGACCTCAAATTCTTTACCTACAAAATGAAGGGGAGACTAGACCAGCAGTCCTCAAAGCATGCATCCTCAGAACTGGGTGGTGGTCCTATAAAACGGATTGCTTAACTCTTCCCCCATAATTTCTGATTCAGAAAGTTGGGGAGGAGTGAGCCTTGGTAATAAGTTCTCAGGATCTGCTGGGGCAGAACCACACTTTGAGAACCACTTGGGGCTGAATAAAGAAAAAAAAATATTTGAATGCCAAGGTAAATGAATTTGACTTTATTCTACTTTTTTAAAAAATGAACATTTTTGGTTAGTGTTATAACATTTATCAAGGTTTTGTTATTAGAAGACTTAGATAGCCATGTGTACATAAGAAACTAGAATGCAACAATTAAGACTTTGTCAATAATGGCAGTAAACAAAAAGGCCTGGAGTAGGGTAATGAGAACGGGGAAGAGAGGAGAGGAGTAAACAAAAACCCAAACACACACAACTATTATCTATAAAACAGAACATGAAACCAGGAATCATTTTCTAGTATAGTAAAATCACTAAAATATTGCTAGGGATCTAATGTTTAGGTTACTTAGTACATTTCACTTTGAAAAATAAAAATTTGGGGAAAAATGACAGATTATATATACCCATTTTATCTCCAAAACTTTTATGTTATTAAAAAAGAAATTTTTTAAAATTTAAATTACTACAAAGAAAATAGTATGTGGACCATAAGGGCGTTACAGAATTCAACTGATTTCTTTTCTTTTTTTTTTTTTTTTTTAAAGAGAGAGAGAGAGAATTTTTTTAATATTTATTTTTTAGTTCTGGGCGGACACAACATCTTTGTTTGTATGTGGTGCTGAGGATCGAACCTGGGCCGCACGCATGCCAGGCGAGCGCGCTACCGCTTGAGCCACATCCCCAGCCCTCAACTGATTTCTGAAAGACACAAAAATAAAGAAATGTTGGCTGGTGAAACGAAGTTGAAGCAGCTATGCCTAATAAAGTATGAATGAGCTTACAGCAAAAGAGAGAGTTGTCAAATACCCTCAAAACTTTAAATAAAGCTTTCAACTCTGAAAATCCAAGGACAACAGTGATACATGGATCTCAAAACACTCTAAGTCAACAAAAGGAAGTCGAATCTCCCCTTTTAAAACTATTAAACAAGAAGAAATGCAGAATAAGAAAACTTCCAGATGAGCAGAGACTTATAAAGTTACTCTCCTAAATTACCTTTATTTGGAAGTTACTTAAACACAAATTTCAGCTAAACACAGAAAGGGAAGGCATGGTATCCAGCAATTAATGAAATCTTCTCAGAAAAGCAAAAAGAATTCATCCCAAGATACAGTATGAATGAAGCAGGTCCAGAGAAACCAGTATACATTGAAAGAGGAGTCCAAAAATGAAATTTTGGGGGTGGGGAGAAAACAGATTAGATAGTAGTAAATCTTAGGATAATTTTAGAACATGACAAAAACCACAGTAGTATTTTTAACATAATTCATCTGGCCAGCTGAAAAGGCTTATACTTGTAATCCCAGCTATCTGGGAAGCTGAGGCAGAAAGATCACAAGTTGGAGGCTAGCTTGGGTAACTTAGTGAGACCTGTCTCAAAAAAAAAAAAAAAAAAGTGTAAAAAGGTCTGTGATGTAGGTCAGTGATAGTGTGCCTGACCTGCATTACAAGGTCCTGGGTTCACTCTACAGTACTATTAAAATCACACACACACACACACACACACACACACATACATACACACACACACACACACCAGTTCAGCTACCAATGATCTCTTCTGAATGATCCAAAGAGGATAATATCAACTAGAGGAGAAACAGAATTCTAGCACATATTCATCCATGTTCATAAGGTGAACACTATTACTATATTCTCAACTTATATAATCAATCTACATACAAATGACAGAAGAAAATTCAACAATGGAATATATACACTGTCAACCTTAATAATGAAAATGTAGTACTTAGGCAGCACAGTGGTAAAAGGCAAGAACCACAAATGTCTTTATTATACAAGAGGGTGCCTACAGACATTATTCAAGTTGAGGAAATACAAAATTTAGTATGTGAAAAAAAAATTCAAACATTCATAAAAAATTAAGGACAAATTAAAGTTAGATTGGGATGAGATGAGTACAAAACTGCCGCAAGTAGACCATCACAGCAAAAATCAATAAAAAATGCTTAAATGTGATAGAGAAACAGTAGGATACGCGTTGAGTAGCCCAAATAGACATTATTACTCTATGTACAGAAATTTATCCATTTTATTAAAAATTCACTGCTCAGGATTCATCTATCTTTACTCTGCACATAATTTTTAAAATTAGAGCAAGAGATTTCTAAGTCTGCATTTCTAATAGCGCATGATTTGTTTTCCAAGATTACAAAATCAGTACATAAGCTGTACAAGTTAACAAAAAACATGCCACTTATTTGGGAAAAAAGACATAGGTGGTAATTAATCAGTAATACAGTAATTTTATATTCCATACATACAAATATATATTGCTCTACTATACAGAGTACCAGATCATGTGATATAATTAAAGATTATAAATATAAAGCAAGATGCTATATTTGCAGGGCAAATTTTTTATTTACATAAAAGCAGCTATAGAAATAAGATTTAAAAAGTAAATATAGTTTAGAATCACAGGGTGAAATTTCATAGTATGAACAGAAGCAGGGCTTCAGGGCTAAGATATGACAGACTATGGAAGATGAAAAGCCACGTATTCTTAGAAAAGGGACATAAACGTTAGCAAAGGTAAGTAAGGAGGTTCAGTGAATTTGTCTTTCTCAGAAGCCTCTATCATAAGAGACACAGAAAGCTAGAGAAGGAAATCTTCAGCAACTCAAAGGCATGGAATGAACATGCAAAATTGTTGAGAGGCAAGAGTACAGAAAGTTTTTTTGTCTATTTCTTTTTCTTTTCCATACAGGGGATTGAATCTAGGGCTTTGTGCACACTAGGCAAGTGCTCTACCACTGAGCTACACAACCAGTCCATACAAGTCTATTTCCTACCACTAAAATGACAAAAGATAACCTCGATAGCTGGGAACATAGGAATCATAAGGCAGATGTTAACCTATGGGTTTTTAAAAAAATTCTATTTTTGTGTTTATATGGGAAAAAATAAGAAATAATATATATTTGAATCCTTTACCTACAAGTTTTACCAATATAATGAAGTATCATATTAAAGAACAGCAGATGGCGCCAAAATGCCATTTAAAAAAAACATTATTGCCTTAGGGTGACAAAGATTCACTGAAGCTAATGGAAAATAACAACAAAAACCCTTCATGTTAGAACCAAAAGTGTACACTGGAAAAAAAAAATTATAAATTATCCAAGTCTTAGTGTGGCACTCTCAACAACTGAAGTCAGTAACAATATTCTATAGCGTAAATACTTAATAATTTTTTTTAATTAAAATGTACATAACTAGTAAGTACTTCTGATTTTACTAAAAAATTTACACCTTACAAAGGAGTTTCTAGTCTAGAAGAAGTGCTAGTATCTACAAAGTTAAAGGGATTCATATTAACATTACTTAATAGACTATTTTTTAATTTGTTCTAATTAGTTATACATGACAGTAAATGTGTTTTGACACATTGTACACGAAGTACAACTTCTCCTTCCTCTGGCTGAACGTGGTGCAGAGTCATACAGGCAGTGTAACCATACGTGAATATAGGGTAATAATGTCCATCTCATTCCACTGCCTTTCTTCCCTTTCCCCTCAATAAACTCTTAAAGGCAAGAACAGAACTGATCAGCAATATGGGTAATTCTAAGCTACTATTCACAAAAATGCATCTTTTCTTGATTCTAAGAAAGGAAGAACCTTATCACAATAAACTGTATCTACTCATCCTAAATTCAAAAAATTATTTTATTTTTTTGGTATTGATGATTGAACCCAGAGGCACTTTACTATAGCCTCCGCTCTCTTATTTATTTTTCAGTTTGAGACAAGTCTTGCTAAATTGCTAGTCTGGCCTGGAACTTGCAATCCTCCTGCCTCAGTCTTCCAAGTTGTTGGAATTACAGGCATGTGTCACTATGACCAGTCTCAAAATATTAAAATGTAAAAAATTGGAGATTGGGGAATGATTTGTATCGGTCAATGGTTTGCTTTTATGATGATATATGGGTTAGATTAAGATTAAATTAATTTGTACTAATTGGGAGTGAAGGCTCGGGGAGGAAAATTTGGCAAGATTTAAAGAAATAGGCTCTGGATGATTTACACAGAGGAAAAAAATACATTTTCACAAATTCTTATGTTGAGACTAAGATTCTGTTCCAATTCATCATATAGAAATACTTAAAGCTTTATTCTTTCTTATTTGTAGTTCTCAAAAGTGTTTTCACAGTTATGTTTTCAAGAGAGCTGAGGGTTTATACTCTTCAAGCACTAGAATAGAATTTTAATCATTTTGACTTAAATATTTCCGAAGTAAATTATTTTGTCTTTTTATATGACACCCATTAGGATCATGAAATAGCCTATTAATGAGACCCAAGTCCCTACATATTTACTAGTACAAAGCTATTTTCCAGAGTAAGCTGTCCTAAACTGGGGTTTCTTGAGATATTTCTGCATTTTATAGATATTTCCTCTTTTCTGTCATGTTTGTCATTTTTTCTGTCTATGAGACTATAGAATCCTCTCTTCTTTGATAAACCAATGAAATAGACTTGCTAGTCCTTTCTGTTTTCAAAGAGAAAGGCACTGAAACCTTAAGAGATTTTTCCAAGAATAAAGTACATAGTAATTTAGCACTATGTTATGCTGCTCAGAAGTCTTAATTGCTTCTGTTTCTTAGTGCTATTTAAGATAATTAAGATTGATGGGCACTTTACCCCAAATAGTTAAACGTATTTCTCTTTTTCTTTTTGCAATGCTGGGGATTGAACCCAGGATAGGATAACCAAGTACTGAGTTGCATCTACAGCCCTAAAACAATTCCTTTTCTCATTATGCCCTGAGTGGTTAACTCATCTGCCTGAAGGTACAAAACCAAAGAATCTCCAATAAGCAGGACATCAGAAAATGCATGTGTCACATGGATGACTAATAAATTTAAATGGAAAAATTCTTTTACACTGGAGTCTTAACATAATTAAAACTTTATTCTCTTCAGCAGAAATGAAGATAAGTTAAACCAAACTTATCTTTATCCAAAAAGGAACCTTATTCCACTGGAAAATTAGAGGAAAAAATAGTTTTTTTCTTATTTTCCTATTAAAAAAAAGTTTTATTTTTAGTTGTAGATGGACAAAATACCTTTATTTATTTAGTTTTATGTGGTGCTGAGGATCAAACCCAGTGTCTTACACATGCTAGGCAAATGCTTTACCACTGAGCCACAACCCCAGCCCCTTTCTTTCCTACTTTTAAGTCTTAAATTGAGAAGTGTAGCCTTTCTCAAACTTAGTTGTACAGCAAATCACCTGCAGACTTTGTAAAAACATACATCCATACTTCCTATGGAGCAGACATTGTAAATGGCTTCACATATTCATTCCACTCAACATGAATAGTGTGGCTATTTATGGTCATTTCATAGCCCTCAAGGGTAGTCAGGCCAAAGCCAATGTGGCCTTCCTTGTGTGTCTGTATATGGGAAAGAGGTAATCCTTTCTTTTCTCTTGGTAGAATCAAACAAGGGTAAATGTTGCATTATTTATGGTAGGCAGTCATCCTGGGTCCTTGAGGAGAACTAACCTAAGGTTCATGCTGACACAATGAGAAGGGCAGAACTAAAACAACTACAGAAAATCAGAGACGAAACTTCTTATCATGTGAGATTTATTTCCTTATGTTTAAGCCAGTATGAGTCAGACTTAAGTTACTCACATCCAAAAGCAATTTTGAAAAAGTTCCACTGTTCGTGATATACAACTGGGGCTACAAGATGATGGACTAGAGAATAAAATGAAATTCAAAAGTAGTGAAACAAAGCAGAGTGATGTGAATAACTAGGAAGGAAAAGTGAAACCAAAAATCAAAACCTAATCTACAGGGCAAATTCTTAATCACAAAGATTTAAGTGCAAATCTCAAAAAATGGAAAAAATGTAATTCTTTCTTTGGATCTTCCTCACTCCCATTCCACAACTCTTGTCAGAGGTAGGTAGGACTCACAGAAAGTGCCAGATGAATGAGAGCCAAAAAATATTTAGTAAGCAGCATATATATTACTAACCCAAATGCCTAATCAATGTGTCAATGACAAATATGAAAGCTGTATAAGTGTTTTTAGTGATACAGATTTGAGAAATTATTGATTTTATTTGTCACATCATTACTTTACAAAATTAGGTCCTTAAACTTAACTGAATTCACATTCTTCTTATGAAACTACAAGACTGCAGGGTAATCACTTAAAAATGCACAGAATTAAGTAGATAAAGAACTGAAATATAACCAGCTTAGTAGCATATGCTTGTAATAAAAGCTACTTGGGAGGCTGAGGCAGAAGGATCAAAGTTTGAGGTGAGCCTGGGAAACTCTTAGAGGACCCTGTTTCAAAATAAAAATTTAAAAGGGCTAGGAATGTGACTCAATGGTACAGTGTTTGCCTAGCAAGTACAAAGCTCTGGGTTTAACAAAACAAAACCTTAAAATCAACAATTAAACAACTGATATACACATCTATATATTTGTTATCTATTTAGACATGAATACATATAAATATACATAAACAAATTATCCTAAAGACATAATACATTTCCAAGGAAACAGAGATGGCAATGCTGGTTCAAATTTGAGGCTTTAAAAAACAAAAACAAAAACCCTTAGCTAGGCACAGTGGTAAATGCCTGTAGTCACAACTACCTGGGACGTTGAGGTGGGAGGATGGTTTGAGCTCAGGAGTTCAAGACTAGCATGAGCAACATGGCAAAGACTCCACCTCAAAAACAAAAACCATGTTAACTTACCCCCTGGCATTGTTAGTTTCCCATCCCACAATCGGGGGCAACAAACTTTTTAAAAAGGCTCTTAATATGAGGCCCAAAGTTAGCAAGAGTCACAGGTAAAGAAAATGAATGAAGTGAAGTATAAAGAAATGGTGAAGGGACCTGAGTATGGTGGTGCACAACTTTAGTCTCAGTGACTCATAAGGCTGAGGCAGGAAGATCGCAGGTTCAAGGCCAGCCTAGGGAGGGAGGG
>NW_025999977.1:22516534-22538750 GCF_001458135.2 Marmota marmota marmota | reverse complement strand
GAGGGAGGGCGGGAGGAAGGAAGAAATGAAAAAAATGAAAGAAATGAAAGAAATGGCAGAGGATGCAGAGAAAGAGTGAGTTTATGGTCTACACAAATCCATAGGTAGTGCTAAGCCCTAACCAACTTTTGTCAGGTTGGAATTCAAGCCAGTGTTATTAGATAGTCCAAAATGTTCAGAGGATAGGGAAAAAAGGGGGCGGTGGTGAAACTTTTAGGTTCTTCTCTTTATTCCTGGATATATTAAAATTTCACTGTAACATACATAACGTGTGCCTTTTAACATTCACTGTGTGCTTGGTATAGGTAAACTTGCAAAGTCATGTCCTTTATTTTTGAGAAATTTTCTTAAAACAGTTGTTTGAATTACTTCTTCTAATTTTTGTTATTTGAGAATTGGACCTCTCAGATTGGCAGTGTTTTACTTGTCTTGTCCATATTCCACATTTCAATTCCTCTAGTTTCTAGAAGATTTCTTTAGCTTTACTACCTAACAATTTTATTTGTATATTTTAAATTCTTTATTTTATCTTGATTTTCCATTTTCATTCTTCTCTGCACACAAATGCAACTATTCTAAAACGTTTAATGTTAATCTTTGTTTATTACAAAACAAGCATTAGTTTGTACACATGGTGTGATGAGGGATCTAAAGTGTACGAAGATTACCAGGGATTGAGCCCAGGGGTGATTTACTAGAACTAAATCCCAGCCATTTTATTATTTTGAGATAGTCTCACTGAATTGCTGAGGCTGGCCTCAAACTTGTTATTCTCCCGCCTTAACAACCAAGTTGCTGGGATTACAGGTGGGTGCCACCACACCTGGCTGTGATGAGGGATTTTGATTGCCTTTTTCTATCCCAAAATAATTTAAAGGTCCATTACACTGATGATGTTGACTGGACCTAGAGAGCAAGAACTAGCAATTACTCTAAACTTACTGATAAGACATTTACATGCCAGCAGTGGGAAATAAATGTGACAAAAATTCAGGGGATCAGTGAAATTTCTAGGGGTTCAGTGGTATGGAGCATGTTGAGATACTGTAGATCTGCAACAGGTCTAAGCTTCCATGCAAGCTGTTCTGCCACTTAGGCCAAATGATCCACCAGTTTCAATGGTGCTTGAAGCGGCAGTGACAGGCAGGGATGGTTTTTGGAGCCTTTGGTAGGCCCCTATAGTTGAACTGTGTGGCACAGGCCTTTAGGTTTATGCCACCCACTTTAGAAAATTACTCTCCTATTGAGAAACAGCTCTTGCCTTGCTACTAGGCCTTAGTAGAGATGAAACACTCAACCACAGGCCATCATGCTACCAGGCAACCTGAGCTGCCCATCATAAACTGGGTGCCATCTGACCAATCAAGCTATAAAGTTGGACATGAAAATAGTATTCTATCATCAAATGGAAGTGGTATATACAAGATGGAGGGCAGGGGGAGAAAGAAGGAAGAAAAAAAGGCCCTGAAAGTACAAGTAACTTAGATGAAGATGTGCCCCAAATACCCATGGTCCTTGCCCTTGTGACACATTGTCTTTTTCCTCCCAGCCTGCACAAAAGGACCCATGGACAATTGTCTGCATACTACACAGGAACTATCTAAAAGTTGGCAGCTGCAGCACCACAGTCCCATTCTGGGACATGCTGAAGGACAGTGGTGAAAAAAAAAAAAAAATTCTTCTAGTGGGCGTAACTTTAGGCAGTGTACCTGGATGCTCATTTTGCCTGGGAGAAAAAAATGGCTAGATACATGATTATCTATCAATCCCTGGGCTGTGGTTAATGGTTTGGCTAGAGGATCAGGATATGGGAGGAACACGACTGAAAACCGGTCACAAAATCTGGGGAAGAGGTATATGGACAGACCTGAGTTGGCAAAACAAGATGTTTTTTTTAAATCTCAGTGTTCACCAAAGGATGACATCAGAAGGGGAGGATTTTTAATATGCGAGTAATAAGAAGGATCCACTTTGTGGAAACCAGTCAGCCTTCTTCCCTAGCCACTAGTCATCACCCAAAGGGCACATGAATAAACTACCGACAAAAGCAGGAATGAAGGTTATACCCAAGATCAGCAACATGACCTTCCACTTGCCAAGGCTGATTTGGCTCTTGCTGAAACTGAGCACCCAACATGGAAGCAGAAGAAACCAACACTTACTAGTCCCTGATATGACACTTTGCCTGGGGGTGACCTCTCTGATGGAAGGCTGATCACACTGGACCACTTCTACCATGAAAATAACAGCATTTGTTTTTACTGTAAGATACTATACATCAAAGGAGGGATAGCAATGGACCTAAGTTCATGGAATTCACTCATCATACCACATTCCCTATCATCCTAAAGCAGTTGGCTTTGCAGAACAGTGGAATGTTTGCTTCGTTTTTTTTGTAGTACTGAAGATCAAACTCACTAGGTAAGCACTCTATCACTGAGCTACATTCTTAGCTCCTAGAATGGTCTTTTGAAGATTATTAGGTGATAACAGCTTATAAGGCTGGGGAAAGGGGATCTAGGAGATTATATATTCTCTAATCAATGTTCAACATCTGGTACTGTTTCTCCCATAGCCAGGATTTTCCAGACCTAGGAATCAAGAGGTAGAAATGGGAATGACATCTCTTATTATTCCTGCTAGTGACCCACTAACAAAATTTTTACTTCTGGTTCATGTGAGCTTATGCTCTTCTGACCTACAGCTCTTAGGTCGAAAAGAAGGAATGTTTAAACCAGGAGACATAATAATTTCACTGAGTTCTAAGTTAACAATGCCACCTGGTCATTTTGAATTCTTCATGTTTTTGAACCAAAAACCAAAGAGGGAAGTTATTATGCCAGTTGGAGTGTCTGATCTTACCAAGAGAAATTTGGACTCCATAATGGAGGAAGGAAGAACATGCCTGGAATACAGGAAATCCCCCAGGGCACCTCTTAGTAGAGGTGCCTGTGATTCTGCTTGTGATGAAAGTGAATAGAATACTACAACCCAATTCAGACAGCACTGCTAATAGCCCAGACTCTTCAGGAATGAAGGTTTGGATTACTCAACCAGGTGATGGTGAGGTGCTTGCTGAAGGCAAAGGGAACATAGAATGGGTTGGAGAGGAAGGTGGTTATGAACAGCAGCTATTACTAAACAAGCAGTTACAGAAACAAGGACTATAACTGTCTTGAGTATTTACTCATTTTGTTCTATGTGTGTACACTTACAGTATAAATGGCAAAATTTCTTTCGTTTCTTACCCTCTTATGTAATATAAGACCCATTAGCTTTTTATTCATTGTATTTAAATACTGTTAACTTTACATCACAGTATTTTAAATTATGAGATACCAAGAATAATAAATCCCACTCAAAGGCTGTTCGGGGAAAGGGTAATTCACTTTCAGTTGTGAGCAGGATAAATGTTACCAAGTTAGGCAGAAGTATGACCTTGTTATCTTTTGGGGGTGAAATGAATCCATGGCCTCACTCATGCTAAGAATGTACTCCACCACAGAAATACATTCCTAGCCCCTTTGTTATTGTTAAAGTGTAGGTAGGAGATGCATATGGATGCCAAATTTAGACTGGATAGACTGGTGACGCTTAATTTTCCATCAATTTAGTTTTATGATGAGATTAAAATTTAAACCAATCAGCAAGTGAGTGGGTCTCATCCAGTGAGTTGGAACGCATGATGGGAGAAGAAAGACTGGCCTTTCCAAGCAGTAAGATATTCTCTAGTCAACTGACTTCTGAATGCATCTGCACCATCAGCTTTCCTGGGTCTCAAGGCTTCCAGCTCACACTGCAGATTTTAGAGGCCACGGGCTTCATAATTGTGTGAGCCAATTCCATATCTCCTATTGGTTCTGTCTCTCTGAAGCACTTTAATACATATGGATTTTTAATTTATGTTACTGTCTTCTCGTTCGGTTTCACATATATATTTTTTGCTCTGTACTATATGCACATCTAATTAGTTGCTTCTGACTAGAACAGAACAGTCCATGTGTCTGAGTGAAATAATGTTCCTTAAAAATGTATTGAAGGGACTGAGGTTGTGGCTCAGTGGTAGAGCACTTGTCTAGCACCTGTGAGGCACTGGGTTCAATCCTCAGCACCACATAAAATAAACAAAGGTATTATGTGAGACCTCATCTCAAAAAAAGGTACATTGAAGTCTTTTAACTTCTGGTACCTGTGAATGGGACGATATTTGAAAATAGGGTATTTGTAGATACAATCAATTTAAAATGAGGCCATTAGTCCTAGCCCAAAAGGACCGATGTCCTTAGAAGAAACATGCCATGTGAAGACAAAGACACACATGAAGGATGCCACATGGACAAGAGATTGGAGTGATTCTGCTGTAAGACAAGGAATGCCAAAAATTAATAGCCATCACACCATAATCTAGGAATAGGCAAGGAAGGATTCTGGTTAGATTTTTGGAAGAAGCATGGAGTTGCTGCTACCTTTATTTTGGACAGAAGTGAGAGAGCTCACTTACCTTCAGGAAGTGAGAATAAATTTCTGTTGTTTTAAGCTCTTGGTTTGTGGTACTTTGTTAAGGTAGCCCTAGGAAAATAATACAATGTGCATTCCAAATTTTACCTATCTATATTCAAATTTATATATGGAACTAGACTGTCTTCAGCTTTCTGCCACTATAAATAATGCCAATGGATATCCATGTAAATATTCCTTTATGAAACTTTTTTGCAGTACTGGGTATTGAATGCACCCAGGACCTCACAAATGTAAGAAGTGCTCTAGCAGTGAACTACATCTTTATGCTTGAATTTTTTTTGGACACAGGATCTCATTAACTTGCCCAGGTTGGCCTCAAATTTGCAATCTTCCTGCCTCAGCCTCCCATGCAGCTGAGATTACAGACATGCACAAACATGCCCAGTCCCCTTGTTGTTTTCACATTTTGTTAAGTATCTTCTCCCATTTTATCATGATGCCACTTCAATGCACAGAACTCTTTAATTCTGATGTAAACAAAAAAAATTTTTTTTTTGAGAATTTTAATATTTATTTTTTAGTTTTCGGCGGACACAACATCTTTGTTTGTATGTGGTGCTGAGGATCGAACCCGGGCCGCACGCATGCCAGGCGAGCGCGCTACCACTTGAGCCACATCCCCAGCCCTGATGTAAACAAATTCATTCCACTTTTTGACATAAGCAACATGCTTTTGAAGTTTCTGTATACAATGCTCTTCCAAGTTCTACATTATGAAAATAATGTCAACATTTCCTTATATTACTTTAGTAGACTCTCCTACATTTAATATCTACTTCTATATGTTTACTTACCAGAAGCTCATTTTTGTTCTCTGTTGTCCCTAGTTTATATTCCGGTTCTGGCTTCAGGAATATATAGCTTCATTTAGCTCTCTGAATCTTTGACTTTCTTACAAGTTCTTTTTTTTTCCTGTGCAGATTCTCTCTTTCAAGTTATTTTTTTTTTCCATATTGCTGTCTTGTCCACCATTCATGTTATAGGTTGTCCCTTCAACTGCCTGGTAATCTCCAGCTGTCCCTTCATATATTAGAGTTAAGACAATGAATACTGTTTAGAAATTCTACGATGGGTTATGACTGGTAGGCTTTAATGCAGAGCAGCTGTTATCAATGCACGGTCTGGAATCCTTGGAAGTCATCAAGGGATGATGTTCATAGAGTATTAAGATCAAAACTATTAATTATTAATAGACATTAAGATATGATATGCCTTTTTCACTCTTATTTTGACAGTAGTCTTTTCCAGAGGCTACATATATGATGTAGGATTATCACAATAGATCAAATGCAGAATATTAAAATTTAGTCAATTTAAGTTGAACATTAAATTCACAAAAATTTTAAATGCTATTGTAAATTTTGTTTTAAAAGTTAATTTTCATATAAAGTATATTTTGTTAATGTATTTAAGGATTTTTACTGTTATTTCAAGAAAAATAACTTTTTTGTTCTTATACAATAATACTATAATGTATTCAAAACATTAGTGATACTTCAGCAACTTTTACACAGTTAAAGGGGTCCTGAAGTTAAAAAAAAAACAAAAAAAAAAACTTGCTACTATAGCATAATAAAGTAGTGACAAATTAAATTTCAGTGCTTTATTTTAGATAGGTTAGTTTTCCCAGAGAGTTTTCTAAAGTCATCCTTGGCATTAAGTCTAGAAGCTAGCATTCAAAGAGGCAAAGTAGGTTCAGGCACTGGGATTCTCAATTTTTGATATGAAGACTTTCCATTTAATCACCATGTTAGGTTTGAAGGCCCAATTATATCTGGTGCATTCTCTCCCATTATAAACCTCCAACTTTCTGCTTGACAGTAAAAAAACAAATGTCTGACTGCATAGGATGCAGGAAGGGAGCTGGAAATCTAATTGTTTTCTCAGTCTTACAACCATTACTGTAAATTGTTTCCTAACTCTACACCCAGACTTCAAAGGTACTTGTGTCCCCTGATTCCTTAATCTTCTAGAGCTCTTTGGCATGATTTGGCTTGTTTCTTGTAGCCTCCATGCCTGCAGGCTTAGTTTCAACTTTATTGGGTATGCTACGTTGGTTACTACCCTTTTATTTACTTCTCAGTTTTTAAAATGTTGATTTATTTTGTCCTTCCACCATCCCCTCTTATTTCTGTCTTAAAAAATAGTCAAGAAGAAAAAAGGTACACACATATTTGATTCATCACATTTTTATCTCCTTATTTTCATTCTGTGTTCCTTTGCTTTGATTACACCTATTGGAAAGAACAGTTAACTTGATTTGTTTTTTAAAAAACATAATTTAAGTACATATATTTAACTCATTGTTATTAATTATATTTCTACTATTTTGTTTTGTTACATCTCTCCTGCTTTTTTAACTTCCTACTCTCCCTTTTCCTGATCTTAAAAGGAGTCTGACACCTTTAAGAAAAGTATTTTGCCATCTTAAAAATAATGTACAGAATAATAAAGGGATGATGCAAGACAAACATGCTGTGTGTACATGTTATTTGCATATATAATATATATTATTATATAAATAAGAATTTAAAACACAGAAAACCTCTTTGTATCAAGTTTTTACATATAAACTTCATAAAAGATCAAAGAACATTGTCATAGGAAATTTTGTGGCAAAAGAGATGGTTCAACTTCATGATGTAAAATATTCCTATTCAATGACTAACTGGATCAGAATTGCATATTTTCCTTTTACCCTTAGAAACACATCATACATTCATCAGAAATATCTTGGACATTCATCAATTTTTAAGAAAACTCATATAGAATGTTATTATCTCAAGAACTGTAGTCTCAGATCTCACTTATATAATCAATTTTATTTTCAATGAGAGTCTAGAGTAGTGATATTCAACAGAACTTTCTACAAAGATGAAAATGTTCTTTATGTGTGCAGTGCAACATAGTGGCCATAGTGAAATGAGAATTGAAGGATAAGGAACAATAACCCCCAGGGAGAAAGAAGGCTAGCAATAGGCTCTGGGCTTTCATCCTTTCCCACTAACAATGAGTCCTGGGTGGAGAAGGCAAACCATGGGGTCTGCCCGGTTTGGGCTCAGGAATTTCATCCCAGTAACAATGGAATTCAAACTTTTACAACTGTTTTCCTGATTTACGCTTTGAACCTGCAAAAACTAGTTTCCTGACTAACCAAGTCTGTAACCATTAAGTCACACTAAACATTCTGCCATGGTTAACACTCATTGAAACCTACAGAAAACAGCCCCCTCTTCTAAGCAGTTGCCATTTTCTTCCCTGAAAATGTGCCATTCTGTCACTGCTTAATAAAGACAGCTTGCTGATCTGCTGAGGTCTATTTTAGTTATTTTTGCTTATAAGAATAATCAACAATTACATTCCCTCTACATGACCACTTGAAATCTGGTTAGTGTAAGGAACAAAATTTTAAATTTTATTAATTTAAATTAAATATAAATAGTCACAAGTGGCAAGCATGATTTGCTACTTTAGACACTTCAGGTGTACAGTGCTATTTCTCTCTCTGCATTTATCTAATCTGTGTGTCCTCCGAACGCTTTTAAACCTTTTTGGAGGAGGACATGGTATTTGGGCAACGTAATAAGAAAACTGAAAAATGATTATTTCACTGCTGCATCTTCCTTCTAAGACATTTTATCATTTTCATTACTTATTTTAGTCATTTTTAGCACAGTTTTATCCTTTTATACACATTTTTATACAGTTTATGTATAATTGTATATTAAACATAGTATAAAACAAAATTCCTAAAATCAAATAACGATTCTTCAATCTATAGGAAAAGTAAGATCATTAAGATCCCATAATTTACTTGAGTTTTTAAGTCTAATGGATCTGTATGGTAACTGCCAAGACAGAATGGTTTTTAAAAACTAAGTAAATTTTCTTTGTTCTTTGGAAGATCTCTAAGAAAAAATAACAACAAATCAGTCCTTATAAGTAATTGGAACTACTAAAAGAAATTTTTCTTTTATATTTACCAGTTGAGCTGGGCACTGTGGCACACGCCTGTAATCCCAGCAGCTCCGGAGGCTGAGACAGGAGGATCCCAGGTTCAAAGTCAGCCTTAGCAAAAAGGAAGGCACTAAGCAACTCAGTGAGACCCTGTTTCTAAATAAAACACAAAATAAGGCTGGGGATGTGGCTCAGGGGTCAAGTGCCCCTTAGTCCAATCCCCAGTATCCCCCACCAAAAAAAAAATTTACCCAGTTGATGCAAATGGTGTACTAAAGGGTCAAGCTTTATTCATTCCCTTATTTTAGTTCTGCTGGCCTAGAATATATTTTATTATTTCTAGTTACTCTTCTAAAAAAAAAACAAAAAAAAAAAAAAACAGCAACAGACAACAGATTGAGTCCTTACATAAACTAAGTAGTGTTCTAATGATTTTATATTTGTTTTACTTAACCTTTCCCATGATAAAGTATTATCACCATCCTATTCATAGATAAGGAAATTTAGGAACAGGAAGGTGAAATAACTCATTAATTTCACATAGCTAAAAAGGGATAAGCCTGGACTTCATCCAGGTAGTTTTGGATATTGTATCACAAAAATAGCTATTTATTTTTCTAAGATGCACTGAAGTTGGCAGTTATATTTATTTACTGTGAAAAAGAAAAAAGCAGTATTGACTAAATGAATACCCTGCCCGGCATCTCTGAGTTTGTTATTGTCTAGAATTTTAGTTCTACTGAAAAAAAAAAAAAAATACTACATATACATTTACAATCAAAACTTGATTTATCAACCTCTTTTAATGATTCTTTGCTTGCCAGTGTATTCTTTTAATTAATTCCTCTCTCTTTTTTTAATTAGTTGTTCAAAACATTACAAAGCTCTTGAATATCATATTTTATACATTTGATTCAAGTGGGTTCCTCCTTCTCTTTAGTTTACTTTTTTATCAGCTGAAATACATCATTGTTCTTACATCAAGATTTTATAACTGATGATTTCTTCATTTTGTGTATATTCCTCATTTTGGACCTCATAATTACGGAAGGCTAATACTGTAAGTGGGTACAGAAGTCAAGGTAAACAGTTAAATTCCCTCTACATTTTCATGAAAGAGGATCCCATTAGCTTCTGAGAAGTTATTATTCTGGTAAATATGTTGTCAGTTTAACTAATGCTTTGGTGTAAATACTGCAGTGTTTTCCCCATCTTTTAAAATAACTTTTCGTTATTGAGTATCTAGAAGTAGACTCTTTAAAATTCATTTTGCTAAGTAATTGTTCAGTGAAGTGCAATTTCAAAACGAAATCAATTCAATATTAAACTTGGTTCAGTATGAAACTTCAATTCTGAAAAACTTTTATTTATGTCTTTACTCATTTACTAGTACTGGAGATTGAACCCAGAGCCTCACACATATCAGGCAAGTGCTTTAACAGTGAATTGCTTCCAGAGCCCTTTATAAATTTTCTTATGAGATAGGGTCTCACACTAAGTTCCTCAGGCTGTCCTGAAATCTCAGAGTCCTCTTGCCTCAGCCTCCCAAGTAGTTGAGATTAAAGGCATGTATAACTGCACCAGGCATGAAGACCTTTTAATCATTATTTCATTGAATATTGTTTCTCTACTATAATCTCCTTCTTAAATTTCTTTTGGACATGGTACTCATGTTTGAACCTCTGAATGTAACTCTTAATAACTTTTTCATGCTTTTCTACTTTCTCTTGCTACATTCTGGATGAATTCCTTAATACTATATTTCAAATCACTAATTCTTTCAATAATTATGTTTATAAGAGTAAATCTCATCTTATGATATTAGTTAAATGATTTCTAGTGTTTTCATTCATATCCATTTGTTTTTGACATCTATGTAATTCTGGTTTTCTTTTAAAGCTATTATTCCTTTACTTCTGTGAGGACCTTTCTTCTTTTTGAGGAAAGTGGAGTAACCAGGGATTGAACTCAGGGGCATTTGACCACTGAGCAGCATCCCCAGCCCTATTTGTATTTTATTTAGAGACAGGGTCTTGCTAAATTGCTCAGGCTAGCCTGGAGCTTGTGGTCCTCCTGCCTCAGCCTCCAGAGCAGCTGGGACTAGAGGGGTGTGCCACAGCACCTGGCTTCTGTGAGAATCTTAAACATACACTTTTAAATTGTTCTATTATTTACACTTCATAGACTAGAGATTCACTTGAATATCAATTATCTCCTCATTCCTGCACAAAAGGAAATATACAATAAAACATAATCATGGTTCCTTTTCCCATTAAAGTAACAAATCCTGTAGATAATTCCTTGCCAGTCCATAGAGAGCATTTTCTTTTCTAATGAAAGTACTGATGGGTTGTATATATTTTTTAGAGTTTTTCTTATGTATTTCTGAAATTTTGTTTGTAGGCTCATCATAACTCAAAGTTGCATATGTGTATGTGTACCTCACTCTTAACAATTTTCATTTGCAGCCACAAATCACCCAAACCTCCCACATCAGAATGAGGTCTTCTAATTATTATAGCTGTCTCTTCCTGTCAATCCAAGTTGGCCCAACGCTTATCCAGGAGTCTTCAATTGCTTTATTGTAATTTGAACAAGCCATATCAGTTTATTCCTGACTCAGAACTCCAGTTTCTTGGGTGATAATGAAAAATTCTGCATCTCTCTTCCCTAACTATCCACCAAAATACAGTAGTTTTGGTAACTATCCTGCAGGAGATTAACTCTTGGGGAACATGCCCATTTTCAAACCATATTCTGTTACACCCATGTTTATCTAGTACCTACTTAACACCTTGCCTTTTGTTCTTTTAAGTCCAGAAATGTTTGTCTTTATATTGGTATGTTCTTTTAGTTTTGGGTAGGTTAAAAAAATTTTTTTGAGGGAAGTCTCCCTCTCAATCTTTTTATTGGTTTAGTTCCTCTTCCCTTTCCCCAAGTAACTCCTATTGTTTCCTGTGCATCCATCCATTTCAAGTTTATGAATATGCAAACATAAATTAAAAATATATAAACATAAATTACTTAATCCTAGATATTTTCTCTTGCTTTCCTTATAATTTTGTAATATTCCATTGTATGGTTTTCCATCATATCTTTGACTAATCCCCTATTGATAGACACCGAGTTTAACTTCTGTTGTTACAAACTATTCTACAAAATAATCTGGCTGCACATGTCATTGTGTACAGTGGAAATATAATCTGCTAGGTCAAACAGTAAATACATTTTTACTCTGGTACTGTCCAAATGACTTCCACAGGGATGATCTCAACAGCAATATATAAGAGTGCCTTTCCGTACCCAGAGCCCCACAACTGAGAATGTTGCTCAACTTTTATACTTTTGCCTAACAGGTAACTGTATCATTAGTTTTTTCATTCTGTGAATGAGGCTGGCAGTTTCTCACATGCTTAAAGACCACTTGAATTATCTATTCATATCTTTGCCACTTACTTTTAGGTTGCAAAGACTTTTTCTTACTCAGTTTTCAGGAGTTCTTCATATGTGCATTAGGAAGATTACCCTTTGTAACATGATTTGCATGTAAATTTTGCTAGTTTTTAATTGCAACTGAAGTTTTAGGTTGCACACACACTTTGCTGAAATTTCATACCCACTGAACAACCTCCCTTTCCCCTCTTCCCTCAGCCCTGACAACCACGGTTCTGCTTGCTGGTTCTGTTTGACTATTTTAGATGCCTCGTATAAGCAAAATCATGCAATACTTGTCTTGTTTTTGCAGTGCTGGGATCAAATTCAGGGCCAGATGCAAGAGCCTGACCACTGCTTTGGTTTATCTGAGTTATATCACATAAGTTTTCTTTAAGGCTAAATAAAATTGCACTAAATGTACATATGTTTTCTTTATCCATCGTTTTTTTCTTTTCAGTATTAAAATTTATTTAATTTACTTTATTATGACTTCTGGATTAAGAGGATTTTTTGTTTGTTGTGTGTGTTTTCTGGTGGGATTGGGGATCGAACCCAGGGTCTTGTGAATGCTCAGCAGGCACTTTACCACTGAGCTACATTTCCAGCCCAAGACAGTTTTAAATGCCTTCCCTACACCAAAATTACAAAAAGACATCTGTTTTTGTTTGTTCCCCACCCACCCCCCAGTACCAGGGACTTAACCTGGGGTCTTTACCAGTAAGCTACATCCACATCCCCTTTTATTTTGAGAGAGTCTCACTAAATTGCTGAGATGGCCTTAAACTTGCACTCCTCCTGCCTCAGCCTCTAAGTTGCTGAAGTTACAGGTATGTGCCACAACACCGAGCTGTTTTTAGTATTTTGATAAGTATTTTTACACTGACACATTTGATATAGGTTTGAAAAAACATTCAATTTCTTTCTTTACAGTTTTCTTATCTATTCTTCCTGTCTGTTTTTTCTTAAGAACTGTGGCAACAGTATACCTAAGATTTAAAATTAATTTATGAACAACTTAACGAGAAATGTTTATTATTTTTGTGGTGCTACAGATTAAACCCATGGCCTTGTACATAGTAGGCAAGTACTATACTACTAAGCTACATCTCCATCCCAGAACTGTTATCTTTACATTGTTCTTCCAAAAACATGTTTTTTCATTTGTTCAAGGCTTGTTTTATGTCTTTCAATTAAATATTTTCTGCCATGGATGTTTCCATTTCTTCTTGTATGTTCAATAATTTTTGCTTAACCAAGGTTGTTGCTATATTATTTTTCACACAAATTCACAGTTGTAAAACATTCTTTACTGCTTTTTAGTATTAACTCTACCTCGTTTGTTAAAATCACAACACTCCTATTTTTTTCCATTTTGTGTTTGTTATCTTACACCTTTGTCTACCTTCTTTTAACCAATTAATTCTTCTTCTTCTTCTTTTTGCAATGGAGAATTAATACAGAGGCACTTAACCACTGGGCCACATCCCCAGCCTTTTTTATACCTTATATTTAGAGAAAGGGTCTCAATTGAGTTGCTTAGGGCCTCATTAATTTGCTGAGGCTGGCTTTGAACTCACTATCCTCCTGTTTCAACCTCCTAAATTGTTGGGATTTACAGGTATCATCACTGTGCCCAGCCCAAGTTTTCAATTTTGCAAATGTTTCAACAAAATTGATACAGGTGCCATTAAAATAGTCTGGAAATAATAATCTAGAGTTTATGTATCCTTTATATATTTATACTCACATATACTGCAATACATATTCAAATGCTATAATCATAGACCCCTTCTTTTCTCAAAAGAACAGGCCTCTAAAAACACAATTATTTCAAAGTTACCATTTAGCAGCATATTAGTTGCTCAATTTAAGTTTTTATAGGTGTTCCATAGCTGGGATGATGGGATAAAATGGGTTAAAATGTCAATCTTTCGGGCTGGGGTTATGGTTCAGTGGTAGAGCATTCACTTAGCAAGTGAGAGGCCCTGGGTTCAATTCTCAGCACCATATAAAAATAAAGTAAAGGTATTATGTCCAACTACAACTAAAAAATAAATTTTTAAAAAAATAAAAATAAATAAATAAAATAAAGGTAATATGTTAAACTACAACTAAGAAATTTTTTTTTAAAAAAAGTCGATCTTTCATTGCTGTAAGTGTATATACCTTGTATAAGTCACAAAGTTGGTTTTGACTTGAGTCTAATCTGAAGATATTTTTCTTCTAGAAGTGAATTAGGTCTATTAGTATGCTGTGGTTTGTGGTGCTGGGGATCAAACACAAGGCTCATGTATGCTAGGCAAGTACTCTACCATTGAGCTATATCCCCAGCACTAGCCCATTAGGGGTTTTTGTTGTTGTTTTCATAAGAAGAGCATGTTTGGTCCTCAAATTGCCATGTTTTGTTACATGTGTGGTTGTATGTAGTTGATATCTCTGATGAGTTTTCAGTTTTTTCAATATTTAGGAAGGTTTATATTTTGTTATAGTGGTTACCTTTACGTTGCTTAACAACTAGAACATGTTCTAAGAAATGTGTAATTAGGAGATTCTGTTGTATGAACATCAATACAGTGCACATACACAAACTAAGATGGCTATGACATCACTAGAGGACATAATCTTATAGGATCACTTGTATATGCAGTCTATTATTGACTGAAATTTTGTTGGACAGCACATAACTAATTATAATTTGGCAAAATTCTCCTAGATTTCTCTCTTTGGAAAACATACATCAATTCCTTAAAATGAACAATGTTAAAATTAGGGAGTTGCCTCTTCATTCCACTGCTTAATAGTAGTTAGTTGTGCTATCTTTAATGTGCCCTTTTTGGGGATAAGGGGTGCTGGGAATCAAGGGGCCTTACACATGGTAAGTAAATGCTCTACCACTGAGCTATAGCCTTAGCCCCTTCATGTTTCTTTTTAAGTGTTAAATATGTTTACTTTCATTACTTGATTTGTGATCTTTAAATATCTTTCTACCAGTTATTAAAATGAGGCAATCAATAAACTTACCCTACAGCCTTCCTCTCTCAGATTTTATTAGTTTTTATCATTTATACATCATTGGTGTACATAACATTAACACTATGTGTGACCATCATGATTTCTATATTTCAGTGAAGTCTTTAAATGTTGCTCTACTGGTGTTTAATGCTGTGGAGAAATTTGAGGTCAGCCTGAGTTTAACATCTTACAAATTCCTTGGGGGTTGGGGGATAAGACAGGTAGAGTCTTCACCTGACCATTCTGTTAGGGTTCCCCCGCCCCAACTTCATCACAGAATTTTCCTGAACCAGCTATTTACATAGGTTCCTGAGGATAGGAAGAAAAGGACATTTCACAATCCAAAGACTCTCTTCCTTTGATGTCATAACTAATACAGACAAAAGGTGGTTCCTGCACAGATGGCTCTGTGTACATGTATATGGTTTTGTATAGCTCTTTTTCTCCTTTCCTAAATCAAACCAGGTACTTCTGCCACCAACCCTGTCATTACAAATGAGATTTAGCTTTGATACTTGAAGGTGAACCCCTCACCTTCAGTGAGTATATTTAATCTTATATTTTCTGCCCAACTCGCATGCTTTTGATAGCCCTTAATAATATCATTTTCCAGTTCACTGAAAACAAAAGCATTTTTTCCTCATGCTTTTCTTTCTCATAATTGATAGAAGGGAAAGACAAAGACCTACCTATGCACGTATATTCATTGCAAAAGACTGATTATTAATTGTGTATGTTTAACCTATCATAGCTGTCTTTGGAGAGATGGAAAAGCTCAATGCTAAAATCCACAGCACCATCTTGATGGTTTGTACTCACCAGTGCAACTTAAAGAAAAATTAGAGGTAACCTATAATGACTGCCAATAGTAAATAAATTCCATTATATATGTAAAATATATCATGTACTCATTGAGAACCATTTTCAATGAGTATACATATATTTACAGTGGAAAAGTAATATATTAAATAAGGGAACATTATAAAGTATGCATAGTATGGCTCTAGTATATGTAATTTTATATAATTTCTATTATAGACATTTACTAAATGAAAGAAATATTTTTCTATAGTTTGTTCAACTGTTGCTCATCTTCAGGATTTTTTTGTTTGTTTTGGGGGTAGTATTCGGGATTGAATTCAGCGGCACTCAATCACTAAGCTACATCACCAACCCTATTTTGTATTTTATTTAGAGACAGGGTCTCATTGAGTTGCTTAGCACCTTGCTTTTGCTGAGGCTGGTTTCAAACTCACAATCTTCCTGCCTCCAGCCTCCTGAGCTGCTGAGATTACATTGCACGCAGCTGCATTTCTAAATTTTTAAAATTTTCTTCATAAGCATATAACTCATGACTCATCATTCCTCTCTTCTCCTAAAAGCAGATAAATGCAGTGCAATTAGTGATCATTTTCATGTAACAAAAGTCTATATTCTTTCTAGAAATATTTTTAAAAACTTTTATATTAGATAATGATTACTGGTACAATATAATACAGGAATTAAAACTTCACTCAGGCTGTTTAATCAGAAAGACATGGATTCTAATACCTAAACTATATCCCCTAACCTTCAATTTCCTCACATGCAAAATACTCTCTATCTGATAGGGCTGTTTGTTATAAGAATAAAACAAATATCTGAAAGTGATTATTATTACAGCTAATACTAAACAGTAATTATAACATAAAAATTCTATGTTCTTCAGGTATCAAAGTATGTACATACATGCTTTAAATATTTTATTATGCTTTATAAATTATACATCATTTCTAAGTCCACACACTAATATCAGACATCTATTAACAAGGAAAATATACTCCAGCGAGTTATTTAGAAACTTCACTGCCAAACAGTATTATAGGTGGAATGTCCCTGATCTGAATTGCTTGGGATTTTGGAGTTTTTGTACAGGTTTGTGTACACAGTTGAGCAACACTAATCTGAAAATCCAAAATCTGAAAACATTTAAAAGGCAATGTAATGCTCAAAATTTCAGAGTTTGAAGCATTTTGGATTTTTGGATTAGGGATGTTCAATCTGTACAAAGAAAACATTCAGAGCAGTGAACAATGAGATTACCATACAAAATATTAACTAAATATTTACTAATAATTCTTCACCTATTAAGCACAAATAGGCCTTACACTAACTAGAAACGACAGCAAGCACCCAAGATTGGGATATGGGTACATATCAAGAAGACATGAGGCACATAAAAGGAAATAATTAAATACTGAAGTGAAACTGAATTTACAATTTTACAACAGTGTTGTTTTTTTTTTTTTTTAAGGCAGTAGTTGTGGTGTTTGTTCAAGATGGTCTATCCAAGAGTCATGTAAAAGAAAAATAGGCCATAAAAGTGAGACTTCAAATTAGACTATTCCATATTGGTAAAACCTTAAGTGCCCAATTCCACTTAATTTCCATTTTTGCAAAAGTAATAGCCAACATAAAGTTAACTGTGTGACAAAAAAAGAATGATGACAGAGCAAAAAATTTTGTCCTGATAATAACTCTTCCATGACCTTTGCTTGACATTTCTTCTAAGACTCCTACTTCCACTCCCCATTCCTCTATCTATGATATATTCATTCTTTAAGCTCTAATTTAAATGCCACTTTCTCTGGTCAGTCTTCCCAATGATTTGAGCCCTAAGACTAGTTAGTTGTCCCTCTATTTTTAAGTATTTGTATATTTATTCATTCATTCATTCACATTTAATTTTTAAAAATTTTTTGTTTTAGTTGCAGTTGGACACAATACCTTTATTTTATTGTTTATTTTGTATATGGTGCTGAGGATCAAACCCAGGACCTCGCACATGCTAGGTGAGTGCTCTACCGCTAAGCCACAACCCCAGCCCATTCACATATAATTTTTAATACACTAAAATGTACTTTTTTTTTCCATGAAAAAAGTACGTGTATTTATTTATTGGTAATGGAGACTGAGCACAAGGGATCTCTGCCACTTAACTACATCCCCAGTCCTTTTTAACTTTTATTTTGAGACAAGAGTCTAAGTTGCTGAGGGTCTTGCTAAGTTGGTACGGATGGCCTCCAACTTGGTATCCTCCTGCCTCAGCCTCACTGGGATTTACAGGTATATAACCACACCTTGCAAAAAAAAAGTGTTTTTTTGCAAGGTGTGGTTATAAAAACACATGCATCTTAAAAATTCAAAAATAAACATAACAGTTAAGTTACCTCCAGAGAGTAAAGAACAACAAAAAACTGACTTTCTCCTTTCCAATTTTATGCCTCTATATTCTTTAATTTATATATAATAATTATATAAGAATTCCTAGGGTGCAAGACATTCACGATCTATACTACTCACTTGACACTTCTCATCTACACCTCAGAAACAAATATCTTGGAAGACATGGGTCTTTGTTTCTCATAGCAACAACCACATGATTTTATGTAAACTAAATATTTACAAATACATATTTATATATAGAAGTATTAAAAAATAGAATGAACAGATTTGTATCAAAGTCTTAATTTTGGTTGCTTCTAAAGAGGGTAAAGTAAGGAAAAGGATGACAAGGAAGATGATTTTTAAAGAGCTCAGTTCCATAAATAATATTTCATGTTTAAAGAAAAAATATCTTTTTCTGTGGTACTAGGGATTGAACCTAGGAGCACTCTACCAGTGAGCTACAATTCCCAGCATTTTTTAATTTTGAGACAGAATATTGCTAAATTATTGCCCAGGCTGACCTAGAACTTGAGTTCCTCGTGCCTCCATCTCCAAGTAGCTGCGATTAAGGGCCACCAGGGCAGCATATTTAAAACATTTTAAAATAAAAATTCATATATTCATCATTTATATGTTAAATAAGCTGATCTTTTTTCCTTCAGCCTCTCATTGCCTTAACTTTGTTTCTAGCACTTTTCACTGCATAAAACTTTCTATTTTATGCACATACATGCTAGGCTAGAGCTCTACTACTGGGCTACAGCCTCACCCCCTGTAGTCAATTTCTTAATATTTCCTTAAGGCCTTTGTATTTTTTT
Organism: Marmota marmota marmota; assembly: GCF_001458135.2. Taxonomy (NCBI): domain Eukaryota; kingdom Metazoa; phylum Chordata; class Mammalia; order Rodentia; family Sciuridae; genus Marmota; species Marmota marmota. The sequence goes on along the minus strand of NW_025999977.1, from coordinate 22,519,800 downwards.
GACCCTGTTAAGGAAAAAGTAGTTCTAATTCTTTTATAACCTTTTTGAAAATATTAAGCCTTTAATCACTTGGAATGAATTTTCTGGTACTAAATAAAGGAGGAAATTAACTAAATGTTTTTTCCAAATGAATAATCAATAGCATCAATATCATTTATTGAATGGTAATCCTTTTGTCATTGATCTGAAATATCACCAATTATCAAAAATGGCCACTTGAATTCACAGTGAAAAGAACTCTGATTTCCTTCTTCAAAAGCATTAACTAGTTTTTAAATCAGTTCCATTGGGAAGAATCACATTAATCTATCAATATGTTTCACCTTACACTGATTAACATATTTTTTTTTCCCCTAACAAGTCACCACTAAAACAAAACAACAGGAGCCAGGGATGTAGCTCATTGGTAGAGCACTTGCCTAGCCTGATGATCCCCAGCATTGCACAAGAAAAACCAAAAACTAAATAAGAAACAAAATAATAATTTTACTTGCATACTTCTATAAGCAGTTAAACAAGACAAGCATTCCCAACTGAGGAATTACAAAAACATTTATCAGATCAATAGGTTCCAAAAACTTACTAAAAACGAAAAATGAATAGAAAAAAAGTTCTATTAACAAGAAAAGATAACACCACTATCACTGACTCAGAGTTAGGAGACTTGGGTTCTAATTTCTAACCCCACTTTGAATAACTGAATAAACCTTAAGAATTAGGACTATGGTTCCTTCTATTTTAAACATTCTATAATTCTAACTAATTCATCATCTCTAAGATAAAATATCTAGAACCAATAGCTGCCACTAAAAGGGAAAATTGTATAATCGTTAGCTCTCCATTTTAGAATTTACTATGTTATTTACACCACTCCAAATCAATCTAACAATTTAATTCTTTTTCTCCAGCTTTCTTTTAATCATATACAAAATAACTTGAGCAACACTTTTAAGAATTACTTTCAACCATGTGAAAGATTAAGTTACCCTGAGGCTTGTCCCTAAGAGTAATATTTAATAATTTCTAAGAGATATAATTGTTAAACCTTTCAAAATTTTTACAAATCTTATTGCTATTACACTATATCATGTCTATACACACTCCCATACCCACAAATATCACATTTCAGAATTTCAACTATAGCCCATATCTGCTGTATTAAGTCTTCGCTGGATATTTCTAAGAGTCTCTTTTGTTTGTTTCTACACAAATTAATGCAATTCACCTATTTTAAAAATACTACTCAAATTAAATTGATTCCTATTCTTGTTTTTTTCAAATACTTAATCTCACTCAATTTATCATCTATGAATATATTTAATAGTCTCAGTAATGTAAATTAGCAATTATATGAACAAATCAAATATGGGTCCAAAGAGAAAGCTGAAGGAAACAATCATACTAAGTGTCTTTTTGCAAACACCACTGTTTTTATAGGTTATAGCATCCACCTAACACAACTTCTAAATATTTCCCCCAACTGACACAATACCAATGAGTGCTCCAATAAGTTTTATCTAAATCTGCTGCTCATTTCTTCTTTAGCTACCAAAAATCTGTATTTAAAAAAAAAAAAAAACATATTAAGTATGTTATTGCCTAAAATCTAATTTTACTGATTTTCCCTAAACCACACCAGCACTTTAATTTGTGTAATGCTGGGGATCAAACCTAAAAACTTGCACACAAGGTAAGCACTTAATTAAAATTAAATCTAATCACTAAATTTGAGTTTCAAGGGCCCATTTTTTTAAAGTTCTTAATTATTCCCCAATATATTAGGTATCAATTACCCCAAATTTCCTAGATTATATAGTTATCTTATAAAGTAAGGGATGTGTTTTAATTGATGATGAAAAAATAATTCTCCTTGGCAATCTGTTCAATTTCCCTTAACATAAACTGACAGTCGTTTTCAGAACTAAACCCAGTTTTAGGAAAATATTCCACACACAAAATTATTAACAGACATGAAACTACACCACCAGGGTATCCTGGAGAACAAAGAGTCACTTGTTATGACCAACAAATTTCTCTTTTCTAACCATTCAGTTTGTTTACACACTAAATTTCTATCTTCCAACATTTAGCCAGGATGTAAGCAAAATATTTGTATATATTTACTATCATAACCTGATGCAAAAAGAATTCTAGGGAAAGACAGAATCATGGCTCAAAGTCCCAAATACTAAATTTTGTTTTTAATTCTGAACTTTCTGATGATCAGTTATACTTACTTCCTAAAAAAATTATCTAAGCCAATTATAATCCTAAAGTTACTGTGACTACAAATACTGAAAATATTTATAAATTAATAAGCAGTTAAAACATACAGCATTGAAAAACATAAGTTTTCAAATTTAAAATGATAGAACTGTCATCAACCAAGAAGTATGAATTCCCATAATCAAAACTATTAAATTATAACTTTTTAATTAATTTGTATTTTGTTAAGAACACTTAGCATGAGATTTAGTTTTTTGTTTTTTTGGTGCAATACTAGAGATTGAACCCAAGGCCTCAAGCCAGGGCTTTACCACTGAGCTACATTCCCAGTTCTACACTCTTAAAATTTTAAGTGTACAATACTGTATTGTTTATTATATGAACAAAATGCTATAGCAGATCTCTAGAAATTATTTACTGTGCTTAATTGAAACATTATGCTTTTTAATAAACTCCTCAATGCCCCCTCCGTCCAGCTGCTGGAAATCTCATTAGTACTTATCTTTCTGTGACTGGTTTATTTTACTTTACTTATTTTACATAATGTCCTCAAGATACATCAATGTCATTGTATATTACAAAATTTCCTTATTTTAAAAGGCTAAATAATATTCCACTGTATGTTTTTACATCTGCTTCACCCATTCTTATGTCAATAAACATGTGGGTTGTCTTCACATCTTTGCTATTATTAGTAGTACTGCTATAACATGGAACTGCCAGTATCTCCTCCAGATCCTGATTTCAATTCTTTTGGATAAATACTCATAAGTGGAACTAATGAATAACAGGTCTAACACACCCAGCTCTCCAACCCAGGGCTGGAGATTAAACCCAGGACCTCATGCATACTTGCATATTAGGCAAGTGCTGTTATCACTGTATCACTGAGCCACATTCTCAACAATATTTCTATTTTTAATTTTTTAAGGAATCTCCATATTGTTTTCTATAACAGCTACACCAATTTGCATTTCCATCAACAGAGTACAAGGGTTTCAATACTCAATATCCTAACACATGTCTCCCCCCCCCCCCCC
>NW_025999977.1:22505494-22515997 GCF_001458135.2 Marmota marmota marmota | reverse complement strand
AAAAAAAAAAAAAAAAAAAAAAAAAAGAAAAGAAAAGAAAAAAAAAGCACACAAAAAGTGTTTAGGATAACTTAGTGTATTTTAATATCAAAAGTAGCTATCTGCCGAAAGAAGAGAAAAGAACATGGCTGTCCACACTGTTTTATGTGGATTAACTGTTAGCTCCAAGACTGAACTGTTGTTATACAAGAGCAAACATACCGAGAAATTAAAAAACAAAAACAAACAAGTACTGATTTTTTAAACAGAATCATCCTTTCTAGTCAACGGTTTTAGCAACATAATTATGAAAGGCCATATTCATATGTCTTAGAGCCAAGCAAAAACAACTCTAAGATCTCTATGCCCATAAGTTGTAAAATGGATAAATTGTAGTGTATTCATACATTGTAATATTAAACAGCAACAAAAAAATGAATAAACTAATGCTACCAGCAACAACATGTATATAGCTCACAAATATTAAGGGCAAGAACCAGACACATGGGAGTACACACTGGGCAGTTGGATTTACATAAAGTTCAAAAACAGGTACAACTAATCCAAGCAATTAGAAAGAAGGGGCTGGGAACAGTAACTGGGAAGGCCCTTAAAGGGAACTTCTAGGATTCTGGTCTACATATCACTGGTTACACAGCTATGTATACTTTGTGAAAAGTCATCAAACTGTATACCAATGACTTGTGCACTTCAATTTAAAATTTTAATTTAAAAAATATTAATAAAATTCTATAATTTAACTATAAAATTACATCTATAGCCCATATACATATAAAATGCAGATTTTCTAATTCAAATGACCATTGCTTATTTAAATGACCTGTATATACTACCACACCTACTGCTCCAACTCTACTTTTCTCCCACTTAAAAAAAAAGAAGAAAAGTAAAATGGTGCATGCCTGTAATCCCAGAGGTTTGGGAAACTAGGGCAGGAGAATCACAAGTTCAAAGCTAGCCTCAGCAACTTAGTGAGGCCCTGTCTCAAAACAAAAATAAAAAGGGCTAGGGATGGGCTGGTGTTGTAGCTCAGCAGTAGAGTGCTTGCCTGGCATATATTCGGCATTGGGTTCAATCCTCAGCACCACATAAAAATAAATAAATAATAAAAGGGTTGGGGACGTGGCTCAGTGGTTGAGTACCCCCTCAAACTCTTGGCACCAAATAAATAAGAAAAAGAAAAAAGAAAAAAACTTGAAGAAAACAAATGAAGTCACAGCTTATCTCTTTAACTGGGCCTAAAATACTAACATTTGAGAAGTAATCATAATCAGACTCTTAAAAATGCACATGTCTTTCAGAGGATTAGGAGGTTACCAGTCATTCATATGCAAATGTGAATAGTTCAATGGCTACTTTTAACATACACCCAACCTTAATATTAAAAAAAGAAAAGTGATTTCACTATTTCCTTTACTATAAGATCATTTTATGAAAAATACTAAATTTCAAAATATAGTGCCATACCTCTCTTCCCATTTCTTTCAAACAAGTTATCTTTGATCTTTCCTTGCTGCCATGATATAACTTGGAAAGACTCCTACTTTTCAATTTGAAACTTCATTCACTTTTAATTCTCCTGAAAGCCTATTTTTTTTCAAAAAAAAAAAAAAAAAGATGCATTAATTGTGTAAGAAACAATTACGACTGACATATATACACCAATCCCACCTATTTCAAAGTTATATGCTCTTCCTTTACACCCTAAACCCTTCCTCTTCAGTGTTATATAAAACCATGTATTCATATGTATTTGTGTATACACACAATGTTATAAAACAATGGATACAAGATACAAAAACCAATGGTTGAGTACAGAAAAAGAATTCTCACTCAAAACTAGAATACTTGCAAGAAAGCACCTAAACCCAAGTAGAACTGGCAAATCAGCAAAGACTAATCTGATTCAAGTCAGATGACTATGTTATGGTACTAAAGAAATCAATGCTAATGGTTGAGCCTACATAGTAGCCAGTTAATTCCACATTAAAGAAAAAATTTCAACAATGATTTTGCCAGGACCCAACTCAGCCATTTGGAAAATGAATTTTCTTGTTCATTATAGAGGTATATAGCTAAACTGAGATTATCATCATTACCAGAAAAGTAATTTAAAGTACAGATTCTTAATCCATATCCAACCTTCAAATAATTTCTAAACTTGAGAAAACAAAAACCTCTTTACAAAATTGATGAGTGCCACTTTTCTCTTATGAGACAAGGAAGTATTATTCCTTAATAGTTTTTAATATTTAGTCACCAGATAGGAAAATTGCTTTTAATAATTTACCTCTTTTTTGAACATAATTCCACAATTATGTTAAAAGAGCAAAACATTTAACAGTTGGATTTCTAGAAATTGGGAGAATAAGCAATAAACATATAGAACTTACACTTGCTTTAACATACTCTTACTTGAAATGTTTTAAAATAAAATTAATGTTTTTCAAAGTAAAGTTAATAATTTTGATATTTGCTTAAAGCCAAAATAAATTAACATAAAGGAAATTAGTTTCATTTCTTTACTTTCTAAGGATTAAATTTAAACATACATCTTATGCTAACCAAACATATAAAAACTCTAAGCTACACATACAATACGCTAAACTCTGGTAAAGGAAGGATATTTAGTCCACAAACCAGTCAAAATTACTAATGAAATCTAACACTATTATTTAACTTACATTTTCCCTTCCTTAAATAGTCCATCTGTAGCCATGAGCTAAAATGACTTAACACCCTTTATTCATAACTTATGAGTAATTCAGGGGAAATCAACCCTTCTTTGTACAATAAGTGCTTAGTGATCTCATCAAGGCACTGGAAGAAAAAGCATGCTGATCAATCAGTGTAGGCTCTTGAGACAAATTTACATGAGAGGCAAAACTATGATAAGAAGGTTACTTGGAAAATGTGAACTCAGATGATTCAACAATTAATGGCATCAAACTAATGTTATCTTTTTCCAAGTGATAGATGGGATAGGACAGAAGACAGACATGCTGTAAGGGCAAGGTACTCCCTCCTCTTAAAGTAGTGGAAACAGATTACCAAATGTGTTTTGCTAGCTCAACTTGTTTATGGAGTGACTGGGTGATCAAAATCAAATTTTGAAAAATTTTCCAGCTACTTCCTAAGGATCTTACTGCTAGGTAACTAGGATACTCAGTTTCCTAATTTGTTAAAAAACAAAAAATAAAACAATGAGCTGGGGCTGGAACTATATAGCATGTAACAGAGTGCTTGCTAGTATATATGAGGCACTAAGTTAGATCCCCAGCACCACATTAAAAATAAATATATAAAATAAAGGCATTCTGTCCATACACAACTACATTGAAAGAAAAATGAGCTGGGCACAGTGTTACACACCTGTAATCCCACTGGCTCAGGAGACTGAGGCCAAGAGAATGGCAAAATCAAAGCCAGCCTCAGCAACTTAGCCAGATGCTAAGCAACTTATTAAGACCTTGTCTCAAAATAAAAACGTAAAACAGGTTGGGGATGTTGCTGAGTGGTTAAGCGCCTTTGGGTTCAATCCCCAGTACCCCCCCCCCCAAAAAAAGGAATGACAACATCTACTTTACAGACTTGCTGAAAGGGTTAAATGACACAACTGTGACTACCTGGAATAGACTCTAGCACAGAGCAGAAACAGTTAAATGTTTATTATCCCAAATACCTATTTTTGTTTTCTTATTCTTCTGTGAAAGAATATTTTAATTCATTAGATATAAGACTACTTATTTACAATTACAAATCAGTCTAAGTTTATACCAAATCATCTAGATATTACATTTTGGAATATACCAGAAACACAACACATTTTGTCTCTTGGGTTTAATTTTATATACAGTTGATCCAAAACCTCATTATTTCAAGAGCTGTCATTTTCTGAATATTTATCATGTGCTAGGTGCTTTACTATCTTTTATCTGTACAATTATTCTAAGGCAAGTCTTATCCCAATTTTAAAGATTAGAAACACAGAGAGGTTAAGACTGCCTACCCAATGTCAAGCAGGTAATTAGCTCAGATCTCTGTGTATCATACTACCCAATTGTCTCATTCCTTGTATTTTGTGTCTTCATAATTTATTTTCAGAGGGTAACAACTAAATTTGGAGGGAAACGGTACCTTGTCAAGAAACTCATATACTAACCAGAGTTATTTGGAAAATAATAATGCAACTCAAATAGCAAATAAATTAATGAGATGGAAAGTCGAAAACAGAATAATGCTTCAGAGATAGGAGACAAGATAAACACACAAAAAAGAGTAACTTGTTAGTTAAAAATAAATAGGGGGGCTGGGGTTGTGGATCAGCAGAATGATCGCCTAACACATGCAAGGCACTGGGTTTGATCCTCAGCACCACATAAAAATACATACATAAAATAAAGATATTGTGTCTACCTACAACTAAAATTTTTTTAAAAAAATAAATAGGGAGGCAAAAAGAGATCTCATATTAAAAATAACTCATTTGTATACCAGTTATTTTTAGAGTTAAAATATACATAAGAAAAATTAAAAGTTGAGAAAACATATCTGGTCCGGTTCTCTGTATCCATGGGTTTCATACATTAGAATTCAACCAGTCATGGATTGAAAATATTGAGTAAAAAAAAGTTTATACTGAACATGTACAAAACTTTTTCCCTGTCATTATTCTCTAAACAATATATGTAGTAACAACTATTTACATAGCATTTACATAGTATTGGGTATTACAAGTAATCTAGAGATGATTTGCAGCATATGAGAAGATATGCAGAGGTTATATGCAAATTCTGTACCATGTCATTTTATGTAATGGACTTGAGTGTCTGCAGATTTTGGTGAGTATGTGTGTGTTCTACAATCAATCCCCCAAGGATACTAATGATTATACTCACTATTCTTGAATTCTGCCAAATCTAAGTGGGTTGATAAGAGGGGGAAAGGGAGACCTAAGAAGTCAGGATATACTGGTGGTTGTTGCCTTACCTGAGAGTTCTCTTAAGCTGGTTAGCCTTGCTGTGGGTTTGCCAGAATTTCAAGTAAAGAGAAAAGCAGTACTAGGACAGCCTTTAGGCCTGATCAGAGGAACTTCAACATTAACACTGATAGTACCCAATTTGTATCCTTCAAATTATTTCTATGCTCTGAAAAACAGGCTCTCTTTTGCTGAAAAAATAAAAAAAATTAAATACACTTCTCTCACAGGACACATTCTGAAGATTAAGCCACCAGATGGGAGAGTAGTGCCCCACAGAACTTAATTCCTAAACAGGGAAAATCATGTTTCTTGTCCAGAACTACTCTATTAAGGTTGCACAGGTGATTTTATGAGCAGTGTAAGAACCTAAAAGTAAAGTATCATAAGCTAGTACAATTCCATGGAAGGTATTAACTAGGCTACCTGTTTAAAAGACCAACAAGTATACTAGCTATTCACATAATATGAATATGTAGCTCCATCAGAAATATTTTATGCAATGCTATATGTTCTGAAAGAAATTCTAGAATTCCATGGTCATAGGTGAGATTTTTTTATCCCACAAATATAGGACATAGACTGATTTACTCTATAATTGTTTCAGACTACAAGTTTATAGCCAAATCTATTAATATATGACATTTGCCAAATTTCTCAAACTACATCACTAAATTTTCAGCACTTCAAACAGTCCTATGCTTTCCCAGTAACTAGAGAAAAAAATTTTACACCTATTTTCAAAATCTTCCATGCAAAGATTATTTTCAGAACTCAAATTTTATTTTTTATTAAAACATAAAGAATGAAAAACTAATAATAGTGACTGCATCCAGGTAGAAGAATTTAATAGTTTGCTCAGCAACTCAGTGAGGACCTAAGCAACTCACTGAAACCCTGTCTTCGTTTTGTTTTTTTTTTTTGGTACTGGGGACTGAACCTAAGGGTGCTTAATCACTGAGCCACATCTCCAGCCCTTTTTATTTTTTATTTTGAGACAGGGTCTCACTAAATTGCTTATGTCCTCAATAAGTCACCGAGGTTGGTCTTGAACTCTTAATCCTCCTGACTTAGCTTCCTGAATCACTGGGATTACAGGTGTATGCCACCATGCCAGGCACTATGAGACCCTGTCTTAAAAAGGGCTTGGAATAAAATGTCTCTGGATTTAATCCCTAGTCCCCCATCCAAAAAAAAAAAAAGAATTTAATAACTGTAGGCAGATAAAAGAAAGGGACTTTCAAATTTTAAACTATATACATTTATAATCTATTCAAAGAAATTAATTTTAACTAAAAACTACTGATTACTACATAGCAGTTCAGCACACTTTTAAGTTTGCCCATACTTCTAAGGAAAAAAATTTTAAAAACAGATTCCAAGGATAAAGAAGTTAAACTGAGAACAGGTGGCAAAAGCTAAATCCTTCTAGAATTTTAAAACATCACAAGGGTACATAAACAAAAGAAATAAAATCATTGTTAAAAAGTCATCTATACTCCCATGTTTACTGCAGCACTATTCACAATAGCCAAGAAATGGAAACAATCTTAAGTGTCCATTAACTGATGAATCGATAGAGAATATGCTACACACACACACACACACACACACACACACACACACACACACGAATACTATCCAGTCATTAAAAAGCATGAAATTCTGTCATTTCTTTAGCAACATGGATGGAACTGGACATCATTATGTTAAGTGAAACAGACCAGGCACAGAAAGAAAAATACTACATGATCTCAATCATATGTGGAATCTACAAAGGTTGATCTCATAGAAGTTGAGAGTAGAACAGTAATTACTAGAAGCTGAGCAGATTTGAGGGAAGGAAAAAAGAAAAGGTTGGTTAATGGTACTAAGACACAGAAAAGAGAAATGAGTTCTGGTATTCTACTGCATAGTAGGGTGACTACAAATGACAACAATGCCTTACATACTCCAAAAAGGCTAGAAAAAAGGAGTGTCAATGTTTTCACCACAGAGAAATGATAAATATTCGAGGAGACAGATAGCACTTACCCTAACTTGAACAATACATGATGTAAACATGTATTGAAAAAAAAAAATCACATGGGATCCCATAAATATGTACAATTTTCATGTATCAAAAATACAAAATAAGCCAGGCATGGTGGCTAAGGCTGTGCTTGTAATCCCAGCAGCTTGGATGGCCGAGGCAGGAGGAACTCTAGTTCAAAGCCAGCCTCAGCAACTTTGGGAGGCACTAAGCAACTCAGTGAGCCCCCCCACCCCAAAAAATAAAAATTTTTAAACTGGGTGGAGCTTGGAATGTGGCTCAGTGGTTAAGCCCCCCTGGGTTAATCTCCAGTACCAAAAATATATTTGTGTGTGTGTATGTATGTATGTGTATGTGTGTGTGTGTGTGTATATATATATGTGTGTGTGTGTGTGTGTGTGTGTATATATATATATATAATATACAAATATTATAGACCCAATACCACACTACTTTCAGTTTCATTAACTGATGGAATATATTACCAAATTGTGACCATATGGAACACAAACTATTTTCTACTAGTTTAAAGTGGTGTGAAATCTGAAACTCAGAAACTTTTTTTTTTCTTGTGGTGCTGGCAACGATTGAACCCAGGGCCTCATGCATGATAGGCAAGTGGTTTACCACTGAGCTATATCTCCAGCCCCCCAAACTCAGGAATTTTAAGTCTAAGAAGGCTAATGAGCAGTATTCAGTCTTAAGACAACAAACAGACCACTTAAGATAGCATGAATGAAGACAACATTCCATGAAATACCCGGGCCAGTATTTAGTTTCTTTCTCTTCAAACACTGGTATTACATGTAAGAGAAAGTCTGTGTGTGTGCAACATAAATATGTTATGTATATGTAAATATATTTAAAAGTGTTATCAAGTTTTTATTCCAGTTAACCTGTGGGTGAGAAAGCAGCTAAAAACTAGGGTGCTAAAATTTTTCTTTGAAAGCCTAAAGCACATGATTTTAAATATATTGAACTAACCTTAAAACAGTGAGTCTCATTTTGATTTCCTACCGGAAAGTTGGCTGGTCCACTATTATGTAATTCTATCCAAGACTAACGCAAGAGTTACATGCTCACCAAGAGTTAGTAAAAGGTTTGGGGAGGCGGGGGCGGGGGGGCACACACTTGTTTTAGTTTTAGTTCCTTAATAACCTTATCAAATTAAATCCAGCATATTCTTAAACAAATACCAATAACAAAACCTCTTTTCCAAACTAGAAGTAGTGATACTCTTTATGTTCCATAAAACTTAAGATAATGTTCTTCTTAGCTAACTTTTGAACATTATGTGACTTTCCTATTTTAAAAATGTAATCAAAATGCCAATTTTTCAAAAAATGGTCTATTTTAACTAAGTCCTGCAAAACTTTGATTATTTTAGTCTTTTAATTTTTCTTAATGTTTAATTCATTTTGAGGCCATTTATTTTCTCTTTGAGAGACTATTTTCCCTGAAGGCTAATCAGCAAGTTCTTTTCCCCTCAGTGCCAACACTGAACCTCCAGAATCTCCTGGCTGCAGCAAGGGAACAATCCTACAGTACAATTTAATTTACCACTTGGTTACGTACATACTGAAATTCTGATTCATGAACATCATTTGTCAGTTTATGAATATCAATTAAAAAGAAAAGAAAACTACCACTAATTTGTTACTATCAACAACCAAGTCACTTTACTTCCAATTTAAGTACAGAGTTCAGTAGCTAATAATTTTGAAGAAAATTGTCCCAAAATCACCTGAACCAGGTTTGAAATTACACACAAACTGCAAAATGGAGATGCAGAATAAACATCTAAAAAATACACAACTGGAGTAAATTAAGTTTGGCTGAAATATTTTGATTCAGTGCTCATGTTATTAACAAATCACATATTGAAAAAGCTTACTGTAGTAGCAGAATCCTTAATATTAAATGCTAGCATTTCAATTTTGTCATTGTTTTCTCAAAAACACTTTAATATATGATCATACATAATAGTAATTCTGGAAAGAGACTTGAATATTTGAATGGAATACCAGAAGAACTCTGATACATGTGAAAGGAAATAATGAGACTCAAAATTTTTAAATATGCCAAGAAACTAGTAAACGCATCAAAGAATCATTAAAACATATTTACCAATTATGTTGCACAAGACTTCTAACTGGCTTGAAACATCTTTCAAGCAACATATAGCAAACTGTTTTCTCAAAGACTATCTGTAACAGTGACTACAGTAAAACCTATAAACTATTTTTCAGATTAACATCTTCACTGGTTAAATATTTGGATCAAAACAATGAAACAGTTTTTAAGGAAAGAATGTATAATTTTAAAAATGCCTTTAATTCTCTTCACCAACGGGGATGTGACAACCAACGCAAGTGAAATTAACCTTAATCCGGCAACTAAAACAGGCAAAATGTCTCCTAACAATTCTCCTCCTTAAAACAACAACCATACACAAAAAATACGGTATTGACCTCCACCCCACTGCAAGCAGCTAATTAATAAAGAGAATAGTTGTGTTTAGAGATCCAGGTGCAACACCTCTATTTCACAAACCTCCCAAAATAATCATATCATCCAAGTAAAGCTGAACATTATTTTTGCTAAAGCAGGAATCCAACCCCGGGGAGCCTCAGCCCTTAGACAATGGTGGTTACCAGACAGTGCTGCACAGTTGGGTCCAAATGACACATTTCACTAGGCCTTGGTCACAACACACACGCGAGCGCCCGCGCGCGCCCGCCCACACATACACACACACACACACACACACTCCCAAGAGGCCGGTTCTATGGAAGGGGTGTTCAAACCCCACTAGGAGATGGAGGGGAGCACCGCGGCGTGGAAGGGGAGCGAGGGGAGAAAAATCGAGGGGGTGCCGACAGAGCGGAAGGGTAACTGCACAGCACACGAGGGAGGGGGTGGAAATGGCCGATGGATTCTATATTTATTTATCTAAAGGACTCGATTTAACGGGTCTTTCCCAGAGGTTCTATAACTAAAGACAAACTACGCAGCAAACATCGTGGGGTTGGAAGAGGAGTCGCTGCTCCCCCTACCCCGTGACCGGGGGTGGGGGTGGGCCGGGAGAAACAAGTTCCCTGGCCAACACCACGGACCACTCGGATCCCCTCTCCCCCTCCTCCACAGGAAGGGGGAGGCGAAGAGAGAGAAAAGGGGAAAACAAGTTCCCCAGCCAACCCCACCGCCCCATCACTCCCAGCCATTCCCCCCACCTACCAACAGAAAGGGGGAGATCGGACCGTGGAAGGCGGCAGAAAAGGGGGAAATCCCACCCTTAGCCTTTCCTCCAGCCACCTACAGACTCCCACGGGGTCCGCAGACGAGGCGAGAAGCCCCAGGGAGGGGTGGGGGTGGAGGGTGCCGAGCCCCCGAAACCAAACAAAGCGCGGCCTGAGCAAGAGCCCAGGAGAGTCAGAAAGCCGCGGCTTTTCCTGACGGCCCGGCCAGGCCCGGGCTGACACTGCGGCACCAC
>NW_025999977.1:22484096-22504240 GCF_001458135.2 Marmota marmota marmota | reverse complement strand
CTGGAGGCGGGGATTCCGGCCAGAAGACCAATCGGGAGCGGCCATACAACCTTCGGGCCAATGGAACCTCTGCTCTTATCGCGAAGTCCCTTCCTTCAACGCCTTGTTTCCTCTCTTGGGTTTCTTCCCTCCCCCGCCGAGGAGGGGAAAAGAGGGAAGGGGGAGTGTGTCGGGGCGGGTGATAATGGGGAGGTATCAGGGCATATAATAGAGCTGGGGGTAGGCGAAGGGAGCGCCAGTGCGTAGCGACTGCTTGAGGAGAGGAGGTACTCGGAGGAAAGGGCGGGGGCTGCTGATGTAATGGGGAGAAGTGATTAATCCTTCATTTCGCCGTTTCACCCCCCCCACCCCCGATTTTTTAAGCGGAAAAAAGTGGAGCGAGGGAGCCAATCTTTGATAACTCCGGTGTTCTGGGGTGGGTAGTTTTAAAATATGAGCTGTAGGGAGCGCTAGAGGTTCTGTGCCCTTTAGCCCAGCTGAGGGTACTTGCAAATCTTTGAGATCTACTTAGCCGAGCTTTGAGGTTGGTAACCGAAGTTTGGAGTTGACTCTTAATCATAGTCATCTAAGCTTTCAGAAGGTTTTGACCTTTGGTCAGTTTGCTTTGGTTTTTGAAAAAATGGTCTATATGTACTATTCGAGAAGATATTATATGAGAGAAGAAATAAAGTAAATGTGTTGAGACAGATTTTTTATGTGATTTGCTTTTTTCCTTTTTTGTTATATATGAGAGAAAACAGGAGAAAATTTTAAAGGGTATTTTTATTTGGGGTAGGATTCTTTCAGAATTATTTTAGTAACACTTAGATTCCACACCCACAAACTCAAAAGAAAAGAAAACCCCAAGAGGCTTTATCTTTAGTATTTGTATCTGGTCCCCTCAGCATAATCTCTCCCCAAGGAAGACAGGTTTTGATTCCTTAGCTGCTGTTCTCAATTCTCTTTGCTCTCTTTTGTTTATCTTTTTTTTTTTTTTAAAGATGTGGTAAAACTATGAGCTTACCTCTCGATTCTCTGGTTTTCAGCTCTATTGGTGATTTTTCTCTCATTTGAGTTTCATCAATTGCTGCCTGGGTTTGAGACAGATAATTGTTAAAAGCATGATAGAAGGAGAGGCACAAGAGATGTAAGCCAGTATCATATAGTGTGTTTGAGTCCCAGATTTGATATGTGACTCTAGGCAAATTACTTCCATCATTCCAGACATTAGGGTTCCACTCCCTTTTAAGTAAGAACTTATTTTGTACTATATAATGGTGTTTCTAACTTTTTAAAGTTCTGTGTTTTGTTTTTATTATTTTTATTTATATATGACAGCAGAATGCATTACAATTCATATTACACATATAGAGCACAAATTTTTCATATCTCTGGTTGTATACAAAGTACATTCACACCAATTTGTGTCCTCATACATGTACTTTGGATAATGATGTCCATCACATTCCATCCTTGTTTCTGACCTCATGCCCCCTCCTTTCCTGTCTTACCCTCTGCCCTGTCTAGACTTCCTCTAGTCCTCCCATGTTCCCCTCCCCATGCCACTATGAATCCTCATACACTGCTGGTGGGACTGCAAATTGGTGCAGCCAATATGGAAAGCAGAATGGAGATTCCTTTGAAAATTGGGACTGGAACCACCATTTGACCCAGCTATCCCTGTCCTCTGTCTATACCCAAAGGACTTAAAAAGAGAATACTACAGGAACACAGCCACATCAATGTTTATAGCAGCACAATTCACAATAGCTAAACTGTGGAATCAACCTAGATGCCCTTCAGTAGATGAATGGATTAAAAAAAAGTGGCATATATACACAATGGAATATTACTCAGCAATAAAAGAAAATAAAATCATGGCATTTGCAGGTAAATGGATGGAGTTAGAGAAGATAATGCTAAGTGAAGTTAGCCAATTCCAAAAAAACAAATTCCAAATGTTTTCTCTGATATAAAGTTCTGTGTTTTTGAGATGATCTATACTTGGTCCAGAAAATGGAGAAACTTACATCCAGGTTTCCTTTTCAAAAACATACTTGAAAAGGTCACCTATTAAAAAAAAAAAAAAACAGCTTGAAGAGCTTCAAACGTTTATGGTTGTTTGGCTAGGTGCAAATAAACACAGTTTTACATTTGTTTCAAATAAATATAAAAATACAGGGGGAATAAAAATACAGGAAAGTCACATGATAATAGTTACAATGTGTGTCCATATTTTTGATGTTTCTAAAATTTTACTTTTATATTCAAGTACTTATTTGTTCCTTCCATGAATGAATAATATGTGAGGTGCTATGGGAAATACTGATAAAATAAATGGCATAGGGAGTTTGTATTCTGATGTGGTAGGGTTGAAGATTTACTTATTCAAATGTACAAAGAAAATGTAACTTGCTTGTTTTCTGTATTTTTTAACCTCAAGTCCATACGAGTCGCCTTCTTGTATGTCAGGAATTTCTTATCCAATTTATTTTATATAAGTATCATCTTTCAGATTTTCTCTCTTCTCTCCTTATTCCAAAATATGTATGGGGGAAGAGAGTTGTTGTATAAGGTATAGAGGGTGTCTTTTGTATATATCCTAATTTCTAAACCTACTATGACAGTTCTCTGGCCAATGGCAGTAAATGTGACTTCTTGTAATGTGACATTACTTTTTCTATTTTGACAGTTTTCTGAAGATGAAAGTGAAGTGTCTTCAAAAAGGGAGTACCTTTTTAAAAATTTACATAGTGACTAGTGGGCTGGGAATTGCCCAGAGGCTTACATGGCATGAGGGAAGAGAATCTAAGCCATAAATGCCATGTTGTCCTAGGATGTAGTAGCTGATATGGTCTAAGAGTAGGGCTGCAAGCCTCAAGTAAAAAGGCTGGGTGTGGTGGCACACACCTGTAATCCCAGCAACTCAGGACACTGAGGCAGAAGGATCCTAAGTTTGAAGCCAGCTGGAACAATTTAGCTGTCTCAAAATTTAAAAATAAAGAACTTGGAGATGTAGCTCAGTGGTAGAGGGCTTGCTTACCTAGCATGTGTGAGGCCCTGGGTTCAATCCATATACCTTAAAAAAAAAAAAAAAGTAAAACTGGTTATTTCTGTCCTTCAGAAGTGTCATAGTTTTTTTGTTGAAGTCCATACTGAGGCATTTCCCCCCTCCACACACTACAACATATTTACTGACCCCAGGTTTCCACAAGGCCATTGATCCTCTGGATGCCACTTTATCTTCTCACTGAGAGCCATAGGCACTTCTGGATTTTCCAGATACTTCATGTAAGACTTGATGAACCAAGGGCCTTGCTTTGGGCTTGTTGGACCATCTCACTTCTCCACTGTTGCATTAATTTCCTTGTGTCATATTAAGTATGGTGTCAAACTGAAAGAAGAGCTCCTAGAGGTCTTGACCTTTCAGAGGAATTCCCAGAAAAGCAAACCATTATCCCCAGCTCTTGACTTTCCTCATTATTTATGTGAATATGTCAACTACATATATTCAATTTTAGTTTCCACCCAGAGAGGGGAAGAAAGCACACTAGATCTTACTTTTTCCTTGTCCTCTTCTTTCCATCATCCTCTAGGGTTACAAAGGGCAAATTTTTCTCCTTGTATGTCAGAAACTTTTCTATGTGTACTATCTGTACTATGTCCTTTTCCAGATTTGTTCTGCTTCCTTTCTTGGAACCATGAGGGCTGATGAAGTACAAAAAAGAAACTAACAACAATGGATCTATGGGGAGATACTTAAGAAAATATTATGCTATTCCCATATTGCCACTTTCTACATATTTTTTGTTTATTTCACAGGATTAAATGTTAGGGTCTTGTTTGTGCAAACGTGTTCAAAGCCATCTTAAAATTGTGGAACTTCGGGCTGGGGTTGTGGCTCAGTAGAACACTGGGCTAGCACGTGTGAGGCACTGGGTTCAATCCTCAGCACCACATACAAATAAATAAAATAAAGATATTGTGTCCATGTATAAAAGAATATTCAAAAAAATTGTGGAACTTGGGAGTTTTTAGAATGGGCCTTGGAGATCATGTAATCTCATTTCTGTATTTTACAGGAAAACTAAAGTCCAAAGAAGGGAGATGGCAAAACCAAATTCCATTATACTACTTAGTAGCAAAACTATTGTCTGTCAATCCAGTGTTTTTTCCATTCACAGGTATTATAGATCCCTAATTCTGGTGCAAACCCAAAATACTACAGCCAGTTTGATCTATTACCAGGTCTTATTAGCAAGTAATCCTGTCAATTAGCTATCAAGGAAGATATATATATATATATATATATATGAGAAAACAGAAGAAAAATTTAAAGGATATTTTTATTTGGGGTAGGAGTCTTCCAGAATTATTTCAGTAACTCTTAGCATAATTTCAGAGGCCTGAATTCCCTCAGGGTTTGCTCTCTCTTCAAGAACATTTGTGTTTGTTTTCCTGAACTAATTACTGGTACTTAACAGGTTAGTGTACTTAAAATTATTTGTTTGTAAAACCTATCACAATAGGAGTGTAGAAAATAAGCTCTTTAATCATTTTAATACCTGGCAGGTGATATTTACTATGATTTTTAAATTATAATTTTTGCCATTTCAAAGATTCATCTTCCCTTTCCTCTGTCATTCCATCATCTAGTTCCAAGCCATCAGCACTCAGTCAGTTACATAAGACACCTCGAAGCTGCTCACTCCTTTTATGTCATTTAAGAAATTAGTTTGATCTGAATATGGTTCCCTACAGGAATAACCAGCTCTGTTTAAAATATCCTCGTTAGAGTATGAATGACTTATCTCACTAAGCTGTAAAAATTCATTCTTTAGTACATGCTCAGATAATATTTTATCAGCTAGGTAGTGAAAATTAACTTGGAACTAAGGATTTAAATTTAATGTATGTATGGGAAAACCTGGTAAGCACACAATTCAGTGATACTCATAATAGGGGTTATCTTTAAAGAATTATGGAATCTATCTTTAATACTCTTCCCTAGGGAATAATGCAGACACAGTACTATTAAAAGAAATTAATTATGTTCAAAATTTAGGATGGGCTGTGATATATGGGTATAAATTTTATTTTTGCTTTTTAAAAGAAGAACCAATTTTAAGTGTTGAGAGAGACTAAGCCAAAACAATAAAAGTATGTCCAATTATTGAAGTCCTGGTAGGTGACAGAAATGTGTGCAGATGTGAGTGGGAGACAAAGAGAGAGTTCTGCCACTTACTGGCTATCTAACCTTGGGCAAATTCCTCAACCTCTGTGCTTATTTCTGTGTCTGCAAAATGGGATGATAACAGTCCTCATTTTGTGGGATTGTCATGATAGTTAAGTAATGAATACCTATAAAATGCTTAAAACAGTGCATGGTGCATAGTAAAGACTCAGTAAACTGTTATCCTTTTTTTTAAATTTCTGATGCTGGTATTTCAGGGATGAATTTCAAGATTACATGGATATTGTAACAGGGAAGCAGGTATACTCTTATAAGGAAATATGCCTAGAAAATGAATAAGATTATACAATTTTTAAGAAAGTACAGGAAAAAACAACACCAAAGGAAAGAGGCAGAATAAAAATGGGTATAGATGAGACTGATGGGAGGAGACCTGTACAATTCTCTACTCAAGCAATAATGGAATTTGTAGTAGATCCAGAATACCCTAATGTTTTTTCACTATCAGAACCTCTCAAGAAAGAGTCAAAGGAGTAGGTCAAGAAATAAATGCATAGGTTTAGAGCGGGGGGGAGGGGGGGGGAGCCATCCGTTGAAGGTTTGTGTTAGAGAAAGAATTGCATCCACTTAAGTAGCAGGTTGAAATTTAAACATTCATCTGGGCCTCCTTGAAAGTAGTAAATGATCGAAACACATGGAATAGGAATAGACAAAGAAATGGCACAAAGTAATATACACAGTAGCATAAGTTACTCAAAGGCTAGAGAATCCAAAAGTTAAAGGAAGAAGACATGTCAGAGCACACCACTGTGCTCTTGAGATTATGGCCTGTGGAAGCATCAATAGCAACTTCAGATTAGGGAATCTGTTGAGAGTGATTATCCAACCAATACACATTTTAGAAAAGAGGGTCTTGGAAGCAGGATTAATAGACCCAAGGAGTTCTAAACAGGAAACAATGGTAGCAGATGTGTCATAAGGTTTTAAGTTCCTGCTGTGGATGAAGAAATCCTTGGAAGACATCCACCGTCTGGAACTGTAGACTGCTGGGTTGCCTAGTGTAAATGTGGGATGTTATGTTCACACATGGGAGAGGAAGATGTGTCATTAGATAGAAACCAGAATAGGATCAATCCAGCATTGTGCTTCCAGACCAGAAACACAAGGCTCAAAATGGAAATAGAAATAGAAATATTCAAATTATGGGGAAAGGAAATGAAGAGAAAAAAGGAACACTTGGGAATGATCTAGACATCATTGTAGATGCTACCACTTAAAACCTCCTCATGTTTCTTTGTAATTAATAGGGCCTTATACTTATTCATGAATTCCTCTTGGATGGATGAAACTTGCATGTGTTGCTTTGAGTGGTGTAAGCTGGATGAAGAAATGTAATTTCCTAGAAAAAAAAAATGAGGTTGGTGAGGGGATGACAATGATGTTGTATGGAAGTCAACTATATCCTTACTAAGGTGTACATTGCAGATATCTCTTGGGGAAATCTATTCCAATTGAATTTCAATTCACTAACAGTAGTTGGAGAATGATGTTTGGGGGTTTTGGTACTAGAGATTGAACCCAGGGGCACTTTACCATTGAGTTACATCTATAGTCCTTTTTATTTTGAGATAGGGTCTCACTAAGTTCCTGAGGCTGGCCTTGAACTTGCCATCCTCCTGCCTTAGTCTCCCTAGTAGCTGGGATTATATGCATGTGCCACTGTACCTGGTAGAAAACTGATATGTCCTAATAGGCATCCTGGCAAGGCAGAAATCAAGAAGATGTTCTCTCTCCATCTTTTATTCCCTGTGGGTTATTCTCTTTCCCCCAGCTATTTGATAGGCAACAGGAACAAATTTCTATACACTAGGTTCTAGAGCAGCAGTTTGCTTGCAAAATGCTATCACTGCAGGAATTATGTCTGCTTCCACATCAATGAGATACAAGAGATTTGGGTGGATCACTTCAATTTTGAAGGTACTGACAGTTACCTGTTGTAATAGAAGATGTAGTAGCCATGGAAGAACCTAGAAACCCCAGGTATTTGGAGAGAGAATCTTGTGACAGAGACTGCAAAAAAATCAAGAAAAAAGGGAGAGGAATATCAAGCTTTAAGGTCTTTGGAGTTCAGTTTACAATAGGAAGAGGAGTTCATTTTTGGACTTGAATTGTCCTGGGAATTTAATAATGGAAAGGTCTCCTCATTGTTTAATTGTTTTTTTGCCACTTTTTTGTTGTTGTTGTTGTTGTTTGACTTTTAAAAGTCATCCTTTGACCAATTTGGACAATATTAGTAAGCACAATTTCAAGTACAAAATAGAGTGTGAATATTTGATCTAGGGTGCAGTATGGCCTTAAAGTTAAATTGATTCATGACCTATTCTGTTCTGGCCCACTGCAGAAAATCTTGGGAGGAACAACTTAACTATGCAAGAAGGAAGCTACAGCAAGAATCAATGGTAAAAACTAAGGTTGTTGCCAATCTCTCCTAGTTGGACAGTTCTAGCTGAACAGGGATTTGTTTTTTAAGCCTAGCTGTAGAGAATATAATAATAGGGCTTGTAGGGGTAAGGAGTAGTTCAGCATCTCTCCTTGCACTTTCTCCAGAACTCCTCTAAACTGCCTCCGATCCCATCTTATAGGATCTTATTATATAGAAAAAGTGACTAGGGGCTTGGGGTTGTAGCTCAGTGGTAGAGCACTTGCCTAGCATGCAGGAGACACTGTGTTCGATCCCCAGCACCATATAAACAAACTAAATAAAATAAAGGTATTGTGTTAAAAAAAAGTGACTAGACAGAGACAATAAAGACACTTCAATAGAGGGGGGATCATGACACTGAAAAGCACTCACTTTAATTTCCTATAGGCCCTAATACCTGCTTTTTAAATTTCCTACCATTACGAGCAGCAGGCTGATTTGTATATTTTTCTCCAAGTAGTAAAAAAGACAAGAGAGTGTTGAGAGGAAGTGGGTGGGTTAGCTTTCTTGAGGAACCCCTGTTCTCCTTTTTCCTTTACTTCCAACTCCATGGTTCTGGCAAGCCAGTCTCATCCTGACACCTGGTGGTGTGGGTGAACTTGCACTTGGCTATTGATATCTCTCCACCTAAGACTTTTTCTTATCCTAGGTGTCATGCCTTTTTTCTGTGACACACTTGAGGGATTCACAGATTTAGTTTTGGAGTTGGAAAAGAAAGAAATAGTGTGTCCGCGGGTTCAATCCAATACTACAAGAAGAAGAAATTAGGGCATTTGCTTGTTTATTATTAAAATGGTAGTGGGGTCCCAACAACTTGGGAGCCTGAAGAGGAGGATTGCAAGTTCAAAGCCAGCCTCAGCAATTTAGCAAGGCCCTAAGCAATTTAGTGAGACTGTCCCTAAAAAAAAAATTTAAAAAGGGCTAGGGATGCAATGCTTAGTGGTTAATCATCTCTGGGTTCAATCTCCATTAAAAAAAATTTTTTTTGAGGTTAAAATGGTACTGGGGTACTTGGGGTAGATACAGATGTACACACTCTGTCAGGGGAATCAGTTGGGTTAAAGGTTGGGGTAGGATTCATGTTTGGAATTCTACCCTAAATTTCTAACGTTGATTTTGAGGACAGATGGTCATATTCTATGTTCTAAAACTATGTACATGTCTTATAAGAGGTTGTCTATCTCAGAAATTCCCAAAAGAAAAATGAAAGAACAAGAACTTTTGGAAAAGTTAGAACTGTTTTTATGACATTAGAAAAACTAGAAAAAAAATAAAAGAACTTGTAAATGTATTTTGAGAATGATTTTTGTAACTATAATTTACCTCTTTGCTTAGTGAATGAGTAACTATTGCTATTCAAGTTATAAGTGATGGAAAAAAAGTAAAATATAAGACAATTCCAAAGAAGTGAAAATACTGTTATAGTCAATGCATGTAATAAATTCTTTATTTTGGCCATAAAGAGCTATACATTTTATATTAATAGAAAATGATTTTCTCTCTGTCCTCAGATATTTAAAGAATAGAATTGGTTTGAAGGAGTGCCAGATTACTCCTTTTTCCCAAAGCTCCCATGTGACATGAGCCAATCCTTACTTAGCATCTCTTTCACCCTATAATCTGTCTACAATTTTCCTACTTTATGCTGCCTACTACACAGTGTGGCACAGCCCTCATCTTCCATGACTCCTGGAAAGATAGGCTATTGCAAGGACTAGTAGGAGTGGAGAAGAAGACAAAGGCAAAAACTGAAAAGAAAAGAAGATAAAAGAATTCAGTCTTCTATGTTTCGATTTCTTAAAAAAAAAAAATCCATTACTACACAACGGACTATGTCATACGATCAGAATTCTCTCCACAAATGCTGTTCCAGGGGAAGAAGAGTGATAAGCCTCATATATGTGTCAACTACGTCAAATGACATTGACTTTTTGGTGCTCCTACCTCTGTCCCTTATTCCTATTCAGTGGGCAGTGAGTAAATCATTAAGGTCAGCCAGCACATTTATATATATAAAATGGTTTGGAGAAAATGTTATTAGTTTTGTTCAGTACACAATTGGAGAAGAGGCCTTGGTGTGGAGTTCCAGGTTTTGACGTGCAAAAACATCAAGGAGTCTTCCCCTCCCAATCCATCCTCATGACTTCCTCTCCCACATTGCAAGATAGCCTCTGACGCTGTAGAACTTTCGGAAATTGAAAATTAGGGAACTGATCTTTTTATATAAGTAAAACCCTTCAAGCTACTACTTACTTAGTATCACAAATGAAAGGAGTCAGACTTTTGAAAACAAACAGATCAACAGATTAAACACCTTCTAGCTTTCTAATAGCTTAGTTAAAACCCTTAGTTAAAAAGTAAACAAGAGATACTCATCAAAGGTGGAGAGCTTTTAGCACAGATGCTTGTGATTTGGGGGGTGTGGGGGACACTACCAGGAACCCATCTTGTCCTAACAAGAAGGAACTGGAGCTCTCCAGTCATTATAGACCTCATTTGAAGGGCCAGGCCTCACCAAAGGATGCATCTCCCTCCTGATACAGATCAACTTTCCTATATGACTTATGTTAATGAATGCTTAACATGAAATTGAGGGTATTTTGTTTGAAAATATCATTTGTTCTTAATCTTTAGATCAGGATCCTTTAGAGAAGTAAGTGGGTATGCATGGATTTTTCACCTATAAACCAGAGTAGGGTGAACAAGTACAACCAGATATTCTTGAAATCTCCATGGATGAACCCCCTTTTTAACTCCCCTTCATGAACCTAAATGGTTCCCCTATTTCCCTGATTCCAACCTTTAGTGTCCTGCCTTTGGTGACTTGTATTCTGATCATTTTTTGTTCCTGACCTTGTTTCCTATTTTTGCATCATCTTTTTCCAAGACCCTAATCTTTATATTGTGGACCCTGAGCAGGTAAGATTTCCTATTTCCATGCTTTATAATTTAATTTAGTACTATAATGAAGTAGAAAAACATGGGTTTTGCAGTCGGCAGACTTGGTGGTCTGACCTGGATAATACACTTCTCTGAGGAAGTTTCCTTTTTAGTAAAATGAGGATGTTAATACCCACCTCAAAACATGGTTGTGATTGGAAATTGTGATGGTTCCACAACATTGTGAATGTATTTAATGCCATAGAATTGTATATCAAATAATGATTAAAATGGGAAATTTTATGTTATATATATTATACACAATTTTAAAAAGGAAAAAAATATGGTGGATGAGAATTAGTCTTTGTACAACATCCATTATAATGCCTGGCACACATAGGTTGTATAGCATATGCAAGTAGTAACTATACAGCATAGAATATTTTTTGTTGCAAATAACAAAAAAAGCATAGCTCAAATTGGCTTATGCACTAAGAAAATGTATTGATTCGTGAAATGGAAAAGTCCAGAGGTAGATCAAATTTGGGGGTTAGTTTATATCACTAAGAATTCCTATTCTCTAAGCCTTCAGTTACTAAGGACTGTCGCTAAGGATTCAATTCAGTTTCTTTTTATTTTCCCACTGACTTCTACAATGTCAGCTTTGTCTCATAGCCAGGAACCCTCAGGATCACAAGATAGCTACCATCAGCTCCAAAGAAGTACATCTTCCTTTGTCCATATCCAGAGAGAATGACTTGGTCCTAGCAGTCCAGCAAGTATCCTGATATTCGCTTGCTTAAGTCACATGCCTGTCCTGGTATCTGGAACCAAAAGCTGAACATACAAAGATAGAATATGATGGCTGGTTATAACTAACCAGAGAGTGAGGCTAGCTTCTCTGGAAGCACATAGGTTTCCAAAGGAGTAGATTCTCCAAAGGAAAGTCAAGGAACCATGGAGGAGAGAAGGCAGGACTAATGCACTGAGGAGGCAACCAACAAATGTCTACTATAGGAGTTATTATCATTATTATTGCCTTTCTTCACCCTTAGCTCTCAGCTCTTGGCTCTTCTTTGGAAATATATATTTTTTTAATCTAACAGACCTCTTATTCAAATATTTGTATTCTTTTTAGCAAAGGGAAACTGATAAATAAAAAAAACTAAGTTTGATTTACCTGGTTGTTAGGCTTCTAGAGTACCAAGCCCCCCAAATCAACAACAACAAAACCCCAGCAAAAGCCACTGAATGAAAGGGTTCAACAAGAATAAACCCAGGGGAAGGAGAGCAGGGAGAGAGCTAGAAAGACTTGCCAAACCCAGAGAGATGAGGTTAGTTATTGGCCTCTTCTTTAATGGAGCCAGGTTAAAAAGCTGACCTGAGTTAAGATGAAGGAAGCAATCAACAAGGGAAGGGGCAATTCCCAAAGCAGAGCTGATAAAAGAAATATTGATATCTAATTTTGATTGCTCTGCCCACCAATTTGTAGCTTCTACATGCCCATCTGTGTTAGTTGGATTCTTGTCACTGTGACCAAAATACCTGACTTAGAGGAGAAAAAGCTTATTTTGGCTCATGGTTTCAAAGGTTCTTACTCTGGGGACTGAGGACAGGCAGAATATCATGGCAAAAGGACATGGTGGATGTGGGGCTAGCGTTGTGGCTCAGTGGTAGAGCGCATGCCTAGCCTGTGTGAGGCACTGGGTTCAATTTTCAGCACTGCATATAAATAAATAAAATAAAGGTCAATTGACAACTAAAAAATTATTTTTTAAAAAAGGGACATTGGGGAGGAATGCTTCTCAGCTCATGGCAGCCAAGAAGTAGAAAAAGCACGAGAGAGGCACCAGGGAAATATAAATCCCAAAGGCATGCTCTCAGTGACCGACTTCCTCCAGCAACACCCTATGTGTCAATAGCTACTACCATGTTAGTTCATTCAAATTATTGATTCATTAAATGGATTTATCCACTGTTTAAGTTAAGGCTATTTAATACGATAATTTCATCCCCAAACATTCCTGCATTAACACAGGAGCTTTTGAGGAACGCCTCATATAAAAAATTATAATATTCCACCCAACCCCTAGAAGCTCATGTCCATCTCACAATGCAAAATGCATTTAGTCCATTTCCAGGACAAAATAGTTTAACAGTTGTCTAAATCCAAAGTCTTCTCTATGACTTAAGACAAATGCTTGGCTGTGAGCCTCTGTAAAACTCAAAAGAAAGTTACACACAGCCAACACATAGTAAACATTCCATTCCAAAGGGGAGAATAGGAACATAGAAAGAAGTGACCAAAGTAAGGCCAAAACCCAGAAGGGAAAACAAGTCCTGTAGCTCTATGTCCAGCATCTGGGGCATATAGTGAGGAGATGTGACCTTCAAAGGCTTGTGCAGCCCCACCTCTTTGGCCTTGTTGGTTGCGGCCCATGTGGCCTATCTTTTAGGCTGGCTCTGTCCACAGCCAGCAGCTTTCCTTGGCAGACATTCCATATTAGTGGCATCTCTTAATCCTGGGGGGTCTCCACTGCAGCTTCAGCTTCCTTCTCACTTCATGTAATGACCTCTCAGAGGCTACCCACAGGGATCCTGACCCTTCTGCACTTGCCTGAACTCCCAGGCCTTCCTTTCATATCTCAACAGAAGCCTCCATGACCATTTAATGCCATCATCCTGCATTCCTGCAGAACCTACACCACATGAATGATGCTAAGATCTGCCACTAGCTCAAGTGGTAACTCTTGAGCCATGGCTGCAGTGGCCTCTGAGTGCTTGGGCATCCAAGCATGGTGAAACAAATCCCAAGGAAGCACATATTTAGGCACCCCTGTGCAAGCAGGGTGCCCCAAGGTTTCTTCTCAAATAAGTTTTCAGTTTTACACCCTTGAACCTACCATGTGTGTGGTCTTGCTGAGGGAATTTTTTCTATTGTCTCTGTGCAAAGTACTTAGCTTCTCTTTAGAAGTGGTAATCTTTTTAACAGTCACATTTTCCTTGCCCCAAATTTTACATGCGTTTCTTCTCTAGACAAACTGCAAGTTTTTCAGATATTTTCTGTCTGATTTTTGCTCCCAATTCTCACAATGAACCTGGTTAAAAGCTGCCAGCAATATCCATGCCACCACTTGAATGCTGTGCTGTCTTGAAATTTCCTTCACCAGATTTCCTTCACCCATCACCTTTCAATTTGGCCTCATATGAAGTTTCAGGACATGGGCGAGATGTAGACAAGTTCTTCACCATATGTAACATGGATGACCTCTAGTCCAATTCCCAAAAATGTCCCTATTCCCTTTTGAAACCTTGTTAAGCACAGTCTTTACTTTCCACATTCCTGTTGGTGTTCTGGTTTTCTGAGAATCACCCATTAAGCTCTGCTTATAACATTCTAAGGCTTCTCTATCCTGTATCTCCAAACTTCTCTGAAAAGCAGTTCCAAAGTCTTCTGAAACCACATGGTCAAGTTAGTCACAGCAATAATCCAAATTCTCAGTACCAATTTCTGTGCTAGCCAGATTTTAACCACTGAGACCAAAATTTCTGAAAAAAAAAAATTAGAGAAGGAAAAATCTATTTTGGACTCACAGTTTCAGAGAATCAGTCCATAGTTGGCCAACTCCATTGCTCTGGGCCCAAAGTAAGGCAGAATATCCTGGGGGAAAGGCATGGCAGAAAAAGGTTGCTCAGTTTATGGCCAACAGGAAGCAGAGAGAGAGAAAGCAAGCAAGGTGCCAGGGAAATATGAACCCCAAAGGCACACCCCCAGTGACCTACTTCCCCTCAGCCATACCCTACCTGCCTATAGTTGCCACCTAGTTAGTTTGTTCAATGATTAACCCATCAAATGGATTAATGCATAAAATGGATTAATCCACAAATTAGGTTACACCTGTCATAATGTAATCATTTTACTTCTGAGTATTCCTGAATTAACACAGGAGCTTCTGGGGAACGCTTTATATCCAAACATAGCACTGTCTGTGATATTCCTTTTTCTTTTTGTGCCCCAGCCCCCCATCTGATGACTCACCAATTTCTGCCAATTGTATTCTGTCCCTTCTGACAAGAGGGCTCTTTCACACTCCTTTACCACACTTCATCTGACTAATTACTATTCGCTGGTTGGAGAGTCACTTTCTAGCAGTGTATATCTACTTAGACTTTGGAAGTGGTGAAGACAAAATCAAAAATTTCCAAGAAGATCTAGAATGCCCTTTTCTAGTTTCCATCTTCAAACACTGTTCCTATTCCCAAACCATTAAAAGATACTTATTTCCCCTATTTACTCATAGAGTATTCACGATTTTTAAGTTATTTTTTATTCAGAGAATAAGAATGTGATTATTACAAGAAAGCACCCATTATAATAGTTCAGACTTACAAGCACTAGTTATTGGCATTTACAGAGTGAAGCAAGCCGCCTGAACTAAATACCAGGTGCTCAGTAAACTTACTGTAATACCTCATTCCTGGTTACAAAGATTTCATATGACCTTTATGTAGGGTATTTGTTTTCTGCTTAATTTATTTTTCTACTTTGAAACAGATTCATCCATTATAGAAAAGAAGTCAATTATTGGGTAAATACAGTAGCACCTGATGACTATACCCTCTGGTATTTAGTCTCAAAAACATTTTGCATTTCTTAACACAGAGAATTTAAAATATTTTAATGTTACACTAAAAAGAGATTAATGCCAAATGCTAAAGAATACAGAACACTCAACCTAATTTCTCAAGCAGGCTAAATAATTGTGTTCTTTTTTCTGATGGTCAGGTTTTGAAAACAAGTAGAGGTAAGAAGTTTCAGAAGTGGGGGCATGAATAAACTCTTGTAGGTTTCTGGTTATTTAGGATTATTTGGAGTCAGAGCCAGACAGAGGCAAGTTTCATGATGTAACATATCTTTATGCCCCATCCCTGCATAACTGCCTTCAAATCTTTCTCCACTTGATCCTTGTTGGATGCTATGCCTTTATGAGCATAGCTAAGGGACAAAATGCTGTCTCTACATAATGATACACATGCATACTTTTCTCTGGCTCCTGTCACTCCCTAAGGCTGCCATAAAAATATTACCTTTCTTAATTCTAAAAAAACACTTTAAGCCAGGTGTGATGGTACATACTTATAATCTCAGTTACTTGGAAGCTGAGGCAGGAGGATCCCAAGTTCTAAGGGCTAGGCAACCAAGGAGGCCCTATTTAAAAAAAAAAAAAAAATTTTTTTTTTTAAAGCCTGGGGGTGTAGCTTAGCAGTAGAGCACTTTTAAGCATGTATGAGACCCTGGCTATCCCCAGCACTGAAAGAGAGAGTGGGGATGGGGGACTTTAAAAAATAATTTAGTGTTTTTTGAAATTTTAAAATTTCAAAACATACATGCCTTTTAAAACATACATGCCTTTTCCACATTTCAATGTTTCTGAAATTGGAATTAATTTTACTGCCTTTTTTCCCTCTCTTTAAAAGGTAATTACTACCTTTTCTGCCAACTGTATAATAAAAACTATCTTGGAACTAAAGAAATGTCGTGGTTAATATACCTTACTGGACATAACCTATTTTTTCAAGAAACATAAAATGTCCACAGAGATTTGCTTTATACAGATGAAAAAGGACTTTGGGGAAGGAATTTATGTATAGTTTAGACAAAACTTACTGCTTTTGGGTTATCTGGACTAACTTTTCTAATAATTACCTCAGCTTTCTTATCCTTTTGAATTTTCTAGTTGGGGATCAAATGCAAAAGAAATATGAAGTGAAATGTTTCCATCATACACAAGGGATCTCAAACTATCTCCTCACGTAATGGTCCTAAGTCATAAATTTATATTGACCAAAAGTGTAGATTTTAAACAGAACTCTCTGCAGAACATTCTTGATGTGGATGACCATTTATCTCAAACCACCTTAAGGTCTTCCTGAAAGAACTATAACTTGACCCATTTTTTTTTTTTTTTTTTTTACTACAAGTTGAACCTGGGGAACTTTACCATTAAGCTTATATCCCCACCATTTTTTTTGAGACAAGGTCTAAGTTGCTAAGGCTTATCTTAACTTGCAGTCTTCCTGCCTCAGCCTCCCAAGTAGCTGTGATTATAGGTGTGTACCACCACACCCAATGACCCTATGTTTTCTTGCTAGAGTGATGACAACTATCTTTGGACTGAGGCAGAGTATCAACACAACCATAAATCTATAGTACATGCCTCCTGCTGAGGGTAAAATATTCAGAGATCTCTGAGCCCCATTTCCAATATCCAGTAAAATTATATAGTAGTTTTCTAAAATATTGTGGTTTGACTATAAATTGAATAAAATTATTCTAGTGATCCTAATCCAAATAATGTTGGCTGTTAAAATTTTAAAAGAAAGAAAATTCTTAGAATGTGTTTGTCTCTAACATTTGTAGTATTCAGGACAAGGATACAAGTAGAGGTCTACATATAATAGGTTGAAATCATTAAAAATTATGAATCAAACCAGGCATGATGATACATGCCTATAATCCCAGCTACTCAGGCTTGAGGTAGAAGGGTCACAAGTTTGAGGCCAGGCAGAGCAACTTAGTAAGACCCTGTCTGAAAATAAAAAGGCTTGAGGATGTAGCTCAGTGGTAGAGCACTCATGGGCTTTTAGTACTGCATAAATAAAATAAATATCAAGCTATCAAACTATTACATAAATATATTCTATCCACTTTCCTTGATAAATTGTCATGTATGCCCTTATTATGACAATATTATTAAAAATGTGTAAAGCAATGAACTTTATGACTGAAAGTGAAACAGAAAAATGACTCGACTTTGCAATTGTGTATTTGGGTAGTCTCTGCTGATCGACTGCTGATGTTTATAAAACAAATATGTACACAATTTAGAAATTACTATGTATTACATAGAATATTGAATTTCTTCGGCAAATAATTATATCATAATCCATATTTTCATGTAATTTGTCCTCTGTTAACAATAATAGCAAAATAGACAACTTTTCTTCAATGAATGTATTTCAAGGGGTGTCAGAGTCTGCAACTCTAAAACATGCTACTTTGGCATAAGGATTATTTTGCGTTGAAGGCAATTAAGAAGTAGCAAATACAGAAACTGGGGATATAATTCAGTGGTTGAGCACTTGCCTAGAATATGAGGCCCTGGGTTCCACCCCTAGCTCTGCAAAAACAAATAAATATGTAACAGTAGCAAATTAAAAAAAAAAAAAAAGCTGTCCTCCTAAACAACCCTTATTACTGGAGACAGAAAGTCAGCGCTGAAATGGGTCTGTACAAACAAATCTTATTAAAATAACCTTATCTTCCATTAGTTTCCTCCATACATTTCCCACAATTTCTGTTTTTAGAAGCCTGAACCCCTTTTCCTTTGTTCTATCAGTAAAATTTATCATTAGATGTTATATAAGAGATATCTATATTTTAAAATATATTTTACAAATTCATTTCAGTGCAGTTGGAGAAATTTTATTCTGCTGAGGCATAAGCAACTGGCATTGTCAGTTTAATTTCCAAATCAATACTTAAATTTGGAAATGAACCATAAATTTTAAATACCATGTTCAGACATTTTTAATGAGATTAAAAAATGATAATCATAGAAAATATTATAATTTTAATTTTATCACATGAATTCTATTATTTTTACCTTTGCCAGCCCTTAAAGCAGTACCTATCCATATAGTATTTAATTCACCTTTGTTTTTTATAATGCTGAGATATCAAAAAGAAAAATAAAAGAATAATATGTGGTTCAATTTATTCAAATCTCTTTTTAAGGAGACCATACTGCAATCTAGAATATATAGAAAATGACACATACATATAGATATGATTTTGTATATGAACTTCTCCTTTTATAATCATGCATATAATTTTGATTTCCTGTTTCAATTTTCTTTTATTGGAATATAATTTTTGTTACATATGCCACATTTTGTATTTTTCTATTAAAATTTTATTTAAAAACTATTAAATTATTTAAAAAGGGAACTAGCCAAACTTAGATTAGTCCAATGCCTTTTATAAGCTTTTGCTAATACCATTTATAGCAAGAAATAGTCCACACTAAAAACTGTGGTTAGCACAAAATCTAAAGTATTTTCAATTCCTTATTATTTGAGGATCCTCTGCTGTTTCACTTAACTCTCCTAAACAACTCACTTTCTGGTCTCAATTAAATCTAACTGCTTTAACAGCATTTTAAGTGGCATATCTGTTGTTAATCAAGAGTGGCTATGAGGTCAAATTTGATGTGTGTTTAATCAAGATGCTTCAGAATATATTGTATATAATCTTTGAATCACTCTAAAGAATGTCAATGCTATTATCAGAGTTGAGGCTATGTCTCCTAGGAACATGTTGATAGAAGTTTAATAAATGTGTGTGCCTGTGTGCTTTGATATGCAGGGCCCTCTGAAATACAGTCCTCAGGGTAGGGGATCCTCTTGTCTAAGAGTGGCATTACAGACCAATAATAAGTGTAAGTATTAATAATACCTTATAATATGCATGTGCTACATTTTAAAAATGCTTCCATATTTATAATTTCTTTTGATCTTCTTAATAACCTGTGGACTAGATAGGGTAATTAGAGACGAGAAACAGAGGTCTAGAGAGGTTAAATGATTTATCTAAAATTACACATCTAATTAGTGGTAGAGCTAAGAGTAGAACCCAGGTTTCTCCATACATATGTCTTTGTGTTTCACTATGTTATAGCATACTACTTCCTTAATGTCTCTGAGACAAAGCAACCTGACGGTTGGACAGGTTACATCCCAACATTTTTCATTTCTTAAAACCCTTTGGATTTTAGTACAGAAAATAAATATAGGGCAATGAATTTTTAAAAAGCCATATGCTCCTTTGTATTTTTTCAGTCCATATGGGACCAATATATACATATTGACCAATGTTTCAGAAACTAGAGATTTATCTTCTTCCAGGAAAAGTTTCATTTGAGTAAAACAAAATAAATCTTCCAAAGGGTGAGGATCATTTAACCTACTCATAAGGTATTAAGTACAACATTGGGAATATAAACAGCATCTTCTAGGAGCTGAGACTTTGGGGGAATGGTCACCTCTTAGTTTAACATTCCTAAAAGTTCACCTGGAAGTACAAAACATTAGTATGAAAATGAACAGCTTCTCCTCCCCTCTCTTACTTCCCTCCCTCCCTCCCTTCCTTCATTTTTTCCTTCCTTTCCTTGTTATATATTTTATTTTAAGACAGGATCTCACTAAGTTGCTTAGAGCCTTGCTAAGTTGTTGAGGCTGGCCTTAAATTTGTGATCCTCCCATCTCAGCATCCCAAGCCACTGAGATTATAGGTGTGTGCCACCACGCCTACATAGCATCTTTTTTTTTTTTTTTCGAGAGAGAGAGAGATGAGTAGTTTTTAATTATTTATTTTTTATGTTTCGATTGGATTCATCAACATCTTTATTTATTTTTACTTACCTTAATTTTCCCTTGTAATGGTACGCACAGTACTTATGTTGAGCAGAACTTAGTGAGGGTGAATGTCCTAGTCTTTTTCTTTGAACCTAGTGGAAAAAATTTTTTCAGCATTTAATGATTGAGTAT
>NW_025999977.1:22459428-22483884 GCF_001458135.2 Marmota marmota marmota | reverse complement strand
TTTTTTTTTTTTTTTTTTTTTTTTTGAGAGAGAGAGAGAGAGAGTTTTTAATATTTATTTTTTAGTTTTCGATGGACACAACATCTTTATTTTATTTTATTGTTTTATGTGGTGCTGAGGATCGAACCCAGCGCCCCACCAGGCAAGCGCGCTATCACTTGAGCCACATCCCCAGCCCCATAGCATCTTCTTTTAATCGTGCAATCCAGGTTTCTTTCTGATTCTCCTGTACAGTTTGCCCAGGCTTACTTTGGTGCTTCTGTTCTCTGCACACATAAATCCACGACTTCAAGTGCTTACTAAAATCCTTCTTATTCTCCCCTCACTTTTTAGCACCCTTGAATTTAGAATGCATCTTAAAATCAAGGTCATCTTAGATGAAACAGAACACAGCAAACTGTTAAAAGTGTTTACCTATGTATTTTTTACATTTACTATAAGAATACATTACTTTTATAATGACAACAACTTTTAAAAATTTGACACAAAAATCTCATGTGGTTTATGCACCTGTCTCTTAGAACTAAAAGAGTACTGAGAATGTAATAACAACAACAATGGATTTCTTTTTTTCTTTTGGCTTTGAACTTGCGATCCTCCTGCCTCAGCCTCCCGAGCCTCTGGGTCATAATGGATTTCATAAGCCCCTACATATTAGCAATTGGCTTCATACTTCTGAGGTATTCCTCCCAGCAGTTAGCTGGGAATTATCCATGATGGGACCACTCCTTAGAGGGCCTTGATATTCACCATATTGTATGGTAATTGTTTACTTGATCATTTCCCCCCCTCAGAATGAGAGCTCCTTGAAGGCAGGAACTATGCTCACTCATTTTTGTTCTCCCATGCCTAATGTAGAGTTGAACCTATCAAGTTCATAAGAAGTATGAATGAGGGACCTTCGGATACTCAATGTATTTTCAATGATTTCCCCCCCACATATATAATTTAATTTGTCTCTGGAAAGAGAATTTATTCTTTGCTAGGATATGGCTTGTTGGCTTTTCCTTTGTAAACAATGAATGCCAAGGTACAACCAAGAAATGTTATGCTAAAGAAGTGTCTTTATGGGGCTGGGACTATAGCTTAGTTGGTAGAGTTGCATGCATAAGACCCTGGGTTCAATCCCCAGCACCACCAAAAAAAGTTAAGAAAAAAACAAAAGAAGTGTCTTTATATTCTCCCCTGAGGCAACACAGCTTTAGCTTTCTGTTGTCAAATCTGTTGATCTGTGTAATTATTGTGCAAGTAAAGAAAGCCACTTTCCAGCTTGCTAATAAACTAAGCATAGTCATGCACCACTTAACAATGGGCATAAGTTCTGAGAAATGTGTTGTTAGGTGATTTCATCATTATATGAACATCACAGAGTGCACTTAATACAAACTAAGAAAGATGATAGAATCTTATGGGACCACCATCGTATATGTGGTCTGTCATTGACCAAGTCATTGTTACTGTGGAGCATGACTGTATTTTACTGAGGCAAGTTGTAAATAGAGGAAGTTTGAAATATTGTTTTAATTACTTAAATCTGAAGAAAAAACTTTGCCAGTGAAAATTTCTCTTCTGACCTTTAAATTATGGTATTATTTTAATATAGATGAAGTTTGTTTGGGGGAGGGTTCTCAGCTCTTAAAGTTCCATAGTCAAGGGCTAAAAATATTTTTATAGGATTTGGTACATGAATAAAAATAAAAAATACTGGCAACTTAGAAATGAAAGAAAATATTTGTCAACCATATATGTAATAAGGGAGTTAAATCCAGGATATATAAAGAACATTTACAACTCAACAACAACAAAAAAACAACCCTATTTAAAAATAAACAAAGGACTTAATAACATTTATCCACAGAAGAAAGAAAGATGGCCAATAAGCACATAAAAAGACGTTCAGCATCAGCCAGGCATGGTGGTGCACACCTGTAATCCCAGTGGCTTGGGAGGCTGAGGCCAGAGTATTGAGAGTTCAAAGCCAGCCTCCACAACTTAGTGAGACACTAAGCAACTCAGTAAGAACTTGTCTCTAAATAAAATATAAACAAAGGGCTGGGGATGTGGCTTAGTGGTTAAGTGCCCCAAGTTCAATTCCTGGTAATAATACTGCTCAACATCATGGATCATTAGGGAAAATGCAAATCAAAACCACAATGAAATATTACTTCACAACTATTAGGATGACTATTGAGTATCGATAGTGGGAATGTAAAATGATGCAGCTGCTGTGGAAAATAGTATGGTAGTTCCTCAAAATATTAAACATGGAATTACCATATGGTTTAGAAAAAAAACTTTTTTTGAACCACTTTGGAACCCAGGAGAACTTAACCACTGAGCCACATCCCTATCCCTTTTTTTAAAAAAACTTTTTTTTTTAGGTGTAGTTGGACACAATACCTTTATTTTATTTATTTTTTTTATGTGGTGCTGAGGATCGAACCCAGCGCCTCTCATATGCTAGGCGAGTGCTCTACCACTGAGCTACAATCCTAGTCCCTCCCTTTTTATATTTTATTTAGAGACAGCGGCTCACCAAGTTGCTCAGGACCTTGCTAAGTTGCTGAGGCTGGCTTTGAACTCATAATTCTCCTGCCTCAGCCTCCTGAGCCACTGGGATTACAGGCTTGTGCCACCACGCCCGGCTGATTAAAGAATTCAATAAAAATTGAAAAGAAGGAAATTCTGACATGTGCCATAACATGGATGGACTGTGATATTATGTGAAATAAGCCAGACGGATTCCAATTAAATGAGCTGCCTAAAGTGGTCAAATTCATATATACAAAAAGTAATTCTGAACTGGGTGGCATAACTGTAATCTCAGTGACTCAGGAAGCTGAGGCAGGATGGCAAGTTCAAGGCCAGCTATAGTAGCTTAGCAAGACCCTGTCTCAAAATAAAAATAAAAAGATCTGGGGGTGTATCACAGTGGTAGATTACCCCTGGTACTACTAAAATAAATTTATAAAGTTAAATAAATAGATACAGAAAGCAGAAGTGTAGTTTCCAGGACCCAAGGGAAGAGGGGAATAGGGTACTGTTGTTTAACGAGTAGTTTCAAGTTGGTTAGGTATGGTCGTACTGCAATGTGACACTAAATACCTTTGAGCTGTATATCTAAAAATGGTTAAAATAGAGAATTTTATGTTATATTTTTACTATAGTTACTTAGCACTTTGATATTACTTAGCACTTTAAAATTCATAATCACTGTCACCTGCATTTTCTTGTTTTTCATAATGACTCTTAGAGATAGGCAGGACAATCATTATTATCTTCATTTTACAGATGGGCAAATGAAATATCATTTAGTTTAAATGAATCATCAAGGGACACAGAGCTAAAAAGGGACAATGTTCAAATTAGGACCCAGGAACCTTGTCCAGTGCTCTTTCCTCTAAACCAATTTGCCTTTCCCTTTCACAGAAAGGTTCCTGGACCCTGCAATGGATGCTGACATTGAATTCACTAGCGAATGCCCAACTTTGATTTGGCCTTCATGCGTAAAACCAGACTCTAAAGAACAATTTTGAAAAGGCTTTCTGGAGAATGTGGGCAAAAAAACAGAGGCAGAAATCATTAATTAGGGATACCTTTCCCCCACCACAACAATGATATCATGGAGGGCAAAACAGAAATATTGGAACTGAAAAACAGCCAGGAAATGCTTGACAGTCATTTGCCAATTCATTATGATAGCTCTAGCTCCTTTTAAACATTTTTTTAAGGGACAGTATCTTGATGGACTGGAATTAAATTCATTTGTAGGCTATTAGATGATTCTTGAGAATGTTTTTATTGTGGTTAAAAAAGAGTTTTATAGTTACCATGGAATATAATTTGATCTGTGTCTGATGGCCTCCTTGAAAAATAGTTAGAATATTAAAAAAACATAGAGGCACAAAGACAGTAACAAAACAGAGTTTTATCATACAACTATGTGTTTGCATTATTAATTCAATCTCATAAAATCTTTCCAGTAAATTAATTATGGCTAAGGATTAGAAAGGACTGTAAAGCAAAAAAAAAAAAAAAAACCTGCAGAGGAGTCATAGGCAGCTGTTCTTTAAGAATGAAACACTGATTTTTATTTTTAAGTATCCAACAAACAATACTGAAGCACAGCCTCAAGAATTTTAATCCTATATTGTTGGTGGACTATGAGGTTTTATTCTGTATACTGAAGGACAATGCCTATTATATAACATTAATATATTTTAGTATTTTGGGATTATTTTTATGGCAGGCTTGAAAGCTGAAATTTTGTGGTAACAAAAAGTTTGAAAATTGTAAATTTAATAATAATTACATAAGAACAAAAAAGAACTACTTCAAATTTTTATTGGAATATGGGGATGTTTTTCTGTCCCTATTGACCATACTTCTCCTTTTGGGTATTTTTCATACTTTCTATAATGAAATAAAATAAATTTTATTTTAAAAATAATGATAATTAAGGGCTGGGAATGCAGCTCAGTGGCAGAGTGCTTGTCTAGCATGCACAAGGTCCTGGTCTTTTTTTTTAATGTATATTTTTATTTGTAGGTGGACACAATACCTTTATTTTATTTTCATGTGGTGCTGAGGATAGAACCCAATGCCTTACGTGTGCCAGGAGAGCGAGTACTCTACCACTGAGCCCTAGCCCCAGCCCAAGTTCCAGGTCTTAATCCCCATCACCACAAAATAAACGAACAAAATAATGGTAATTAAAGAATCATACAGGTCAGGTGTGTTAGTCAGCTTTTGTTACTGTAACAAATACCTGAGATAAATCAATTCAGAAGAGAAAAGGTTTGTTTTGGCTCATGGTTTCAGAGCTTTCAGTCCATGATTCTGTTGCTTTGAGCATCATGGCAGAACACTTGGCAGAAGATGACTATTCACCTTATAGTGGCCAGAAAGCAAACAAAAATAGAGGAAGGGGACAGAGTCCCAATATTCCCTTCAACAGCACACCTCACTGATCTAATTTCTTTCTATGAGGCCTGCTTACTAAAAGTTCCACCACTTCCCAACAGGGCCTTGGCTGGGGAACAAGCCTTCGACACCTGGCCCTTGTGGGAGATATTTAAGATCCGAACTATAACCAAGACATTGGGATGATTTATTTATTCATTCATTCATTTATTTATTTATAATTAACTGAAGGAAACAAAAAGGTGAATAATTTATTTTCAAGCTTTCAAATGAGTAAATATATTCATTCCATTTATAGAAGAGAAGAGCAAAGTCCTAAAGAGTGAAGGGCTTGGACTAAGATCATTCAACTAAATGGGAGAATGACAAGAAAACCCAAACTCAAATATCATCTGTACACCATGATTAGCTCTGGTTTGATAAGCTTGTATATAATTTAAAAAGCTTCTACACGACAGAAGTATGCTTTATTTGCTCTGAAGCACCTTTTGTTTTAATGATTTTAAGATCATAGTTCATGGGCTACAAGTAAATCATGCCTGCAATAAATTTCCATGCATGTTTTGTAAAATTGTAAAGTATCATTTTATCTCATCATTCATGTGTGCATTTTTGTGGAGGGTGGACACTGGGATTGAACCCAGGGATGCTTTACCACTGAACACATCCCAGCACTTTATATTTTTTTATTTTGAGACAGGGTCTCACTAAGTTGCTTAGGGCCTTGCTAAATGGAGAAGGCTGGCCTTGAACTTGTGATCCTTCTGTCTCAGCCTCCCCAGCTGCTAGGATTACAAGCATGCACCCTCATACAGTACCTATGACAAAGTATGTTTTGCTGGTACCTGCGAGGCCCCTCAAGTCATCCCCCATCCTATTTCTGTTAAGGCCCCATTTATCCTCTTTCTCCTGTTGGTTTAGCTATTGCTAAAAACCATGACTATAGGTCCCAGTTTGAAAATAAATCTCACTTCCTTAAAGTTGTCTAGCTTCCTACATATGACCCATCAAATCAATACTAATATCATCTACCATTTATTAAGTGAATATCATGTACCAGTCACTTTGTACCTAATATTTCTGATCCATGACATAAACTTTGACTACTTCTGCAACTTCATTTTTCCAGTGCCCTCTTATTCATCTCATACATGAGCTCATAAGTCAGAAAACTATAGCCTATGGGCCAAATCTAGCCTGTTAACCTGCCCTGAGTTTTATATTTTAAAAAATGGTTGAAAAAAATAAAAAAACATTGGTGGCATGTAAAAATTATATTAAATTCAATGTCTAATATCCACAAATCTTTTATTTCAGTACAGCTAACTCTCATTCATTAGGTATAACAATGGCTACTTTTATGAGTCCATTTGACTGTTTAGGGTGCCTAGTTTAAACATTATTTCTGGATATGTCTGTAAAGATGCTTTGGAAGAGTTCAGCATTTTAATCAGTAGATTTAGTAAGGAAGATTGCCCTCACCTATATGACTGTGCATCATCCAACCAACTGAGAGTCTGAATACAAGAAAAAAGTGGAGGAAAGACACACATGCTCTCTACTTGAGCTGGAACACCCATCTTCTTCCGCCCCCGGACATTAGTGCTCTTGGTTCTCAGGCTTTTGATCTCAGAGTGGGACCTACACGGTCAGCTCCTCAGTTCTCAGGCTATCAAGTTTGTACTGGAACTACACCACTGGCTTTCCTGGGTTTCAAGCTTGCCTTCTTAACCTCTATAACCATGGGAGTCAGTTCCTCCTTAATATCCTGCTGGTTCTGCTTCTCTGGAGAATTCTGATAGATACAGTGGTTGTCTGTCTATGGCTAATGTCAGAGTTGAGTAGCTGAAGTCATATGACCTACAAAGTCTAAAATAATTAAAGTCTAAAATATTTGTAATCTGACCCTTTATAGAAAAGTTTGTCAACTCCTATTCTAGCTTAACAAACTGATTCCTATAATCATTCTCTTGTCTTCATGGAATGCTTTTGTTTTTTAATTATTTCCTTTTATTCTCTTGGATATCTTCATATTTCTCTAGGTGATTTTATACAAATTAATGGTATTGCATTTGATATATACACTGATGATGCCCAAATTTATATTTTCAAACCTAACCTTTGCCCTGAACTATTATATTACTAGTTGAATATAATAAATATCTCAAACCCAAATATGTTGAAGTTATACTCTAGATGAGTTCTCTTAAACCAGCTCTTGCCACTGCTCCATTTCAGTTGATGGCAACTCCATCTTTGCTTTTTTTCAGGCCAAATACCTTACTTATTGAAGTACCTTAGTACTTTTTTTACTCCTTTCTTTTTCTTTTCTTTTTTTGGAGGTAGGAGGGTAACCACTGAGCAACATCTCCAGCCCTTTTTATTTTTATTATGAGACAGGGTCTTGCTAAGTTGCTTAGGGCTTTACTAAGCAATGAAGTTGCTGAGGCTGGCTTTGAACTTGTAATCCTCCTGCCTCAGCTTTCCTAGTTGCTGGGAATACAGGTGTGTGCCACTATACTTGATTTTTACTCCTTTGTTTCATATTTCACAATCTATTTCCAATGACTTCCTGTCTAAAGTCTGCATTCTCTCTCATCAGTTGCCTCTCCAATCTCATTCCCTACTTCTCTTCCCTCATTTACTTTTCTCTAAGGACCCTGAACTTATTTTTATTCCTCAAACACTCCAGGCACAAGTCTACTTAAGGGCCTTTGTGCTTGCTGTTCCCTCTACCATATTAACCCCTGTTAACCCCAGGGCTCGTTCTCCACTTTCTTCAGATATTTAGTGTTTTTCTCCTTGTCATTGTCTTTTTTTTTTTTTTTTGGAGTCTCATATATAGTAAGTGAGCACAACCACTGAAATATATAGCCTTAGCTCCAAGAGTCACTTTCTTAGTGAGACCTTCCATGGCTTTCTTATTTACAATGTTAAGTTCACATTCATTGTTTTAATTCTTCTTTCTTAGCACTTACCACTAGTTAGATAAGTATTCACAACTCTTCTTTATTGTCTATATAAGAATGCAAATTCAATGAGAGCAGCAATCTTCAAGTATTTTTTTACTTCTACAAACCCAGTTCCTAGGAAAGTACTGGCCACATAGATTGGTAACTATTTGTGGAATGAACGCATGAATGAGAATATTCTGCTCAAGGGCCTCTTCCATTAACCTTTTTCTGAAGCACCCAGGCTGAGTTCTCTCCCCTTTCTCTGTGTGGACATCAATTACTGTACTTTCACACTGCAGAAGAATGCCTTATTTGACATATGTGTTTCCCTTCCCAGCTGAAGTTGATTCATTTTTGTATCCTAGTACCTAACACAACTCCTGAAACATGACAAATGCTCATTTAATGTTTTCTAAGTTAATAAATAACTGTTCAACATTAGAAAGTGTTTTTATTTTTCAAAATATTCTTCTCAGAAATCTGTTTAAATAGTGAATAATAACGGAATTGGAATTTGATGAAAAACATAATGATGAAATTATTCAGGACTATACCTACTTTCAATCGTGAGCCTACCACAGGTGGCTCTGGGTTTTACCAAGGCACTAGAACTATATGCCACATGTCACAGAACATGATATCAGAGGCCTCCTGGTCACAAATCAAGGTGCATTGCCTTGCCTAATGATATTCTGGCTCCACAGCTTACTTATTCCCTAAATTAAGACTACTGGCATGTGGAGAAAATCCCTATTTTTTGTTTGTTTTCAATCAAGACCTATAAGACCTGCTAATTAGTGAAGTGGAAATGATTAAAGGTCTTTAATCACTGTTAGAATGAAAAATGTTTTGATTGTTTTCCTGCCTCTAATTAACCTTTCTCCATCCATGTCCAGGAAATTGTCACAAGGCAGCTAAATAAAAATATTGCAGTTGTTCTTGAAAAGTCGGTATTTACTAGAAGATCACGACAGACAAAGCTGATGGTGGTATTTAGTGGGGATGGCAGACGCTTTAGCAACACATTTAGAAATCGGATTGTGCAAGGGGGGAGGTCGGCAAAGGAAGCCTGCCTTCAGGCGCTTTCTAGTCTAGTCAGAGGTCACTAGTAAAATTAGATTGGAATTAAACATTGTTTTTGATCATCTTTCATTGTAAGTGACTTCATGTACATGTCCTTACTTGAGGCTCATGACATGCTTGTAGGATAATAGAAACATTATCCCCAGATCACCGATGGGGATCATGAGACAGCAAGAGAAGTGACTTGCCTGTCAGTGACTGCTTAGAATGAGAACTCAGGTGCCTCTTCAATTCCTTCCACTGGCATTTTCTTCCAAACTATCTTTTGCTTGCTTCAAGGCTTTTGTGTACTTGTTTTACTTTCATGTCTACAGCAATATTTTAGATGGCAATGATATGAAGTATCTGTGCTCAGTACTGAGGCTGACTCAAAGAAGTATACAAAGAAGGATAAAACACAGTCCTTATCCTCAATGTATTTATAGCCTACTTGGGAGAATGACATTCTAAACAGAAATATTAATGTTGTAAAGTGAAAAGCATCAGGCTACAAAAGTGTGTATGCTGAAAATATTATACATTTTTAATTTTTAAAAAAGTTTTTTTTTGCA
This sequence comes from Marmota marmota marmota, assembly GCF_001458135.2. Taxonomy (NCBI): domain Eukaryota; kingdom Metazoa; phylum Chordata; class Mammalia; order Rodentia; family Sciuridae; genus Marmota; species Marmota marmota. The sequence continues at coordinate 22,474,373 of NW_025999977.1, read as the reverse complement.
TGGCTGGGGATCAAACCCAGGGTCTTGTGCATGTTAGGCAAGTGCTCTACCACTGAGGCACATCCTTAGTCCTTGATAAAAATATGTATAGTATCTGTAGCAGAAAAACAGACTATTCACTAATGCTACTTGGGAGCAAAAGCATGTAGCTTCTTTACTTTTCTTAATTTATCCAATTTCCTGCCCTTTCATTAAAATTGGTCAAATATATCAGATAAATAGTCATTTCAAAGTTCAATTCCCTAATAAGACTATTTCTTCCCCTGCTTCCTCCTTCTCAGAATGGCTGAGTACTTTGGGCCCTTTCCAAACTTCATGGTATTGGGTGAGGGCTGGTTTTCACTATAGGCAGTTTGTCCTGTTCAAGTACACTACATGCTCCCCAACTAACGCTTGGCTAATTTTTAGATTCCCCCTGGAGAAGTCCCTTTACCTTACCAGTGGATCCCAGACTCACTTGGGATTGCTACTCTGCTTCGTCTATTTAGTCACACCCCACTAGGCTCTGCTATGGCTCAGGCCCCATCCTTCTTCTAGAATGGGATCTTCCTGAGCTGAAGTCTCCTCCCAGTTTTCTTAGGGGAGCAGGACTAAGACTTCTTTCTCCTTGAGTTTACCCCTCCATCTCTCTAACATTCTTTTTCCTGGCAGGACTTTAGTCCATGGAGAGTGGTCAGATATATATGCCTAACTATCTACATTCCCTTTCTCCATTTTTTTCTTTTTCCCACTATCCCCTGATTCAACCCCCATCCCAAGATATATTTCCTGCATCTTGAGATTTCTCTACTCCTGGCTTTTTGTAAAACTTTATGAAGTGATGGCTCTATTTTATGTTTGTAGGAAGCAGTCATTAAAAAATTATTTTCTCTGATCTCAAAGATTGACTGCCAAACTATTAATATCTGCTCAAAAATATTATTTTGAAAGTAAAAAAAATGAACATTCATTCTTTTCCCACTCCATGTTTTCCTGTTCTAAGAATCTCAATCATCTAAGGAAAAATTTATTGCTTCATATAGGATGAGGAGTGGTTACACACAAGGAAGTATAAAAGAGAAAATCTCATTAATATATTTCAAAAATATTTTTCTTTTTACGTATGCATACAAAAATAATCTGGGAAAATATACACCAAAATGTATTTTAATAACATTAAAATGTTAATAGTGGGTGGTTGCTCTTTAAGTTATTTTATTTTAATGTCTCCTTGTATTCTCTGAATTTCAGAAAGTGCATATGTACTAGTTTGTAAATAGGAAAGCAAAGAAATGATACCCATTGGCTGGGATTGAGGTAGAGGTTCAACAGCACAGAATAATACTCAATAATAATTCTCAAGCCTGTCCCAAATTAATTGCTAAATAAGTGATAATAAGTCTTCTTTAATTGAGACATAATTCATATATGAGAAAACCAGTCTTTTCAAGTGTACATTTCAGTGTTTTCTTGTATATTTACAAAGTTGTACAATCATCACCACTAATTCCAAAACTTTTTCATCATCCCCAAAGAAATCCCCATACCCATTAGCAGTCACTCTCCCTTCCCTTTTCCTCAGCCCCCTGGCAACCACTAATCTACTTTCTGTTTCTAAGGATTTGCCTATTGACATTTCATGTAAATGGAATCACACAATATGTAGTCTTTTGTGTTGGTTTCTTTCACTTAGCATAAATGTTTTTAAGGCTCATCTATGTTGAGTCATATGTTTCTTGGTCTCTTTTCATGAAAAGCTTTTCACTCAATGGTGTAATAATACTCATACTGTCCCTTGACTTTGCTATACTGTCCATATGGTACAAAAAATATTTTTTCCACCTACCTTTTGCTCCAAAGTTGCATTACCTGTGCTTTGGATAGGCTCAGTGGAACAGAAAATTCATCACAATGAACAATCAAAAAGCTATATTTGACTTTGGGATACATTATAATATGTAGATGGAGAACAGGGAAAAAAAGCAGGGATAGGGATAGGTCCAGTGATTTAGTTTTCTAGGAAGCTAAACTTGATATTATTTAAAGCTTATAGGGAACATAGTGTGAACATAAGCTGAAGATTATAGATTTTTTAAAAATATCTTTATTTTGTTTGTTTATTTTTTTGTGGTGCTAAGGATCGAACCCAGTGCCTCACAGGTGTGAGGAAAGCGCTCTGCCACTGAGCCACAACCCCAGCCCAAGATTGTAGATTTTTACTTTGTAAACAGAGTGAATCCATTCTGTTTATTAATAATCTACTCATTTTATTGTGGATAATAAACTTTCTCAGGTGAACATTAACAACACTGGACAAATAAAATGTGTATATATACTTTTGAATGTTTCTTATTTCTTCCTATTTCTAAGTACTGCTAGATATTGGTTATATGTTCATGTAGGATATGAAATAAGCCTAGTTTCCTGCAATTCTACAGGGTAAGAACATAAAGGTCAATCCAAGTCAGTAGTCTTTAATCTTTTGAGTGTGGTGTCAGATTTTCTCCTTTGAATCTCTGATGAGAGTTCAGGCCCCTTTTCTGAAAAATATTAATTATAATTTTTAAGGTTATACAAGTCCCTTGAACTATTCAATGTATGTAGAGTACCTCAGCCAGCATAGGCTGCTATTATAAAATACCACAGACTAAGTGACTTAAACAAACACTTATCACAGGTCTAAGGGCTGGGTGAGGACCCCCTTCTAGGTCTGTAGAAAGCTGTCATCCTGTTGTGTCCCCAAATGGTGGGGAGAGAAAATTCTTTCATGCTTCTTCTTATAAGGGTATTAATCTCATCATGAGAGTTCTGACCCAATGTAACCAACTAATATAACCCAAATTACTTCTTGAAGACACCAAATCCCATCACACTGGGGTTATGGATTAAACATATGAATTCTGATGGCAGTAGAGGTGGAAGGGACAAAAACATTTAGTCTGTTGCACAGATAGTCCCCAGATTGAGACTTCTGCTTTAGGAAATTTCCCCTCTTTATTACATACTAGAGTTTCAACTTTAGATTGCAATCCTGTCTCTCATTATGATGAACTGGGCCTTTGAATTCCCGTTGGCCCTACAAAGAAACCTGTATGTCCTCCACCGAATCCTATTTTAGGAGCAGGGGACACCCCTAAGTGACTCTGTACTACACCATGCAGATAAGGTAAGGAGGAAGAAGTGAAAAAATAACAAGGGAGATGAGAATTTTGACATCATTTCCTTAAATGTTACTGCATTATACCCTGCATGCATCCCTATGTAATGGTTAATTTGAATTGTCAACTTGATTGGATTAAGAGAAGCCAATGATTAAGAGGCTTATGGTTGTGTCAGTGAGAGTGTGTCCAGGAATGACTGGCTGAAATGGAGACCCTCCCTAAGGATGGGAAGCACCATCCAATAGGATGGTGGCTTGGATGGAATAAAAATTGGAAGAACAAGGAAGCAGCAGCAGAGGCAAGCTCTGTTCTTCTTGAACAGGTTCTTGGTTGCTGTTCTGTTCATCTGAGGCTATCGGACTCTCACTTCTTCACTCTTCCAAAGTAGGCCTCTGCCAGTGATTCTCCAGAAGCCTTTAGTCTCAGACTAGGGTAGCACCATTGATCCCTCATGTTCTGGGGCTTCAGCCTCTTGGACTGTGCAGCTACTGATTCTTCCAGATCTCCAGCCTGCAGATGGCCATTGTGGATTATACAGCTTCTGGATTCATGAGCCAACCTAATAAATCCCCTTTTTATAATTATATTTCCTGTTGATTCTGTTCCTCTAGAGAACTCTGAATAATAACTCTGATTTTATCCTTGCTCCTCAACAGAGCATCTGTCCCTTTTGAGTAGAGTCAAGTGGGCCCTTTAGCATGGGTTGTAGGAAGATTTTTGGTAAGCAGTGGCTGCCTCCATCCAGATTCATGAATACAGTAAGGGTAGATTCAAGTCAGAAAGAAAAAAGTGAACCTGGAGGAAAAGAGTAAACATCTGGAAGACATGAACTTGAACCTGAGCAGAAGATCTTTCTGAATGGATAGCTCAAGTTTTTTCATTCCCCTTATTTTGGAGTCTGGCAAAGCTCAAGTGTGTTAATCTTTAAAACATTATGTAAGTTAAGCTTTTGTTTAGTATTGATTCAGGGAAGAGAGGAGGGCATTTTCTTAAGTGAAAAAGTAAGAGGAACTCTGTTTTCTTCAGTATCTGCTTTGATTTGTCCTATTTATATGTAATCCTTTCTGCTTTACTTTTGCCTGGCTTCTAGGAGTGGCTAGATGGGTGTATCATCATGTCTCCTTGGTAATCAGGTTGAAAGATTCCTTCTTCATTATAGCTCACAGAAGAATATGCAGATCCATATTGTCTGTAGGAGACTCAGATGGGTCTAAATACCAACTGACCTTCTTCTGAATATTGAGTTACAGGTGATGTTTGAGCAAGACACAGCAGCACTGAGAACTTCTAAAGGGCTCTGATGTCAAAAGATACTATTTTCAGCTTTTATATATACCAGTAATGAATTGGCTGAAAAAGAAGTCAGGAAAACAATTCCATTCACAGTACTCTCAAAAACAAAAATAAACAAGTAAATAAAAAATGCTGGGGATAAATCTAATCAGGAAGTGAAATTCTCTACAGTGAAACCTACAGAACACTGAAGAAAGAAATTGAAGAAGACACTAAAAATGGAAAGATCTTCCATGTTATTGGACAGACAGAATTAATACTGTTAAAAAGTCCATATTTCCGGGCTGGGGATGTGGCTCAAGCGGTAGCGCGCTCACCTGGCATGCGTGCGGCCCGGGTTCGATCCTCAGCACCACATACAGACAAAGATGTGTCCGCCAAATATTAAAAATAAATATTAAAATTTAAAAAAAAAAAGTCCATATTTCCAAAAGTGATATACAAAGTCAATGAAATCCCCACCAAGATACCAAAGACATTCTTCACAAAACTAGAAAAGAACAGTTCCAAAATTAATGGGATTTTACTCAGTGGACAAATAAAAGACCCAAATAGCCAAAGCAATTCTGAGCAATAAGAGCAATGCTGTAGACATCATGATTCTCATCTTCAAATTATAAATGATTTTATTCTCTTTTATTGCTGAGTATTATATATATATACCACATTTTCTTTATCCATTCATCTACTGATGATCATCCAAGTTCAAACAGACCTTTTTTAAGAGAAGAAATACAAATGGCCAAAAATATATATAAAAAATTCAATATTTTTTAAAGTTCAACATCTTTAGCAATCAAGAAATGTAAATCAAAACCACACTGAGGGGCTGGGGGTTGTGGCTCAGTGGTAGAGTGCTTGTCTAGCATGTGTGAGGCACTGGGTTTGATTCTCAGTACTGCATCTAAGTAGTAAAAAATAAAGGTCCATCAACAAATAAAAAAATATTTAAAAAAATCACACTGAGATTTCATCTCATTCCAGTTAGAATGGTGATCATTAAAAATAAGAAAAATAATAAATGCAGGCAAAAATGTGAGGAAAAAGGAACATTTATACACTGTTAGTGGAACTATAAATTAGTACAACTACTAATTTATAGGATCAGTATGGAGGTTCCTCAAAAGATTATGAATTAAAATACAAAATTAAACTCATGCATATCCATGTTTATAGCAGCACAATTCACAACAGTCAAGATATGGAATAAACCTAGGTATCTTTCAACAGATGAATAAGAACGGATAAAGAAAATGTGGTATATATATATATTCAATGGAATTTTACTTAGTCATAAAGAAGAAAAAAATGACTCCATTTGCAGGAAAATGGATATCACTGGAGAACATGCTAAATGAGATAAGCCAGACTTAGAAAGTCAAAGGTTGTGTTTCTCTTATATGCAGAAGCTGGAGAGAAAAGAGGGGATAAAAAGGTGGGGGAACCTCATGAAAATAGAAGTGTGACTGGTAGAGTACAGAAAAGGGATTGCAGGAGGCAAGGGGAGGTATAAGGGAATGAACTAGACCAACTTACGCTGTGTACGTGTACAAATATATCATAATGAATCCTACCATATTATGCATAATTATAATGTACCAATAAAACTTTTTTAAATCTGAAAAAGAATGCTATTTTTAATTATCAGACATTGTTTTTAGTATAAATAAGTATGGTAATGTCCATCTATATAAAATCTACTCCAAGAGAGTTTGTCAAGAAAAACATTGACTTGTATTTTGACAAGTTTTAAAATCATTCTTTAATCCTCATCTTTTTTTTTTTTTCTTTTTTGGTATTGGGGATTGAACTCCTCAACCACTGAGCCATATCCCAACCCTTTTTATTTTTTAGTTTGAGACAGGGTCTTGCTAAATTACTTAGGGCCTTGCTAAATTTCAGAGGCTGGCCTCAATCTTGTAATCCTTCTGCCTTGGTCTTCCAATTGCTGGGATTCCAGGCATGTATCACTGTGCCTGGCTCTAGTCCTCATAGTTTATTATTACTATCTTGAAGTACTTTTTGTATTTGACTTTGGGGACATCCTGCTTGTCTGGCTTCCTACTATTTCACAGGTGGTTCCTTTTCTATATCCTTTATGTTTTCTCCTCATCTTCCCAAGTCTGAATGCCAAATATATTTGTTAAAAAATATTGGTGCTCTGTCCCTCCTCTTGAGAAATTCTGATTCCATTGATCCTGGCTAGAGTCATATATATATATATATATATATATATATATATATATATATATATATATATATATATATTTTTTTTTTAAAGCTCACTGAGTGATTCTTAAGAGCAGCCAGGATAGAAATTAGAAATTTTAATCTATTTGTTGGCTATACTCAAATTTATATCTCTAGCCTGTACCTCTAAGAATGCCAGAATATTTCCAACTCCCAATATTTCCAACTTGATATCACTACTTGGATATCAAAAAATAAAGGTCCATTAACAACTAAAAAAAATATTTAAAAAAAATCACACTGAGATTTCATCTCATTCCAGTTAGAATGGTGATCATTAAAAATAAGAAAAATAATAAATGCAGGCAAAATGTGAGGAAAAAGGAACATTTATACACTGTTAGTGGAATTATAATAGGCTTCTTTTTCTAATATTTATTTTTTAGTTTTTTTAGGTGGATACAATATCTTCATTTTACATTTATGTGGAGCTGAGAATCGAACCCAGTGCCTCACGCATGCTAGGTGAGTGCACTACCACTTGAGCCACATCCTCAGCCCCAGGCTTCTTAAACATACTTGGATCAAAACTAAATTCCTGATTCCCCCACTTCATGCCTCTTTCTTCCATAGGCCTCCCTCTTTGAGTCATTGTGGACTCTTCTGTTCTTCTCCATTCTATATCCAAACCCTTGGCAAATCCTGTTGGCTATGTCTTCAAAATATATCCAGAATCTGGCTTTGGAGTGTTAAGGGCTTTGGAGAAATAGAAAGCAAGGCAAGATAGATAAGAAATGCAGAGGAGCAATTGCTATTTTATTAATCTAATGGTGGTCAGGAAGGACTCACAGTAAGAGCAGAAAGAAGTATGCAAAATTAGCTATAGGGATAGAAAAGGGGAGAAAATTCAAGCTAGAGGGAAGCCGAAGAAAATCATATTTTCCTTTCAATATATTTTCAATATTAAGCTTTAGCCCACTGAAATATTTCTAAACTACTACAGCTCACCTGTGTTTTGAAAATTTTTGGAAGTGGTATGAACAGATTGCTCTTGCCCAGACATGCTTGTGACTAAACAGCTGTCTCTCTGGCCTATGGAAGCATGTATCAAGTAGCTAAGAGGATGGACCCCAGAGTTAGATGCATGTGTGAAAATCCCAACTCTACTATGTGTATGTTTGTATAATCGAGGACAATTCATTCCCCTATTCTATGCCCTAGATCCTAAAACCGTAAATTAGGTATGATCATAGCAGTTTGAATTTCAACTAGGACATATCTATCCATGCTTTATGTTTTCACTGGCTGGCCATATCAGATGATATTTTCAATATCATCCTTACATAAAAGTGTTTATTTCATGGGGGTATTTGTGGTATTAAGTAAGGTAAGTACTCATTATCACTCTATTTCTTATTATTAGAAATAGAGTGATAATGAGTACTTTATTAGTATAATCTAAATAGCGTTTGGCAAACTATGGCTTGTAGGCTAAACCCAGGCCCCTCTCCATGTTAGTCTTTGGAAGTAAAGGTTTACTAGCACACAGCCTTACAGATTCATATGTGTATTGTCTATGGCTGCTTACAGACTGCAAAGGCAGAGTTCATTGGCAGATGTTAGAGTCTGTAAACAAGTCAAAATAACACCTGGCATTTTGCCAGGGGAATGTTAAAGTTCGTAAACAAGTCTGGATGGTGCCTGGCAAAATGTCAGAGGGAGTGGTTTGAGAAGTAACAAAACCGAGCCATTAGGTGTAGAGATTCCTGATTGGTTGACTGATGTATCTAGTTTATGCTAATTAGATAAGCTGTGTGGAATGTATAAATACTGCTCCTGTCCTGCAATAAACGGCTCCTACTCCTGCTGTATCAACGAACACAAGTTATTCGTCACCCCCCGGTTATTTTGCCCAGCCAGCCGGGCTGCGGCAGATGGTGGCCCGTACGGGGAGCCCCGGGACACTTGGGGGTAAGTGACGAAAAAAAGCTGCCCATCCATAGATAGGACGGGAGCAAATCTGCTCGTCCCTAGGCAGATAGGGCGAGAGGAAAAATGGCCATTTCGAGAAAATGGAGAAGATTGATACAGTATGTTTGTGTCTTGTTTTGTCTAAGTGTATTGTATTGTCTTTGTGATGAAAATATGGAAGGGGTGAGAAGTAAATTTCTAAGGGAAGAAGGCACCCCAGTGGAACCAAGAATAGTTAGGGCATGTGTTGATAAGAGCCCAGGAACTCTAGTCAGAAAGAAAAAGAAAGTTCAGAAGAAGAAAGATTATCAGAGGAGGAAGGATTATCAGGAAAAAAGTTGCAACAAAAGGCTATTACTAAATACTTTTCCTTACCGGAGGGTGCGTGAAGCGGAGAGGCGGCTGCCAAGTGTGCAAGCCGGTCACAGCGCAGCAAGGATTTTCCAAGAGGCGGCGGCAACTGGCCCTTCCCCGCCTCCTGGCCGGGGAGCTGGCTCTTCCACTGCCGCGAACCCAAATCTAGACCTGACCTTGAGGCACAGTCTCGCAGGCTCTTGCTCCCTGTGCCCAGTAGCAGTTTGAGTCCGGGACACTCCCCAGGGCCATCTGGGGCTGCCCAGGCACTACAGCCAGCAGAAGACGCTACTGGTGTCCCTGATGTTTGGTCATTTTCAATGCCAATAACTAAGCTACAATGGTTCTCCCACACCTGGAAGCTGATGAGTAATGAGCACTATTAATGCTTATTTCAAATGCAAAAAAACCTTGAGATAATGTACTAAATTGTTCAGAAGGTTGTTTTCTTAGTAGAATGCTACAGGATTTTCTTTAGCCATCCGGAGTTCCTGCCTTCGTCCCAGTGCCGGTAAAGACCAAGGTGGAAGAATTTCCAGTGTTGCTGAAAACCGGAGGAGACTTCGGCTGAGAAACGGACGAAACTTGGATCAAGCTAGCTGCCTGCAGAACTTATCTGGACTGTGATTTAAGCTAGCTGCCTGCAGAATTTACCTGGACTGTGAGTTAATCTATTGAGACACTGCTTTACCTGGACTGAGACAACAAACTGTAATCTATAACAAATTGTAACTCGGTATCTTTGCTAACAGTGTCATTGCTGGTATAATTTTTCCAAGGGCTTCTTGCATGGAGCCATCGAGTGGCTTGGTATTGTGGCATTTTGTATCCTCCCTTTCTGTTTGTAGCAGGTTATTTATGGTGTTTCTGTAAAAACCACTATGGTCATTATTTAAATTAAACAAAAGGGGGAAATGTTAGAGTCTGTAAACAAGTCAAAATAACACCTGGCATTTTGCCAGGGGAATGTTAAAGTTCGTAAACAAGTCTGGATGGTGCCTGGCAAAATGTCAGAGGGAGTGGTTTGAGAAGTAACAAAACCGAGCCATTAGGTGTAGAGATTCCTGATTGGTTGACTGATGTATCTAGTTTATGCTAATTAGATAAGCTGTGTGGAATGTATAAATACTGCTCCTGTCCTGCAATAAACGGCTCCTACTCCTGCTGTATCAACGAACACAAGTTATTCGTCACCCCCCGGTTATTTTGCCCAGCCAGCCGGGCTGCGGCAGGCAGAGATGAGCTGGCCTCTTCAGTGCGAGTTTGGTGACTGCTGTACTAACCAAGGATTGAATTCTACTTCGTATCTTCACTAAGTAGTCTAAGTATCCTTGTTTTGTATCCAGCTACTAAGATTTTTGGTCTTTTGGTCTTCTCCCAAAGCCAAACAAATATTAATTAAGAAACAGTTCCAGGTTTTCTTTTCAAAATACTGACATTATGACATTATGAACTATAAGTTCTTTATAGTCCAGAAAGAAGTTGCACTTTGTTAAATTTTTTCAGAGCACTTTACTAGGAATCTACTTGGAAGTAAAAAATTTCCTTCTCCATCCCAAGATGAGGGTGTTTAGGATGGGGACCCTCAATTAACTCTGAGAGCAAATTCCTTTAATAAAAAGCCTTCTATGGACATGTGTCATTCAATGAGATGCATGTGTATATTTTCTGTTTTCTGCTTGACCTCCAGCCTTCCATCTTGTGTCAACCTTTACCTTTCAATGAAAGGCCAAGGCAGGGAATTTTTAAAAAAGTGTTTCCAGAGAAGGCAGAGGAAGAATACATTGCCTGCCTGAGTGGGACTCAGGATCAGACTACCCTTCACAGCACCTGAGTCCTTCAAAATATTATCTGGGGCTTTGTTTTGATTTTGCTTCTTTAGAGTCAGTGCTTTAGTATTCTAGTATTTTTATTTGTTTATTTATTTATTTAATCATCTTTTTTAAAAAAGTGAACATAGTTTCAAATCCTCAAAGAAATCAGATTAAACTCAAAGGAAATCAGGCAACGGTCATAAAATAATGGAGATCAAGTATCTAAAACACCCAAGGTTCATGTACTCTTTTCTATTCTTCAGTTGGATTTGACTCTTGTGGAGTTTAAGTGAGCTAGGAAGGAAGGCTGAGAGTATATGTGAGCTCTTGGTAATGGTCTCATTTTACTGTAGAAAATGCTACAAAGAGGGGCTGGCATTAGTAAACGTGCTTGATCACTTAATTCCAAGGGAATACTTACTATGCACAAAACTGTGTACATCATCTAGATATTTTATATGGGCCCGAAGAGTCTACAAAGCTACATGTAAAGCTGTGTCAACTCCAGGTCCAGAATTTGTGTTTTAAAAAATCATAATGTCAGTGTTTTGAAAAGAAAACCTTGAACTGTTTCTTAATTAATATTTGTTTGGCTTTGGGAGAAGATCAAATGTATTTGTCTCTTACTTAGGATACTTTAAAAAAAATTTTTTTTAAAGAGAGAGAGAGAATTTTTTAATATCTATTTTTTAGTTTCCGGTGGACACAACATCTTTGTTTGTATGTATGTGGTGCTGAGGATCGAACCCGGGCCGCACGTATGCCAGGCGAGCGCGCTACCGCTTGAACCACATCCCCAGCCCTACTCAGTATACTTTTAACTAAACACTTTTAACCTCAATATGTGAAAATCTTATAATCTTCATTTTCCCAAGAAAGATCTGACAGGAAATAAATTGTTTCTTATAGCACATCAATTGTTTCACAAAAGCTAAGAAAGAGTCAGAAATGTAGTGAAAATTTCTCACAAGTGGAAGTGGCATGAGTTGTGCCTTTGCAGAGATCAGAAGACAAAGTGGGTCCCAACAGTTGACTTGATGCACAAGCTCTGGGCTGTGCTGAGTGACCAGGCCAGGGGGAGGTCTTAGCACAATCCCTAGAAGCCTTAGGCTTCTTCTGCAGAGGCAATGTGAGACGACTCCCTGGTCTCAAGGGACCATGACATGTATCTCTACGCAGGAGATACTCCCTTGTCTTCCATTACCCAGCCTTTCCCCTTCCAAAATATAGTTTTCTTTCCTTTCTCCAACTTCATCCTTGATGAGAAGAAAAGTCAGTCTTGTTGGAAGAAGACAAGTGTTATTTTAAAAGGTGTATTTTTGCAAGGTGTACACTAGACTGCACCATGCTTCCTTTCTGGTTTCCTCACAGGCTTTGTACCTTCCCTCTGTTTCTTCTCCCCTCTCAGCCCCCTTGGGGTTGAGACTGGCTCCAAGTAGAGCATGAGATTTCCTCCTGTCAATACCAGCCCAGGAGAGAAAGTTTGATAAAGTCATTTATGCAAAGGTAACTATGATTAGTATAGACCTTTAAGAGTATTTGCATTTATTCCAGGAAAATCTCATTTAAAGAAGAAACTTTAGTATGAACTTTTAGATTTTTAGACAGTAGATAGGAGAGGCATCTGAGGGCAATCGAGTTCCCTTTGCAACATTAAAATAATAGTCTATGAAGGCTGCAATTAGTAGCAATTAATCTCAAATATGAGACTGTATGTGAATACATGAACATAATTTAACATAATTTTAAGAAGAGGAAAAAACCTGTTTCTATCTAAACTGCTTTTTTAAGCTTTATTAAGAGCTAGATTTAAAAAAAAAAATATATATATATATTTTAGCTGTAGCTGGACACTATACTTATATTTATATTTATATATTAAATTTATATTTATATTTACTTATATTTATTTATTTTTATGTGATACTGAGGATCAAACCAGTGTCTCACACATGCTAAGCAGGCCCTCTACTGAGCTACAACCCCAGCCCAAAAGCTGGGTTTAAAAAAAATTTTTTTTTTAGTTGTAGATGAACACAACACCTTTATTTTATTTATATATTTTTATGTGATGCTGAGGGTCAAACCCAGTGCCTCACACATGCTAGGCAAGAGCTCTACCACTGAGTTACAGCTCCAGCCCCCAAGAGCTAGATTTTTGAGGGAGTCGAATAGTAGAGCCAAAGGAGGTAATGATCTTTTAGCCTTTCAGAAGATTTCAATCCCTTTGGCTTTCCTCCAGGGATATTTGAACAGGACATTAAGTGGCTGAAAAGCCAAAGTTTTCAATGTTTCATAGATATAATCAATCCTATGCATTAATTTTTGGGAAAGACTAAATTATGAAAAGTTTCATATTAAGGCAAGTAGCTCTATGGATTTCTTTCTCCTTCTCCTTCTTCTTTTTTTTGAGGAAATAGGAGATTTTATTTTAGTTAATGCTTTTGTTTTTGTTTTTAAAACTATGGATGAAGAAAAAGAAAATGCTTTGCTGGCACACAGCAAACTTTCCCATAAAATTCTCTTTGGCTATGAAGTAAGTACAACACACATAGTGCCAAGAGGGGTTTTATGCCTTCCTTTTATTTATTTTTTAATCCTGAAAAGGAAAAAAAAAAAACAACAAAAACCCAAGTACAGGATCAAAATAAGACTAGAATGAAAACCACATGTCCATCTCATCAGTTGGGCTTCTATCCTGCCTTTTAATACTCACTTCAAAGTTTGTCAAAAAGAAATCAAATAACCAAACTACCATTTTTCCCCTGAAATTCCAGAAGGGACAATAAACAGATAATTCTGTGAGCTGAGATCTCACGGCCGTGTTGGTCAGGCACATACATAAAGCTAATAATTTGGCCAGTAGCTCCCAGGTAGCCCCTGTGAATACAGTGGTTGAAACAGTCCTGAAGACATGGATATGGCCCTATCTCTGAAGGCTTTTGACTACCTGAGTGCTGGTCACTTGTATAGCAAGCAGGGTGATCCTGGTTGACTGGCAGCCCCAGCTCCAGACTTTGAAAGCCAAAGCTCTCAACTCCTTCTAACTCTAACAGAGCAATATTTCTGTTGACTGGGACTATTCTCTGCCCAGATAAAGCAGATGAAATAGTGGGACATTCTTTTCTACCAGAGGTAACTGACCCGTGAGGATAGAATTCAGGGAAGTAAGCAATACTTTGTCAAAATTCATATTTAAAAATTTTTAATCAGAATTGATTCTCCCCTCCTCTTTGAACCTGAACTTTGACTTCCATACTCTAGAAAGTGAGGGTTTAAAATTATTTTACAGAAAAAGATACTTGTGTTCATGTAGTCACATATCCTCTACATTGTGAATATAAATATTCCATTTCAACTTCATGGAAGAATAATGGAGGGAAAGTCAACAAAGTAAAACTTGAATAGACTTCATTTTGTAAGAATTTAATACTTCTCTATAGCAAGAGAAACTATAAATAAAATCAAGTCTAATGACAACTGGAAAAATACTTATAGCACACATAACAGGAAAAGATTAATAAAGAATTTTTCCATAGCAACAATAAAAAATGTTATTATCCCATCATCAAAGTGGACAAACAAGAGAATCTTAAAGAATAAGTTGAAGGACTTATGAGATATTAGTAATTAGGACAGTATGATACCGGCACAAGAACATACAAACCAGGGCTGCAGATGTAGCTAAATGGTAAATCACTTGCCTAGCATGTGCAAAGTTCAGTCTTCATCACCATGCACAAACCACACACACACACACACACACCAATCAACAATGGAACAGAATGTAGAATCTAGAACAGAACCACATATATATCATCATCTGATTTATGACAGAGGCAATAAATATTGTTGGACAGAGGGTAAAAAATGTCATTCCATTAAAAGGGGGTTGGGTGAATTTTGACTATCTGCATGCATGAAATGTATCTAGATCCTCCGTCATACCATACACAGAAATAAATTCCAAATCTATTACAGGTCTAAATATGAAAAAGTAAACAATGAACTATTAGAGGAAAATATAAAAGGATAGACAAAGATTATTTAAACAGGCACAAAAAGCACTAACTAATGACTGCATTAAAATTTAAAACATGTGTTAATCCAGTGATACTACTGAGAGAATGACATTTGTATTTGTTTTGCTTCATTTTTTTTTTTTTTTTTTATACTGGGGATA
>NW_025999977.1:22441684-22457352 GCF_001458135.2 Marmota marmota marmota | reverse complement strand
GTATATATATATATATATATATATATATATATATATATATATATATATATATATTTAGTTGTAGTTGGACACAATACCTTTATTTTATTTATTTATATGTGGTCCTGGGGATCAAACCTAGGGTCTCGCACGTGCTAAGTGAGCACTTTACCACTAAGCTACAACCCCAGCTTGTGGATTTTTTTAAAATTTTTTTTAGTAGCAGCATAATTATCTTCCTAGTCACTATGAACTAATGCAGGATGAGGTGGTACCCCCTCCATCCACTGGGAAACATGTATGCTCCTCCCTGTGCCAGGCACTGTTGTAGGATCTGCATACAACAGTGAACAAAGTGCACACAGCCCTTCATTTATGCAGAATGTGGAGAAGAGTATAACAGAGGGAATTTAAAATGTAAAATATATTGTTAGATGTGTTTCTATATCCCTTATTCATTTTTCTCTTTTGTTTTGTTTTGGTTTTAGTTGTATCCTTTAAATTGTATTTCTATGGGACTCTCTATCCACTGCAGCAGTGGGTTTCAGGAGAAGGACAGATACTTGCCTTTTTTTTTTTTTTTTGAAGAAGTAATTACTCAGCCTTTTTTCCCCATCAAGAAACTTTCTCTAAATTACTTTACTCATCAACGACAAAGCCTAAAGGACACACACCATACTCTCTCTTCCTCAATGCAAAAGATAGCCCTACTCAAACCTTGGTGTCCTAGAGTTAGAGTTCCAGAGGCACGGGGAGGGAGAAAGGCTGGAAACTTCAATAGAATGGAGAAGAATGGGTATAAAATAAGATAACCCCAGTAGGTAGGGATATTAGGACCAAGATACATATGGATGGGACCAGGAGCTCTAGTTAGGGCGACCTGCGTATCATCCACAATAGTCAGACAGCACTGGCCTTCCCTCATCATGTCCATTCCAGGACAATGTCTTGTCCAGATACTCTATAACCAAATCCAGCAAGGAGTCAAAGGACATCATATGGGTCCCAGTAATGCCTTTGCAACCTGGTAGTCATATATGTTATAGTCTGGCTCTGCATGCCCATTTGCCATTTTAGAAGGAAACAGGGGTCTGGAGAAGAAATCTGAAATATTGAGCATTTTCACTCCTAAAGACCAAACATTTACCAAGAGAGCCCTGGCCAGGAGAGGTTTGGTACCAATAACCTACTGTCCCCTTGTCACCTTTCCTAGATATAACCTGTATTTCCAATTTAACTTTCTTTTCACCTGACCTCCATTCTCCAGCAAAATTTTCATTTTCTGTTTTCCCTAATTTCAATTAACAATCCTAAGGAAAAACTGCCAACAAATTAATATAAAATGTTATGAATTCTGATAAGAATTTTAAACTTATACATATACATAAAGGCTGGATAATGTTTAAAACCCAATTCAAGCAAAATTAAAAATCATGACACTGGAAAGAAGAATGAATAGAAATTTAAAATTATAAAGGACCCCATGGAAGTGTTCTAAATCTGGTGATAGCTGCACAACTGTATGAGTTAATTAAAAATCATCTAATTTTGTGCTGTTCAAAATGCTTGTCTCTAGACACAGGCAGCTATGTAAATTTAAATTCATTAAAATTATATTACTAAAAATATACAGTAATCAAAGCAGAATGGCACTTGGCATAAGAATATAAATATAGATCTGTAAAATTATACTTGAGTGTCCAGAAATAAATCAATAAGGTCTATAACAATTGATTTTCAATACAAGTGCCAAGACAAAGGTGCCAAATAGAGAAAGAACAGTCTCTTCAACGACTGGTGCTGGGAAAACTGGAGATCCACATGCAAAAGAATGAAGCCCCTACTTAACACCATATACAAAAATGGATCCAAAGTAGACTAAAGACCTACATGCAAGAGCTAAAACCATAAAACTCTTAGAAGAAAACATA
This sequence comes from Marmota marmota marmota, assembly GCF_001458135.2. Taxonomy (NCBI): domain Eukaryota; kingdom Metazoa; phylum Chordata; class Mammalia; order Rodentia; family Sciuridae; genus Marmota; species Marmota marmota. The sequence continues at coordinate 22,455,442 of NW_025999977.1, read as the reverse complement.
GTGTAAATCTTTGTGACCCAAGATCTAGCAAAGGAGTTTTAGGTATGACTCCCAAAACACAAACAACAAGAGACAGAATAGATAAATTGGGCTTCCACAAAATTAAAAATTTTTGTGCTTCAAAGGACATCATCAAGAATGAAAAGACAATCAAAAGAATAGAGACAATATTTCAGTTCATATATCTAAGTGTGTAAACTATAGATTATATAAATTACTTTTAAAAATCAATGATAAAAAGACAGTTCAATACCAAAATGGGGAGAGGACCCAAAAGACCTTTTTACAAAGATAAACAAATGGCCAGCAAGAACATAAAAGTTGCTTAACATTATTAGTCGTTAGGAAAATGCATCCACGATGAGATGCTACTTTATCCTCACTAGGATGGCTATAATATATATATTTTTTTTAGGAAAAAAAAAAAAGGAAAGTAAGGGTTGGCAAGAACATGGAGAAATTGAAACAGCATTGCCCCTGGGAATTGAAAATGTGGAAAACAGTTTGGCAGTTTCTCAAAAAGTTAAACATAGAACTACCTTATGACCCAGCAATTCCACTCCTACAAATACACTCAAAAGAATTGAAAACAGGTATTCAAACAAAAGTTATTCGCAAATGTTCATAGCAGAACCATTTTTAATTGCCAAAATGTAGAAATGACCAACTGTCCATAAACTTCTGAATGGATAAACAAAATTTAGTATATTCATACAATGGAATAGTGACATGTGCTATAACAAAATGAACCTTAAAAACATGCTAAGTGAAAGAAGCCAGAAACAAATGGCCACACATTTTGTCATTTCATTACTATGAAACATTCAGTATACAATTATTCTAAGCATATTTTCAATTATCATTATACTGCATCATAGGTACAACAGGTACCTTATAATTGAGTATTCCCAATTCCGCCCTCCTGTCCCTCATTGCTTTTATTCATTTAACTTATTCACAAGCCAATGCATGTTGCTACTATTATTTTTGATCAAGCAGCTACCCATTAGATCAATTAGTTATCTATTACATCAATTAGGGATAATAAAAACACAACACTTCACCTTTGTTAATTACATCTCTAAAATTCTTTCTTTTACAAATGTAGATCAGAGTTCTGACCTATATAATTTTGTTCTTTTTTGAAGAACTTCTTTTAACATTTCTTGAAAGATAGTTCTAATAGCAACAAATTTCCTCAGTTTTTGTTTGTCTGGAAAAGTTTTTATTTCTTCTTCATTCTTGAGGGTCTATTTCAATGAATACAGAATTCTAAGTTTGTGTTTTCTTTTTCTATTGACACTTTTTTTAATCTTTACTTTTATGTGGTGCTGAGGATCGAACCCAGTGCCTTACACATGAGAGGCGAGCACTCTCCCTCTGAGCCACAATCCCAGCTCCTTTCTTTCAACATTTTAAATATATCACACCACCCTTGTTCACATGGTTCCTGAAGGTCAATGTAATTCTTGTCTTTGTTCCTATATAAGTAAGGTTTTCTCTCTTTTTTCCCCTGACTTCCTTCAAAATGTTTTTTTCTAAAGGCCAATATCAGATAAATTTGTCTAAGCAAAAACAATAAAATTTTATATGATTAAAAATATGAAGCATCTGGGCATGGAGGTACATGCCTTTAATCCCAGCGGCTCTGGAGGCTAAGGCAGGAGAATCGTGCGTTCAAAGCCAGCCTCAGCAATGGCGAGGTGCTGAACAACTCAGTGAGACTCTGTCTTTAAATAAAATATAAAATAGGGCTGAGGATGTGGCTCAGTGGTTGAATGCTCCTGAGTTTATCCCCAGTATCAAAAAAAAAAAAAAAAAATGAAGCAAAACAAATACAAATGTCATAAAAAGAAATTCAAATATTTGCAATACACATGGTAGAATTCATATAATCGCTGGAATAAAGAGCTCTTACTAATAATAATAACTAATAATAACAAGATAATGCTAAATATTATTTAAAAATTAGGAAATAATATGAAAAGGAAACTTGCAAAAAAATGAAACACATAATAAAAAATTCTTGATAACTGAATATGAAATTAATTCAGGAAAGAAATAGGCATACTGAACATGCCTGTCATCTCAGGTTCTCAGGAGGCTGAGGCATGAGAATCACCAGCCTCAGCAACTTAGCAAGACTCTGTCTCAAAATAAAAATAAAAGGACTGGGGGGGGGTATATAGCTCGGTGGTGGAGGGCCCCTGAATTCAATTCCCAGTACATTTAAAATTTTTTAAAAAGGAGAAGGTGAAAGAGGAGGAAGAGCAAATAGATTTTTAACTTCTTCAGATTAGCAAATCAGAGAATCTCTTCATATGTGATATTGGGGATCAAACCCACGCAATCACTTGACCACTAAACTACATCCCCAGCTCTTCAGATTAGCAAAGATTGTGTTGCATGAGTGGAAGAGTTACTGTCACACTCCACTGATGAGCATATATATCGTTGCAGTATGGGTATTTTGGCAATTTTGTTAAATTCCTTCAAAATATCAATTTCTTCTGATTCAGCAATTTTTCTTCTAGGAATTTATTCTCAGGGAATAATTGAACAATATACAAAGATATATGAATAAAGATATTTACTGTGGCAGTGTTTGTAATAGTGAAAAATGAGCAAACAGTTTTTTTTTAAAAAATTGATATAAAAGAGTGAGAGGGAAAAGAGAGAAAGAACTAGTTTGAAATAGGCAGAGTGGATGTTTATAATAAAGATTTGTGTTCCTAAGTGGCAGTGTTCACAAATAAAGAATGAAAGTAGCAGAATGTAGTGTCATACCCTTATGGGTGATACCCTCATCTCTCTAGAAGATCCAGAAGGTTGCACTACTGACAAAGGACAACTTTCCCTTGTGAAGATAGGGCCTGGCTCCTTGGTTCCCTGGCCCCTTCTGCAAATAGCATCATCCCTCATTCTCTTTGAAGATGGAGAATGTAGTGCTTTCATTCAAAAACACCTGGCTGAGGCAGTGGGAGAGGGACTCCAGCTGCATTAGTCTGATCCTGGGAAGATTGATAATAGCAGAATGTTACTTCTCTGAAAATGGGAGATATGAAAGGAAATCAGAGAGGTACACCTCTCTGATAACACCTGGGTACAGCCAGGTTATGACCTCAGCATGCCCAGTTCCATATTAGCCCCCTTCAGTGGAAATGACTACCTGTAAAAGCAGGAATTAAAAACTCAGGGAAAAGCTTATATACCAGGAATTTTTTCACTCCCCTTTCCATTTTTTGAACTCTGCTAGTCATGGCTTTTACATTCCCAAGTCCTCTGACCCATTTAGCTTTAGACTTTGACTTCCAGTTCTCATATCAGGTGCCAATGATTATGGAGATCTTTTCCAGGTAAGCCGCTCCAGCCTGCCTACTCCACCTGGCCTTTGGGCGTTCTCTCAGCATCACCCAGCAAAATTAAAAAGTGCCACTCCAATAAAAAGTGTTCTTTCCCAGTTTGGTGGGCTTGTACACCCATCTTAACCTCTTACTAATCAACAAGAATTAAAGAGTTAGAAGAATAATAGTTGTAATCTCGCTAAACCAATCTCATTGAGGGTGAGATGACTTATTTATAATCAATGTAATTCCAATATAGCATCGAGGTACTAGGGAGGGCTTTTTTTTTTTCTTTCATGAATACCTAAGATTCCATAGGAAGATGATGTTCTGCTCAATCTATATGGTGTGATTCAGACTAAATGGAAATGGAGCACAGGTATAGTCCACATCTTTGTTCCTCCTATAGAGAGGAAGGAAATATCCTATTTCCTTTTCGCTTATTTGATCCACCTTCTCAGAAGGAGAAAGCTAGTTTGGAGCAGTTTCCACTTCTAAGTTGATGCCCTGGGCAGGAGGCAGGAGAACAGGGAGGCTGAGTGTTCTAGAAGAATACTTAGGGTCCAGCCAACAGAAGCCCCACCTCTCTGTGAAAGGGAGGCGGGTCAAGGGCTAAGCAAATGGAGGGACAGACTTGGTTGTTGGGGCAGGGACCTGTGGAGAGAAGGGATGTGAAAGATCTAAAAGAGTGACTGAGCAGAGAGGAGCTAGGGCATACTTAGTAAATGGGCAAATGAGGCTAAAATATGAACTCCTTCATGGATGCTGATTGATGACTTGTCCATACCACCTCGATGTCAATCTCCCCTCTGCAGTCAGAGGACACGGCAAGACCTGATGACCCAACTAAATGTCTCACAGAGGCTGATTTGCAGATAGTTATACAGAGGCTTTACAGCCACAAAGTTTCTCCAGACTTCTTCCCACTACTGTCCTAGACATGATGCCCTAAAGAGGGTGCACATACAAGCTCCCTCATAATTCCCACAGCACTGAGCATCTTACCATCCTTTTTCATTCAATCATAGAAAATCTGTCTCATAATTTTTCCTGAAACCAGATTCTCTACATGTGTATACTACATGAGTTAAAAGTCACCCTACTCAAGCCTCTGGGGTTAGCTTTGACTTTCTCGCATTCATCCATCCATTCATTCAGCAAAAATATATGAAGCCTCACTATATCATACACTGCGCAACATTCTGGGACACTCAGCAGTCAACAAGATGGACCAAGAGTTGTTTCAGGTGATACAGTCAAGCCCCACCTAAGTCTCACAGATTCTGTCTTCATAGTGAAGAACACATTAATCTTTTTCTTTTTACCACCATTTCAGCTCAGTAGTCCAGCACCTCAGAACTTTCCAGTAGCCTCCTGTCTCTCCTCGTGTCTGCATTATTTCCTGCACTCTATTCCATCCTGTATTCCACTCATTTCTAAATGTGATAGAGCACCAGAAATACCTGAAATTTACAAATGTAGATTTCCGGGCCCCAGTCCAAGTCTCCTGAATAAGAAGGGTGGTAAATCTCCCAGGAATCTACATATACAATTAAAACCAGTTCTACAATTCTGATGCACAGCCAGGTTTGGGCATCACTGTTATGTGTCACTACCAAATAAAAATGCATCCCCTTGCTCAAAATTCTTTAAGAAATTCTCATTTTTCCATAGGATACATTAAAAGCCTGACAGTCAATATTGCTTCTAATCTATTTATTCCAACTTTCTTTCACTATAGTTGTAGGCTACCTTTAATTATGTAACCTTGAGAAAAATCAATTAAATTGGCAAGTATAGAATCAAAGACACAGTCTCTATTCATTATTCTGTGCTATAATTCTTCCAGAACTAGTTTTTAAAAGCTTGAATTAATTATGCATTTTCTTCCATCTCCAAATACCTTTTGGTAATGATTTTTTTTCTGTTCTGAGGATTGAATCCAGGGATTCTTTACCATTGAGCCATATCCACTACCATATTTATTTTTATTTTGAGACACAAGTTACAGAGATTGACCTCAAACTTGTGATCCTCCTGCCTCAGACTCCAGAGTTACTGGGATGATAGGTATGTGCCACTATGCCTGGCTTAGTGATGATTTTTGTCTCCTATCCATTGTTCTTTTCCTTATCAATATCCCTTCCCTTCCACTTGATTTTCTTTGTAATATTTTTTTCCATTTAAGTAGTCATAATCACACTTGCTAAAGCATATAAGTTTATTATTATGTTGTTAATGAAGTAATACATATTTGTTGAAAACAATTTTAATGACATGGAGGAAAAAATAAAAGTGACTTCTACATTGATCCTACTTCTGAGAGGTAACACCTATAACAACTGTGCAGTGAAAAGTTCTTAAACATTTCCCACAATTTGACTTTCCATAGGAAAGTCCATGTTTCCACTCTCCCAGTCAGATCTGTCTCTGTGTTGGCTCAAATCAGGTTTTCTCCCTGGCTTCAGCACCCATGTCTTAAAACACACCTTAAACACTTGGGACAATTCACCTTTCCTATAACCTTTCTGCCCACAAGAAAGAAACTGATCAGTCATGCACTATTATTTTCCCTACATCCTCTCAAAGATAATATTTTAATTGCTGTTTGCTGGGAGCCATTAGCCAAGTAGGTATGACAATTTCCTTGCCAGTGTACCCCATGTTGCTTAGTGGAAGGACATTTTGCAGTGACATTGCATGTAGGTGACCTTGCTCAAGGACCAAGGCGGATCCGAGTTTAGGGCGTTCCGGGTTTAGGACTATCCGGGTTTAAGGGTGGTTCCAGGTTTAAGATTATTCCTGCTGGGAATAGGGCATATCCTGCTGCCTGAGTTCCCCTTGAGTTCTCACGGGATTCAGACAGTATTTTTTGGGAGATAGAAGCCCAGTGGAGGGGGATTTGGGCAGAGAACGTGGATTTCCCCAGAACGTGATTGTAGACGGCTGGTGTGAGTTCGGGAATAAAGAGTTGCTGTTTGAATCTACAAGCTGTGTGGTGGCTCGTGACTGTGTGCCCAGCCAGACTGCGGCATTTGGTGGCCCGTAAGGGGAACTTCTGAAGCTTAGAGGTAAGTGAAATTTCTCACCCTTGAGGAAGAGAGAAAGAATGGGTCACCAATTCAAAAAACAATGTGTTATTGTTTTGATTTATTTTGTTTTTATTTCAAGTTGCCTGTTCCTAGAACTTTCTCAGGCAAACTGGGGAAAATGGTTGACTCAAGGTTTGAAGTTGTTCGCCTCCGAGCAAGAGAAATTGTTAGAGGAAGGAGGCACCCCAGTGAGACCAAGAACAATTAGGACGTATGTTGATACAATACAAAAATGTAGCCCATGGCTTTTTAAAGACGAGTTATTAAGTATATCAATGGGACCATCATGGTATCCTGTAGAAGGATTTTTCTTCAACAAGAAAGAGATGGCTAATTCTGTTTACTACATTTGTCTAAGATCTTGGTTTTTACAGACATCTGATTAATTTACAAAGCTAAAGTGTTAAAATATCAACCACTAAATATAAAATCAAGTACTCTTTACTTATTAAGTTCCATAAGGTAATATATTTAAACATTATGTGTGTTTTCATAAATTGGTAAATGGAAAAATGTTTAATATTGCTTTGTGTCTGTGTCTTTGCTAAAACAAGGTTACTAAGTGTTAAGATTCTATCATGTGTAATTTATATACAAAGAGTAGAAAAATTTTCAGTTGGGTTTCAATTATAGTATTATAGTATCATAAAAAACATGAAAGTCTTTCATCTTATTAAAGTGGAGTAATTTGTCTAAATCAGAAATTTTATAAGAGTTGTTTCAAAATGTGAATTTATAAAAAGGGTTAACGGTTAAAAAAGAGAGAAAAAGATTCAAGATGTGGAAATATATTTTAATATAAAAGGTTAAAGGAAAAAGAAATGTTTCTAGATGAGATAATCTCTGTGTGGTAAAGTAAAAAGTTGTAAAATGCCATTTAAAAAGATTTTGAGGAAACTAGACTTACTTTAAAAGCTTGAGAAAGGAAGAAAGAAGAAAAAGGTATTTGTACATGGCAGATTGAGACAAAGCTTCTCAATGGAGTTAAAAAAAAAAAAAGCCTTTGGTTGAAGGGCAGCCATGTAAACTAACATTAAAGCGATTTAAACAGAATCTAAGCCTCGTTTAAAAGAGTGAAGTTGTAGGTGGTGAAAAAGTACATTTAAAAGTACAGTATAGATGATAATTAAAAGGCTTTAAAAGGTTAAATTGAAGGTGGTCGAGATACCTTCATGGCGGAAAAAAGATTGCTTTATTGCATCATTCGAAGCCTAGTTAATCTTAAAGGCATTACTTAAAAAATGGGAAGATAATAGGATAAAAGATATTTAGATAAAGAAGATTAAAAATTTAAAGTGAAAAACTTTAAAGACAGAAGTATAGAAAGTTAAAAAGAAAAAAGATAAAGAAGATGTAGAAAGATAGAAAAGATGTAGGAAGACAAGAATTTTAAACCCACAAAATAGGAAAAAAAAAAAACTAGGAGGAAAATAAGCAACTAAGGGTAAAAATACAAACCTTAGGAAAAAAAAAAAAAAAAAAAAACTAGAAGATAGAAATAAGATAGAAAATGGTTGAAAATGTCAAGTAAGGTATTACACAGATAGAAAATGCAAAAAGCTAAGACAACTATTAGATACAGACATACTTATTAAAGCAAAAAGAGGGAATTGGAAAGGGGTATATATCCCCCAAAGATAAACTTAAAATAACCCTTTTTACTCTAAACTTTTTAAATTTGGATTCATCAGGACTTAGTGCTGCGGAAAGGCATATGTATCCAAAAAATGTACATAAGCCTAAAGTACTTTGGAAAGATATTCTAACAGGACAATGGAAAGGTCCTGACCCAGTGATTGTCTGGAGTCGGGGGTCTGTTTGTGTTTTTCCACAGGGAGAACAGCAGCCCATTTGGATTCCAGAGAGATTAACTAAAACAATTTCTACAGATCGAAAAGAAGATGATTTGACTCAAATCCATAACAGCTGATATCCAGAACTCCAGCTTGGCCATTCTTACATCTGCGACAGTGATTAACCAGGATGCTTTTTTCAATAGCTATTTTATTATTGCATTTTTCCACATCATAAGGTTCTATTTTTATTTTTTGAGCTCATACAAACCTAGGTTAATGTTTTTCTGATCAGTTTTATTTTTTGACTGTGGAGTTTTTAAACATTGCAATGGAGATTTCACCCAGGTAAAGCTACAAGGCCTTTACTATTTTCTTATGTGTTGTACGTTTGTGTACACTCTTGTGTTTTGTGTTGTATGTCTGTATGTGCGTATGTCCATATTTCTTATATGAGGAGCGCTCATGAAAAAATGGATCCGAATTATTATTATTTTTTTTTATTCACGTGATTTAAATGGTTTAATTTAAATTAGGTAAACAGCTGTTAAGGATTGTTTTTAAAGGAGGTTAACAGATCTGTTTGTTTACTAATTTAAATTAGGTAAACAGCTGTTAAGGATTGTTTTTAAAGTAGGTTAACAGATCTGTTTGTTTACTTTCACCTTTCCTTTTCATTATATTTAATAATTCTTTTCAGGATAATGTCTTTTTAGCATCATTGCCAGAATTCCTATCTTCATCCCAGTGCCGGTGAAGACAAAGATAAAACCAGACTACAGCTTCTATGATAGCTATCACAGTAAACTGTATAAACTGATGCATCAATGAATATAACTCAACAAGTAATGCTCAATCAAGGAGTTAACTTACTTTGGGAGGAAACGGATTTTGGGAGGAAATGGACATATTGATAGATTCCTCCGCTTTGAACTGCTTGCAGAACTTGCCTGGACTATGTAACTATCGTTTGGTGCAGCGAATTGTGGTAATGCTGGCATATCTTTGCTGATGGTGTCACTAGTGATGCAATTTTTATTTCCTTGCCAGCGCACCCCATGTTAATTGTGGTAGTGCTGGCATATCTTTGCTGATGGTGTCACCAGTGATGCAATTTTTCCCAAGGAGCCGTCAATTGGCTTGGTGTCGTGGCATTTCTGTATCCTCCTCCCTTCTGCTAGTGATGGTCTAAAATTTGGGGGCCAATGGCTATATGCTGGACCGGTAGTCAGTGACGGGTATGATCCAATTGCAGTGGTATCAACCTAAGACAGGAGGCTGACGCCTAGAGGTCAGTTTTTCCCATGACGGGTAAGAACCATATGTTGAATTGGACAACCTACCAGGCACGGTCCTTAAGCCACATTGCTTGTTGTTTAATTAATCAGAAGCGGGGAGATGCTGGGAGCCATTAGCCAAGTAGGTATGACAATTTCCTTGCCAGCGTACCCCATGTTGCTTAGTGGAAGGACATTTTGCAGTGACATTGCATGTAGGTGACCTTGCTCAAGGACCAAGGCGGATCCGAGTTTAGGGCGTTCCGGGTTTAGGACTATCCGGGTTTAAGGGTGGTTCCAGGTTTAAGATTATTCCTGCTGGGAATAGGGCATATCCTGCTGCCTGAGTTCCCCTTGAGTTCTCACGGGATTCAGACAGTATTTTTTGGGAGATAGAAGCCCAGTGGAGGGGGATTTGGGCAGAGAACGTGGATTTCCCCAGAACGTGATTGTAGACGGCTGGTGTGAGTTCGGGAATAAAGAGTTGCTGTTTGAATCTACAAGCTGTGTGGTGGCTCGTGATTGTGTGCCCAGCCAGACTGCGGCAGCTGCTAGTACTATTCTTTCTGTCACTGCTTACTCTGGGGATTCTTGTTGCATTTAGGACCATGCGTTTCTGCAGGGCACTTTACCAATAGGAAGAAAAGGTAACCGACTATGTAAAATGACTGAGTCCTAGATCATTTTCCCATCACTCTTCCTCCCAAATATTCCTCTGCTGGAAACCAAAGTTTGGAATTCCTCCAGCAATATTTTAATTATAGCTTTATTGATATGTAATTCATATACCATAACTTTAAAGTATACAGTTCAATATGATTTTAGTATGTTCACAAACTTGTACAATCATGACTACAATTAATTTTAGAACATTCTCATCACCCCCAAAAGAAACTCCACATTCATTAGTAGCCACTGTTCCTTCCCCCACAAACCTCCCAGTTTCAAACAACCACGGATCCACTCTTATTCTACGCATTTGCCTATTCTGGATATTCACATGCATGAATTCATAAATAAGTGGTCCTTTGTGGCTGGCTTCTTTCACTTAGCATAGTGTGTGTGTGTGTGTTTTTTTTTTTGTACTGAGGATTGAACCCAGGGGTACTTTTAACCACTCGTTAAGTCCTTCTGCCTCAGCATCCCAAGCTGCTGGGATTACAGGTGTGTGCCACTGTGCCCAGCTAGCATAATATTTTTAATATTTATCTATGCTGTAGCATATAACAGTACTTCATTGCCTTTTATTGACATATCATATTCTATTGTATGAATATATAACATTTTATTTACTCATCAGTTGGTGGATATTTGCATTTTTTTCCACTTTTTCCCTATTAAGAGTGATGCTGCTTTGAACATTCATATACAAGTTTTTATATGGATATGTATTTTCGTTTCTCTTGGGTGTATACCTAGGAATTGCTGGGTCATTAGATAATTCTATATATAACTTTTTGAGGCACTATCATGCTGTGGTTGCAACATTTCATGGTCCCACTAGTAGTGAGTGAGGGTTCCAATTTATCTATGTCTTTGCTAACATTCTTTATTTTCCATTTTTATAGTCATTCCATTGGCTTCTCATTGTGATTTTAATCTGCTTTTGCCTAATGACTAATGATGTTGAGCATCTTTTCATGTGTCTATTGGCCATTTTCATATATTCTTTGAAGAAATATATATTGAGATTCTTTGACCATTTTTCAGTTAGGTTATTTGTTTTTTATTATTAAGTTCTAGAAATTCTTTATATTTTTATTGATACAAGTCCCTTATCAGATACGTGATTTGCAAAATTTTCTTCCTTTCTGTGGTTGCACTTTTACTGTCTTGATGGTATCCTTTGAAGCAACATGTTTTTAACTTTGATGATACATAATTTATCTACTTTTTTTTCTTGTGCTTTTGGTGTTATATTCAAAACACCATTGAAAAATCCTAAGAAGATATATACCTCTGTTTTCTTCTAAGTGTTTTATATTTTTAGCTCTTCAATTTACTTTGAATTAATTTTTGTGTATTATGTGAGGTAGGAGTCCAACTTTGTATTTTGCATGTGGTTATACAGTTGACCCAGCACTATTTGTTGAAGAGAATGTTTTCCCTCATTGAATTCTTGTATTATCCTCCAACACTTAAAAAAGATAGAATATCATAAAATCCTGTATTTTCAGAGTTGGAAGAGGCCTTAGGAAACTGTTCCAGTCAGACTTCTTAGTTGCAGCAGCAGATATATTTTAGCTATTTTAACTGAGAAGAAACTTATTAAACCAGTGTCGGAAGGAAAGAGGCAAAGGCTCAAGTTCAGAGGTTCTCAAACTTGATTGCACATTGGAATCATCAGGAAACTAATGCATATGCTACTCCTTACACCACAAATTAGATAATCTGTGACAGAATCGAGGTATGTGTTCATCAGCTTTTTGTTGATGTGACCAAAATACCTGACAAAAACAACTTACAGGGAGAAAGGTTTATTTGGGCTTATGGTTTCAGAGATTCAGTTCATAATAGGCTCAGCGTCCATTGCTCTAGGCCCAAGGTGAGGCAGAACATCATTGTAGAAGGACATGGCCTGCTCCACTCTCTGTGGCCAGGAAGCAGAGAGAGAAAGGGAGAAGATCTGCTGAAGATGAACCCTTCCACAGAATGCCCCCAGTGACCTACCTCCTCCAGCCACACTACACCGCCTACAGCTACCACCCAGTCAGTCCATTCAAACTAAGATAGTTACAACTTTCATAATCTAATCACTCCACGTCTGAATATTCCTGCATCAACACAGGAGTTTGGGGAGGACACCTCATATTCAAACCATAAGGTATTCATTTTTAAATTATCTCATCAAATGATTCCAATGCACAACCAAGACTGATAATCAGAACTCTCGACTGAGCTCTTAGGTATAACATGTAGAACCACACTGCTGAACTGACCTGGTGAGGGAGCTGCTGCCACCACACACCCAAGAACAACATAACCTTTGCTATAGTTTACACACTGCAGCCACCACTGCCAACCTCAGAAATGTACTGTCTCAGCAGTCATCTGTGCTATCAAAAATGGATGTCCAGTGCCCAGACTATTTCCTTAGGTAGCTCCTTCTGAATCAAAGTCTTATACAGGTGCACCTGAGTGGTAGAACTTGTCACATGCCTGTATTTTAGCAGCAAAGGAACCTGGAAAATAGTTTATTTGTATTCTTCAAGGAGAAGACAAGATTCACAATGTGAAGAATTGTTAAATGTGATGAGAATGTAAAAAAAAAATGTAGCAGCCAAGGAACATAAGGCCAACTGGTTGGTTACAAATCTGGATGTGCACCAGAGTCATCTGGGGGAACTTCACAATATCAAGATTCCCAGGATGCACCCCTGCAGAAGATTCTATAGGTCTGAGTGGGTTCTGAATTTTGCAGCTTTGGAACTTTTGCGAGTCTAATCTCTCACTTAGAATGTATGTTCCCTGAGTTAGAAGCCTTTCACTTTTAATCCATACCAATATAATAGGTCCTTAATGACACCTGTTATTAATCCAACTGAATCTTCTAAGAAAGAAAAACAGAGTTATCTATAGTGAGGTGTTTCCTAACTGAAATCATAACTGAAAGTAATCTAAGTAAAACAGAATTTCTTCTGTCACTCACAGCTCACATTATATACCAATGTGATAAGGATTACTCTGCACATGCCTTCAGAGAAGCAAGAGTGACACAGATTCATATTAAAGCATAAATAATCCATACAGCCTTTGACTAGGACCTTAAATACAGGAATTGTGTATAGAAGGAGGGCAGGAAAAGTATTCTGGACTAGCAAGTGTTAGAAATATGGTATTTCTTAATCTTTTGGGATGGCCATTATCCACTCTTGGGAGCAGTATATAGTTTCAAAAATCATTTTCAATATAATAAGGGACTATTTGACAGGGACTGGGGTTGTGGCTCAGTGGTAGATTGCTTGCCTCACAGGTTCAAGTTGAAACCTTGGGTTCAATCCTCAGTACCACATATAAATAAACAGATAAAATAAAGGTATTGTATCCATCTACAACTAAAAAAATTTTAAAAAGATATTTGACAAATAAAAATATTCCCTTATTACTTTTATAATAAAATCATCTGCAAGTAAAACTGGATAAAATCTTCCAGGCTAGTGGGGATATGAAGAAGGTAGTGATTTGTAAGTTGAGTATATATATATATATATATATATATATATATATATATATATATATATATATATATACA
>NW_025999977.1:22411423-22440616 GCF_001458135.2 Marmota marmota marmota | reverse complement strand
CCCCCCCCCCACAGACTTTTTAAAGAAAGAAAGAAAAAAAAAAGAGTTATCTAGGTGAGGTGTTTCTTCTATGTCAGGCAGCTAGCAGGAAATCATAACTGAAAGGAATCCCAATAAAGCAGAATCTTCCCTATCACTCAGAGCTGCTTAGTAAAGCTCACTTTACATAAAAAAAAATCAAGTGTTAATTGCAGAATTGGGGTGCAGGAAGGGTTTATCTTATATAACTAAACAGGAGCAGTGATAAATTAACTTCTAGTTGCTTGTGATGGAAGGAGAAATTTTGAATGTGGGCCTTCTGAAGCTGGAAGTCTGGTGCTGCAATGGAAAGCCAACTTTAGTATAGCAGTAAGACAGAGGAAAGAAATGTGGTGTCTGTGTATCCTCAAATACTGCTCTAAGAGCTAGGAGGCTTAGGTCCTGGTGGTTGATTCCTATTGGCTCAGAAAACAGAGAAAGAAAGCAGCTGCCTCTGGACAAACTGAGAATGGCATTACAAGGCCTCACAGGTATAGAAATGCAAACACAGCATTACAAGAGACCCTATAAATGTCAGGAAGGATTGATCGTCAAAGATTCAAATGAATGGCAACGCTCCTGTTGTGGGGATGTAAGGATACAGACATTTCCATATAATGTTAAAAGTATGAATTTCTATGGGCTTTCTAGAGGGTACTCAAGAAGTTTTATTTAAATGTACATTAAAACTTTAAATGTACATTTCCTCTGATCAAGAAATTCCACCTCTAGGAATCTCTTGAACAACTCAACAAAGATGTACACACAAGAATGTTGATTTTATCAGGGAACTACCTAAATAGAACTGCTAGGTCATTTATAGTGTATCCATACATAGGCACACTAAATAACCTTTATAAATGAGATCTAGAAAGACACACAGAAAGATGGTGACAGAGATTTTCCTCTGGATGGCAAGATTTCAGGATTTTCTTTTCATTTTTTAATGAAGGAAAAAGAAATGAATTCAAAAAGAACTCCTTACTTTTCAATTATTTCAAAATAAAACTATTCGCCTTCTTCAATAGTAGGGCTATAACTGTGATGCACATATGCCTAGGGATTAATAAAGACGACATCTGTTTCACTTTTCCCAGTTAGAGAAGCCTTAAATGTTAATCAGTGTTACATTAGTGTTACAAAATATCTAAGATAAACAACTTACCTTTCACAGGTTTTAGTCCATCCATTGGCTGGTTGACTCCACTGCTTTTGGGCATGAGGGTTAGAACATCATGGTGGGGAATATGTGGTGGAATAAAACTTTCACTAGTGGTGGCTGGGAAGCAGGGAGAGAAAGGGACGAAGGTCCCAATATCCCCTTCAAGGACACACCTCCCATGACTTAACTTCCCCTCATTAGGTCCCATCTCTTAAAGATTCTACCACCTCCCAATAGCACTATAGGCTGGCAACCAAGCCTTTAATATGTGGGCCTCTGAGGGACCCTTCCAAATCATTTTCCAAGCCATAGCACAGTTTAGAGTAACTAACTCTCAACCCCCAGAGTAAAGAGCCATTAGAGAGTTTTGCTAAGGGAAAATTTCTAAAGATTATGTATTTTACAGAGTGCTTTAATAAATGTGGATATATTAAGGTTATACATTAAATAAATGTACAGAAAATGAATGAATGAATGAATGAATGGAGTAATGCTTTGTGAGGATAGAAGATATGTGAGTAACCACCTTAATTCTTATTCTACAAAAGGGATATTTAGAGTTGGCAATGAAAGACTTGTACAGGTGCACACAGCTAGTAAGTGGCAGAGCAGGGACTAGAGCTCAGGGTCTTTCCTCTCATGTTTGCCAAAAACCTCCAGGCACCTATCCTATGTCCTTCTCCAAAGACTGTAAATGGCATTAAACGAATCTATGGTTTCTAAACTGTAATAAGGGTGTTTCACTATAGGAACTTTCAAGTATTCACAAAAGTAGCAGTAATGTCCATGACCCCATAGTCTCATCAATAGTCAGATTTTGCCAATCTTGCTTTGATATTCCCCCTTTGACCTTCTTTATATTATATTTATATTCTTTATATATTTAAAGAATATCTCAGATATATTATTTTACCCATAAATATTTTAGAATTAATCCTTGAAATTAAAAACTAATCCCTACACCATAAGTTCATAAATAAACAATAATTCCCTAATAATCATCTAACACAATGTTCAAGGTTTCTCAATTGCCTCAAAAGTTTATTTTTTTTAATTGCTTGATTAATTCAGGAACAAAACAAGGTCTATACATTGCATTTGGTTGGAATATTTTCCAAGTCTTTTGAAAAAAATCTACCTATTTTTATTGAGGAGAAATTCACATAACATAAAATTAGCCAAATCAGTGGCAGTTAATGTAGTTACAATGCAACCACCACCTCAGTTTAGTCCCAAGACATTTTTATCATACCAAAAGAAAATCCGAAGCTCTATTCACTAAGCAGTTGCCTCCTATTCCCTGCCTTCAACCATCCTTTGGCAACCATCAATTTGCCATCTATCTCTATAGATTTACTTATATGATTCTATAAAACAGACTCATATATGATGTATCATGTCTGTTTTTCCCCCTTAGAATAATCTTTTTGAGGTTCTTCCTTGTCGTAGTGTGTATCAGTACTTCATTCCTTTCTATGGCTGAATAACATTCCATTGTAGTATATACCAATTTGTTTATTCCTCCATTTGTTCATGGACAATTAGTGTTTCCATCTTTTGCCATTGTGAATAATGCTGCTATGAATATGCAAAGATATGTATTTGTTTAACTACCAGTTTTCAGTTCTTTGGGGATACATACCAGATGTAGGATTGCTGGGTCAAGTAGCAATTCTTCAACTTTTTGAGGAAGCACCAGATCATTTTCCACTGGGGCTGAATCATTTTATATTCCTGCCAGCAATGTTATGAGGATTTTAATTTCTCCACATCCTCCCCAGCACTTATTATTTCCAATATTTTTTATTATAGTCATCCTAGTGCATGTGAAGTGATACCTTACTGTGGATTTGACTTGCATTTCCCTAATGACTAATATTAATGAATAATGATTCTCATGTGCTTCTTGGTCACTTGCATATCTTATATGGAGATATGTCTATTTGAGTAGTTTCCCCATTTTTAAATTGGGTTGTTTGTCTTTTTGTTATTGTTACAAGTCTTTTAAAATCTAATAGGTTCCCTGTCCCCTATCCTTTTTCATGCTATTCATTTGCTAAATGAACCAGGCCATTTGTCCTATGGAATTTTTCTCATTCTGCATTTGGCAGGCTGTTTTCTCATGGTGTTAATTTTCTAGATTTCTCTATCCCCTTACTTCCTTCAAACAGATACTTTAGAACTAGAGGGTTGGCTAGATTTTGTTGTTGTTGTGTGTGAATTCCTCACAGGTGTTCCTATGTCCTTCCTATGGCATTATATTTAGAGGCATATAATGCCTCATTGTCCACTTTTTATTTTCCAAAATGTATACTGAGGAACCCTAAAGTTAGACAGGTTTTTTTTTTGTTTGTTTTGTTTTGTTTTTGGTACTGGGGATTGAATTCAGGAGCACTCGACCACTGAATCACATCCCCAGCCCTATTTTGTATTTTATTTAGAGGCAGAGTCTCCCTAAGTTGCTTAGCTCCTCGCTTTTGCTGAGGTTGGCTTTGAACTTGAGATCCTCCTGCCTCAGCCTCCCGAGCTGCTGGGATTACAGGTGTGCAACACCATGCTTAACTTTGCAGGGTTTCTTAGGAGGGTCTATAAATGTCTAATTCAAAATTTCATTTGAAAAATATGCAATTAACTGTTGTTTGTCTGGATTTTCTCAAATTAAAGAGCAAGCCAAGTAGGTGAGCTTCAGCCCACTATTGCTGCTTTAGCAATATATAAATGTGCCTTTTATATATTGGGGATCTGGGTAAGATTTCATTGGAAAAGGTATTACACTAGTTTTTAAAAATAAAATGACTATTATAATAAAAAATCTTTCAAAAATGTTAACTGTGGGACCCCATCATAACTGGAGACTGTGGAAGTCAGCAATACCTTAAGACTCAAGGGAGAAAAGTTCTTTAGAGCAAGCAGTGGGCACAACTGGTAGGAGGCAAAGTAATTTCTGGAGCCCCTGAAATCATACAACACAGGAACCATTATATTCTTCGCAAATCTACGATTTCCTCCCACTTATACTAAATGTACCAGACTCATTAAATAAAAGTGGACTTTGAATAAAAGCAACTCACACTTTAAAGTAGACCTGAAAGTTTTATGAGAGGACCAGGATCCAAAATGGAAAGAGATATGGGGGGGGATAGCAGAGAACCTGGCAATTGCCTTGGGAGCAGTGTACAGCTGTTCTTTAGGTGTCCTTTTTCTGGAAAGATCTCTATTCATTAGAAAAGATCCTTCAACTTTCTGACACAGAATATGTACATCTTCTGATACCCTAAATCAACACCTGATTGTTCAACAGGTTCTTTCCCTGGGATGCCTTGAAAATTGAACTCCAGTCTATAACTGAATGCTGGATACATTGAGGTGATGGATAGTACAGCAGCCTCTGTCCCCAGGATTTTGGAGGCAATGTCTTCTAGTATCCAAGAGGAGATTTATGAATCTTTGCCTCAATTCTCATTTAATCCTCAAGTACCTGCTTTTAAATTGTCGAACACTTACAAAATCTGCCCTTCATGGAAACAAGAAGAGCAGGATGAATACAGCTGAATCACATTTCAGGGAGAAGGGCAAACACTGAATCCCTGAGAAGAGAATACTTCAGTTTTGATTATCCTGTGATTCTGCTCTGTAGTATTGCTTCTGGACTAAAAGATTTTGCCTGTAGAATGAACGCTTTAGCCAAAGTCAGTGTTCACTCATTGAAAATTTGTGTTATCATTGCTAATCATCACAATCCTCCTCCTCCTCATCTTGATCATGATGGCTGTATCCCATATATTGCTGGGAGAAAAGGACAATTACTGCCTCTTTTAACCTTCTGTAGCTGAGAAAAAAGGCTACAGATGCAAAGGAAAAAGAACCAGCTGATCTAAGGTTCAGACCAGCTGTTGGCTCCCAATTTACTGTAGCAACTAATGGCTTTTCTAATTGCCCACACAAAATCCCCATGAATTGTCCATGAAGATTTTGGTTAAATTTTACAGCTTTTATTTAAACAGATAAGAAAAATTATATGTAATAAAAATGCAGTTTTAGAAATTAATGCCAAGGTTCACCAGTTCCCAAACCCTATCCAAGTCTATCCCTTGCTAATAGTTTTATGAGTAATGGCTGCAAGCCAAGGACAGAAGATACTGTCAAAAGGAGGGTTGCTCTGAGCATGCACAAAAATAAAGCTGTATAACAGACCTTCTGGAGGCCTCCTCCCTGTTGATCAGGCTGCATTCCTTATGATATAGAAATCATGCCTATATATATAGGATTTAGGTATAAAATATGCTGAACAATTGGAGACAAACTAAGTGCCTCACTGTAGGAAGACAGGAAAGTAAAACTAAATTTTGAAATCTTAAAAAGGATGCTTCATAAAATTGATTGATATGGGAAGATGTTCATGATAAATTAGTAGAAAAATAAGGCAGGAAAAATTGGGAGGGGAAGGCAGATTCTATTCTCAGCCTTCAAGTATTGCATGGATTGGTTTATCAGGTTATTTCTCTGTGAAAGGTATAGACATGTTGGACTAATGGGAATAAGACAGAGAATAAGAAAGACTCAACTTGGGAATACAAAGAAAAGGACTTGGAAACCAAGCCTAGATCATACTGGAGCAATATTATCTGGTTAATGGGGGAGGTGGCAGACAGAACAATGAATGGGGCGGATGAAGGCTGGACATGATGATCCAAACAACAAACTTTGAGCCTATTCAGTTTGGTTTCAGTATAAGCAGACATGGGGTAATGTCTGAGCCTGGACACAGGTGGAATGGGAGTGATCCTGTGAGGTTTCTGGTTTTATTCTGACGTCTTCATCTTCTGTACTTACTTGGTTCTGGGATGGGAGGCTGGACTAGCCTCTTCCAAGTATCTCAAAGCTCAAGAATGATGATACAAACATCAGGTAGAAGACAAGTAAGTTCAAATAGAGGAAGGGTGATGATAAGGATGTGGATCCTCTTTTTGGGTGACAGAACACCACCTTAAATGTACTGCCATAGATAGAAATGACAGTGAGGATTCAGAGCCTAAAGTCAAAGATGGTGCATTTCCTTTATACTGATTAAAAAACAACTCATGGGACTGGGGTTGTGGCTCAGTGGTGGAGCACTTGCCTAGCATGTGTGAGCCTCTAGGTTAGAGCCTCAGTACTACATAAAAATAAATAAAAATAAAGGTATTGTGTCCATTTGCATTTACTAAACTGCATAAAGGTGTTTTATAAAAGCAGGTCTAGGAAGCATTTTAATGAAGACATCCTGCTAGATAACTGTTAAAGAACTGGAATGGAGAGTAGTTGTGATGCATCTCCTAGGGTGAAGTATAGGTAAACAAACAGCTTAAAATTTCTTTCTAAACCAAAATTTGTGATACTTGCTTTGGAAAGATTCTAGGTTTTCCCCAAGTGAATTATCTCTAAAAGACAAGCAATGAGAGAAGGAAGTTAAATCCAAGGTTCAGGAGAACAAAATGGTGGGATGTAGAAGGAAGGCCAGAATCTGAATATGAATTGAAAAATTCTTTCACCCCTTAATATTGAAATGATTTCAGTTAAAGAAGTGAAACCTATAGGGTCTGGTTGAATTTTGAAGCTTTCTGAAAGATTGTTTAAAAAGATAAGAAGAAAAGGGAAAGCCCCATTGCAGTGATACATGTGCTATAATATTGAGCCTTGGACAAAGAGATCCACCATGATTACAATTTAGTTTCCAGTCCAGAGGCCAGTTCTGTCAAATATTTTGTTCATGCTTTTTAAACTCAGTGGCAGTGGTGAGTACATAAAAATGTCTGCAACCCAGATGAGGTTGTTGAATTCTTCCTTAAGAACAAGACAGAAAAGAGAAATGATTTACTGGAATATGTTGCTGGGTTTGTTTTTTATTTTTATATTTGCTCTTCTAATCCCCAAGCCCACAACAGCCTGTCTAGTTGAATCTTGATTTGTTTTTGTCTCATATAAATGTGAACATCCATCCTCCCAGCAGAAATGGTAAATAACTGTACACATCTATGTCACGGAGTGGTCATAAATAACAATCATTTATAGGGCTGGTGGGAGGGCAACCTTTGGGCTTACAGAACTGCCTGCGGCAACATTATTCTATGAAGTTTTCTGCAACTAAAGGAGTGAAAACACTGATTTTTGTTGTTTAAATTATTATTTTAAAGTAGTACATGTACACAGTAAAAGAAAGAGAGAGAGAGAGAGCACATGAGTGTGCAAGCAATTGATAAATCATTGAGTACTATCAAAAGAAAAAGTTGTATGTCCTGCTCTACTTTTTTGCCCCAGTGATAACCACTTTAAAATGATCAGTTTGGGGTTGTACAAATCATGCACAAACACTTTCTTGGAAAAAAACTTCAAATCATACAGATGAAACTAGAGTCCCTTTTGACCATCACCCTAATTATATTCCTTTCTTCAGAGGTAATCAAATTGTTAACATTGATTTTTTCTGAGTACTTCATGATCTTTATAGGTATACATATTTTGGGTTTTATTTTACACAAATGGTATACCACATTTGTTATTTGGCTGCTTGTTTTCTTTGACTTAAAAATATGCTATATATCTTTCCATGACAGTGCATATATATCCATTTTAATTCTTTAAACTACTATCTAATATGACTGTGTAGTGATTTATTTACATACAATGTACATTTAGACATTTCCAATTCTTTACTGTAACAACATGGAGCTACAATGAACATCATTGTCCCTACTTCCTGGTATCTATGTAGAAATTTTGTCCTATAATAGATAAAAAGTATTTTTAGCTCTTTCACTGGTCAACATTTTTATTCAGAATAACATGCTAATCATTTATTTCCTGACAATAAATTTAGATCTCTATTGGCTAATTACCATAAAAGAATTTAGCTCGCTTATATGAACTTTCACCTCCCCTCTACTCCCAAATTCTGTTAGCTATATTTCTTTTTAATTTTTTTATATGTAGTGCTGTGAATCGAACCTAGTGCCTCACACATGCTAGTCAAGTGCTCTACCACTGAGCTACAACTCCAGCCCTGTTAGCTATATTTTTATTGTTCTTCTATGATTGCCTCTTCAAGTTTATATAATACACTTAAATATCTAGTTCTTAAACAATCAACTTTAGATAATATATTTTATTCTCTACAATTAACATTGAAGTATTAGCACTTCATACTGCATCCTGTTATGCTTTCTTCCTAACCTCTTCAGTTACAATGCTACTTCTCTCCTGTCCAGGGTTATAAATGTTCCATTCTGTTCCATAACTATAATTAAATATTCCACAGTTACTCTGTGGACTGATTCTAAAACTCAGAAAACTTTATGACAATTTTTTAATGTTATGATTCTTAAACTAATATTCTAATTAACCCAAATATTGTTATTAAATGCTTACAGGAGCTGCAGTAATGTTCAAAGAAATGTGTTTAAACATCAAGGTCAAATGGACTGCATTTTCTCACCTTTCATCATAATCTAGAAATCATGCTGCATTTTAGATTGATTCATATGTGAAGCTTAACTTCCTAACAAAGTTCTCTTATGTCTGACATTATTAATCTTCCTTCCCTCCTGCCTTCCTTCTTTTTTTGCATTATTTTTGATCCAACTCTGCTTTCATCTTTTATGTGCATCTATTTGGGGCTAAGGCTTCCTTTGCTCTCTTCTTACCTGTAAATGAAGTCTCATCCACTTTTTCTTTTCCAGAAAGTCATCAAATTCTTTGACCTGTGAATGGTCCCTCCCTCTGATTCGTTTTTGTATATCTTAAATCATGTTTGAATGAGAATTTGGGTGGAGGGAATGTAAATGCATGAGTTCAGTCATCCATCTTAACCAAACTAGGAATTTTTAAAAGACCCTCCCAAGCTCCACTATTTTTTATAAGGCATTTTCTTTTATTTTTAAATTTTTTTTTTTTGGTACTGGCAATTGAACCCAGTGGCACTCTACCATTGAGCTGCAATTCTAGCTCTTTTTATTTTTTTATTATTTAAAAAAAATGACAGCAGAATGCATTATAATTCATATTATACATATAGAGCACAATTTTTCATATCTCTGGTTGAATACAAAAAATATTTACACCAATTCGTGTCTTCCACAATAGCTAAACTGTGGAACCAACTACATGCCCTTCAGTAGATGAAAAGATTAAAAAAGTGGCATATATACACAATGAAATATTATTCAGCAATAAAAGACAATAAAATCATGGCATTTTCAGGTAAATGGGTGGAGTTGGAGAAGATAATGCTAAGTAAGCCAATCCCAAAAACCCAAATGTTGAATGTTTTCTCTAATATAAGAAAGACGATTCATAGTCGGGTAGGGCGGGGGAGCATGGGAGGAATAGAGGAACTCTAGATAGGGCAGAGGGGTGGGAGGGGAAGGGAGGGGGCATGGGGTTAGAAATGAGACTTGCTTAAGTTGCTGAAGCTGATCTAGAACTTCCCATCCTCCTGCTTCAGTCTCTTGTACCTCCACACCCAGCTTAAGGCATTACATGGCAGCCAGTTTCAGCAAAGAAAAGCAACTCTTAGTTTTTTAATTAGCCAGGAAAGAGAAAGTAGTCTATAATCCAAATCACAAAGACAAATCAAACCCCAGCAGAAACGATATTCACTCCTGATTATGTTACAAGGCATCTAGTCTCAAAACCTGACTTCTATATCCTTATCTACCAGTCTTGACTATTAAAGGGAGAGACTGGGGGAAGACACCAGAGTCCATGGAGGAGTTAGCTGGGCTTTCTACAGCTCATTCTTTATTGAGGCTGCCCAGAGATGATTAAGGTTTAGGAATCCAGGGATTCTGACACTTCCTTACTCTGATTTTTACTACTTAATTTCTTAAGCTTTAGCTTTCTTGTTTTAAATGGGAATAATAATAGTGCCCACTTTATGGGGTTATTATGAACACTTAATGTGATAACTTACATAAAACATCGGGTTCAATACTAATAACATAGTAAGCATCCAATAAAACGTTAATGTTTTTGTAAACAACCCTATATTCTGAATATATATTGTTCTCTGTGGGAAATTCCAAAGGAAGAAATTGTTTGGCACCCCAATGGAGTCTCAAGTGAATAAATGGCTAATATTTTCACTTGATGGTATTTTACAATTGGCAAAAATTTAATGACTATCTGTTGCATAAATTACTTAAAAACTTCCTGTCCCTGATGTAAGACATGCCCCTCTTCTCTAGGAATAGTCATTTAAAGACAACTAATGCATGTTACATAAACAAATATGGAGTATGTTTAGTTATAGTTCATTCATATGATAATTAATTCAACCAATATTTGTCTCTGACTATGTGAAGACATTATGTTAGGAAATGTAAAAAGACACAGTTCCTGTCTTCAAAGATTTTTGTTGTTGTTGGCTTTTTGTTAAATTTTTTTGGTATTGGGGATTGAACTCAGGGGTGCTTTAACCTTGAGCTATATATATCCCCAGGCTTTTTTATTTTTTATTTTAAGACAGGGTCTTACTAAATTGATGAGGATGATCTTTAAATTGTGGTCCTCCTGCCTCAGGCCCCTGAGCTCCTGGGATTACAGGCATTTGGCATCAAGCTTTGTCCTTCAAAGATTTTAAAGTCTAATAGATAAGATTCATATGCAGAGCTAAATTCATCATGCTGATCAAATGTAGTAAGACAATTTTCCAAGTCACCTCATTCCCATGTCCAAGTCTTCTCTTCCCTCTCTGGCTACCACCCATCTCTAGTGATATGTCTGTATCAGTGTTTATTTCTGAGGTAATAAAATCATCATATGGACTGTGTCTGAGAAAAAGGGGAGATAAGTATGTAGCTCCCTACATCCCTGGATAAATGCACAGGTTTAATCTCCCTGAGGCAAATTTATTTTCTAGAGAATTATATATAGTTCACACTGATTTCCTAATTCTAGCCACTCACTGACTTCTTTTCTCTGTGGTGGCAACCCTTAGTCATCTTATAAATACACATCTATGTGAAAGTTGGAAAAAAGATCTTTTACTTGTAAGTTGCACCATTTCCTCAAACTCAGAATATTATATATCTAGAGATAGAGAATGGTAAGGAGAAGGGGAAGAAAAAGACTTTGAAGGATACAAACATGGGTCCAAATCTCAGGTCCTCTGCTTACTAGATTAGTGGCCTCAGACAAGTTAATTTAAACTCTGAGTCTCAGTTTTTTCTTAAATACTGAAAATACTGATGCTGTTTCAGACACTGTCAGTTCTTTTTTTTTTTTTTTTAATTTTTTAATATTTATTTTTCAAGTATCGGTGGACACAACATCTTTGTTTGTATGTGGTGCATGAGGATCGAACCCGGGCCGCACGTATGCCAGGCAAGCGCGCTACCACTTGAGCCACATCCCCAGCCCCCGACTGTCAGTTCTTTATCCCCAAATTCAGTCTATCCTTTAATGTTGTTCTGGCAATAGAATTTTTTAGCTGACCAAAAAGTTGTCCAGAATGGAGCAAGTTTTCCTTCTCCATGAGAACAAACACCTGTAGAAGAGATGTAGTTAGAAGAATTGTGCTGTTAAGTGTTTACTTGGCTGTACACATACATGCATATGTGTGTACATACACACAAATGCATGCATATAATGCATATATAAAGCATGCACATACATGTGTGCTTTATATGCATGCATCTGTGTGCACATGTAAGTTTATTACAAATTTTACAGATAATAAAGATATATAACTTACAAATAAAATACAATAGACAGAGCCCTTTATCACAAGTGCCATATAGTCAATTATATCTTTTAGAATGCATTGGTTGATTTTTGCTGAACTCATATCCGTACGCAATCTGTGATTGCAATTCAACCATGATTTGACAAATGGAATTTCATTAAAATTCACTAACTCTTCCCAATAAATGTAGTGTCATTGAATCTGAAATGTGAGCTACTATTAAACTATTTCTCATCTTCATACAAATTATATTCACTAACTGAAATCTCATTCAGTTTAAACGTTACCTTTTGGAACTTCACTCATTCATCAATGGGGGAAGTGACTTAACTTTGCTAAAATTGATAATAGTTTTCAAATATTAGAAGAATATCTCCTTAATATTTTCTGCTATTCAGGATATAATGGCTGGCTGCAGGCATGCCACACTTTTATGTTTAATCAGCATTTTTAACATGTTTTCCTATCACGTTAACTTTAGACAATAGACAATATAATAAATCAAGCCCTGACTTATAGCATTCGAAATTCCATGGTGTAAATATTCCCATCATTGTTGAGTTCAAACTACTGCATGAGGTTTCTGGAAGAAAGCGCAATGTTTCCATTTTAAGAATGTAATAGTTCTCATTTCATATATTTATGAAAATTTGGAATTCTCTGAATTTTCTACTTATATATTTTATCATGTTTCTCTTAGTTGTTTCTTTTCTTACTTGCAAGAACTCTTTATATGTTATGAGTAACATGTACCATCTGTCAGTAGAATTTAAGCTCCATGAGTGCAAGAATATTTGTTTTATTCATCACTGCGTCAGGTGGCATATTTTACATGAAATCAACAAATATTTGTTAACTGAATAGATATTTTACAAATATTTTCCCAATTATTTTTCTTTTTGTTTTATGTATGCCTATATTTTTGTTACACAAGTGTAGTCAGTTGTTTATTGTCAAATATGTCTGCCTTTTCATTTATTCTTCTTTCTATCCTATTTGGGGGGTTTATTTATTTATTTATTCATTTTTATTGTCTTATTTAAAAATGTTTCTCATCCCAAGTTTTATTATTTTCCTAAATTTTTCTAAAAGTTTTATTTTATTTTTGTTACATTTAATCTGGAATCCATCTAGAGTTTATTTTTTATGTGACACGCATTTCTTCCAGATGGCTAGACCATTGTGCCTTTTGTAAATAAACTATTTTTCTCTCGATGGAAATTCTACTTTTGTGGTATATTAAGGTACCATATATGCTGGCTTCTAGTTATGGCTCTGTAGTTTCTTCAGATACATGTATGCCTACTTCTGGATCTTCAGTAATTTTTGTTTAAAAAAATGATGTGTATGTGTGTGTGTGTGTGTGTCTGTGAGAGAGAGAGAGAGAGAGAGAGAGAGAGAGAGAGAGAGAAAGAGAGAGAGAGATGCTGGGGATTGAACTCAGTGCCTCATGCATGCTAGGCAAGCACTCTGCCAATAAGCTCCATCCCTGGCCCTTAGTCATTTAACTAGGAGGAAGTATCCTTAGATGTTTTCTTAGGCACAATCCTCCCTCTCTCCCTGCTTCCCTTCTTCCATTCTTTCCTCTGCCAAGTGAGAATGTAATCCCAGGTAGAGGTATCTTCCAGCCTTTAAAAAAGGAACCAGAAAATTGGATATTTATGTGAAATCTCCTAAATTAAATCTCATTTAAATTTTTTAAAAGTATGTTTCAGAACAAATATAAAAATAACTACAGGATAGAAGTCATTTTTGCTTTTGTTTTTGTATTTGTTTTCATTTTTATTGAGCTATTATTATCCTTTATTTAAAAATCTTTGCACTAATTATTTCATTCCCCCTCCCCCATCCACCTAGTTAGGATCTTAAAAATATTGAGTAGTAATGGTGACAGCTTTCCTATCTATTTTTTTTTGCTTTTAAAGCAGTGGCTTAGTACTTCATCTTTTAGCATGATGGATTGCTATTAGTTTCTAGTAAATAGCGTTTATCACATTTAAGTAGTTTCCTTTGAGTTTTTATTAGGAATGGATGTTGACTTTTTTTTACTTATTAATAACATTAATTATGTTGATAGGTTTTGCTAAACTTTAAGTCATTATAGTGTATCATTTCTTTTGATATATTTTAATATAACATTTATTATGCTGATAGGTTTGCTAAACTCATCATAGTATATCATTTCTTTTGATATACTTATATTTTTATTTTCCATATTTTATTTAGATTTAAGAATATCTCTCTTAGAAGTGAGATTGGTTAATTACAATAATTTGGTGGGAATTCTATCTGTATGGAATTTGAATATTATAGTTATGTTAGTTTCATAAAATAATTACTTTTCATATTTGAAATGGTCTGAGATAATTTAAATAGCAGTAGAATCATCTATTATCTAAAGGTCAGATATATCTTAGTTGTAAAAGTGAGCCTGCTAACTCAAAAAATGTAGTACCTTAATTACCTTTTAAAACTTAAAATTTATAATTGGCTTATTTGAATTATCTGTTTATTCTTGAGCCAACTTTGGCAACTTATATTTTTATAACCAGCACATCAAATATCCAGGACTCACTGGTATAAACATAAAAGTCACTTAACTTTGTTCTTCAACTGTCCCGTCTTGGGCAGGTACTGGGAACAAAGTCCAAAAGTCACCTATAATCACAAAAACAATCCCAACTCAGTAATTATACTAGAGCAAAACATTCAATACTACAGTCTTTATTACAAGGTATGGCTTTCCAGCTTCTTCTTCATCTGATGTGGGTGGTCTCCAAGAAGCTGCACTTGGCTTTCTTTTGTTGTAGCTGCTGCTGATTTTTGTTTATGTCCTTCCTTCCCCTCTCCTCCTCCTTCTTCCTTCTCCCTGTCTCTTCCCCTACCCTCCCTCCTCCACCTCCTCTACTTCCTTGTCTTTCTCTTCTTCCTTCTTAATACTTTTATTGTAAGATAAAAACAAACAATGACATCTGAATAAAATAAGTGTATAGATTAGTAAATTATTATAAGGCAAACGTCCTTGTATCAGTCACACAAATCAAGAAGTAGAACTTTGTCAGTCATCTGAGGAGCCCCATCCCTGGGTCTCATCCCACTCGCACCTCCCTTTCTCCGTGCAACAACCAATCACTTTCTTGTATTTCTTCATAGTTTTATCACCAACTGTGCTTCTCTATACGTGATAATTTAGTCTTGCCCACTTAAAAGTTTTGCATGCTTTTAAAGTTTCTTTTAAATTATAATTTCTTCTCCAACTTTCTTCTTTTTTTTTCTTACAATTTATCTTTTGTAACACCAAAGATATTTGAGCTGTAGAGTTTCCCAAACATCTAGATGTTGCTGATTGCTTAGTAAAGTGCAAGTCAGCAACACATTCCTTTCTGTATTTTCGGAAAACTGGAAGCTATATCCATACATTTGTGATGCTTTATCAAAATTCCCTGTTATGTTCACTAACAGTTCTGATGTCAATGTCCTGCTAGAAATTTTGGTTGTTTCAAGTTCATTCTCTAGTAGATTCCTTGGGAAGGGCTCATGGGTAGAATATTCCCTGAATTATTGCTTGTTGATAATTATTTATCTTTTATTCTCAAAAGTCAATTTTTCTAAATATAAAGTCCTTGGCTTACATTTCTCAAAGTATCCTTTAAATATATTTCTTTACTGTCTTCTAGTATATGATGTTGTCGTTGAAAGGGTTGAAGCTCATCTCATTGTATCCTATATGATACTTGTTATTTTGCTTAAATGTTCTTAAAGGATATTTTATTTTCCTTTACCACTAGAATATGCCTTGGTGTTGGTTCTGGGTTGATATTTTTAGGAACAGATGTGTCTAGTAGTTTCAAATCTTTTCTTATTATAGGAAAGTTTTCTTCAATTATATTTTTGTATTTGTTTTGCTCTATGGCTTTAATTTCTTCTTCAGGATTTTTATTATCCATACTTTGTCCTCATCTATCTTTAGTCAGTATCATTTCTTTTCTTTTATTTATATGTTTTTCAGCACTGAGGATTAACCCCAGGGGCACTCTACCACTGAGCTATACCCCTCCCCTCTTTATTTTTTATTTTGAGATAGGGTCTCCCTAAATTGCTGAGGCTGGTGTCAATACTTGGGATCCTCCTGCTTCAGCCTCCTAAATAGCTTGGATTAAAGGTGTGTGTCACCAAGCCTGGTCTGTGTCACTTTCTCTCAAATCTTTTTTTATTTCTTCATTTTTCATCTTCAAAAAAAAAAATCCTCCTCTTCACCTTCTGTTTTTCTGAAAGCATAATCTATTGTGTTTATTAGATCTTGGTTAAGTCTATATTTTTTTTAAAAATTTTATTAGTTATTGATGGACCTTTATTAATTTATTTGTTTATATGTGGTGCTGAGAATCAAACCCAGTGCCTCACACATGCTAGGCAAGCACTGTACCACTGAGCCACAACCCCAAGCCCAAGTCTATAGTTTTGAAATTTTTTTCATTTATTTCTAAATCTTTCCTGAGATTGGACACCTCATTTCTGTTTTTTTTCCTAAGTCTGATTTATGTTTTGTCAAACATTGTATTGTTTTCTTGATGTCCTTTGGGCCCATTTTGCAATACTTTTGATCTGTTCTGTGAGTATACCTGAGTGCTTTCATTGTCTATGATGGTGGGCTTCAAAGTATGGTTCAAAAGACCTTCCAGGCACGTTTCAGGCAAGAATTATTTTAATCATGTGATTAAGATCTTATTTCTGTCACTATGTTGATATTTGCAATGATCGTTCAAAAACAAGGATAGATAAAATTATTGGTGTTTTATATAAATCAAGACAATGGCAACAAAATGCATTACTAGTCATTTTATGTGTAGTTTTTATTTTTTAAAAAAATCAGTTTTATGTAAGAATGTCTTTAACAAAACTGTAAAGTTATTAATTTCATTAAATCTTATCCCTTGAGTATATCTCTTTTTAATGTTCCATGTAACAAAATGGGAAGTGCACATAAAACGCTTGTTGTATACTAATGTATGATGGATGTTTCTAGGGAAAGTAATATTATAACTGAACTGTTAGCTAAATTAGCTTTTTTTTTTTTTTTTTTTTTTTAAGGAATACCACCTTTACTTGAAAGAATGACTAACAGATCAACTATGGTTACTCAGACTTGGGCATTTGGTAGACATATTTTGAAAAAAGAACTAAATGAGCCTGAAATTGGAAGGAATACAACTGACAGTATTGTTACCTTTGATATAACTTGAACTTCAAAGTGAAAATAAAAAGTTTGGAAAAATTGTACTTGCCACAATGAGTTTGACAGCTTTCTAAAACTTAAAGACTTTACTGGTGATGATGGTTACACATGTGATCTTTTTGTACTATATTATGAAATGTGTCAAGACAGGAGGTCTGAGCTTGGCATGAAAGTGCATGCCTGTAATCCCATCTACTCGGGAGGCTGAGGCAGGAGGATTGAAAGTTCAGGGTCAGGCTCAGGAATTTAGCAAGCCCCTCAGCAACTTAATGGGACCCTGTCTCAAAATAAAAAGGTAAAAAGGGCTAAGGATGTAGCGCAGTAGTAAAGTGCCCCTAAATTCAATCCCCAGTAAAAGGGGGGTGGGCGGGAAAGAGATCTGCATAATGTAGAACCATTGTTATACAAATGATGAACAGTAGTGAAATGTTTTCTAAACATGTGTGAGGCCCTGGGTTTGATCCCTAGCATAAAAAAAAAAAAAAAAAAAAAAAAAGAACTTAATGGAAGAGTTTGAAAAGTTCATTGATAGAGTTTAATATTTCATGTTGCAATCAACCTTCAAACAACTATCACTTGTCAAAGTTTGGTAATACCAAAGAGGAATGTCCACAATTATCTGAAAAAGCTATTAAGATACTTCTTTCTTTTGCAATTACATATCTGTGTAAGGCCAGATTTTCTTCATGTATTTTAATTAAAACAGCCCTAACAAGTGGAAGATAGTAGCAGATGTGAGAATCTAGCTGTCTTCTATTAAACTTGATGTTAAAGAAATTAACATAAGCATAAAACAATGCTATTATTCTCATTAAATTACATTTTTTTTGTTTTGGAATATAAAGGTATTTCTCATAAGATATGTTATTAACATGTAATAAGTATATTGTTATTTTTATACAAATTAATAAATATTTTAAACATCACTCAGTTTTATTTTTTGAGTTTTGATTTTGAATTGGATAAAAATCAATATATATAACCTGCATAAACAAGTTTCAGATGAGCGTGGTGGTGCTGGCCTATATCCCAGGGATTTGTAGGCTGAGGTAGGAAGATTGCAAATTTAAAACAAGTCTCTCAAAATAAAAAATAGAAAGGGCCAAGGATGAAGCTGAGGTTGAGTAAACCTGGGTTCAATCCCTTGTATCACAATTAAAAAAGGAAAAATTTTGCATTGGGGTTCTATTTTTTAATTGTACAAAGAGGTGCTGACCTAATGTTTGAGAACCATTGGATAATAAAGTTATTATTCTATGTGTTATTCTCTTCTATTGTATAATAAATTTGCATGGAATTTGATCTCAATCTTTTTCTATTGTTAATTTTTAAATATGAAACCAATTTTCCTGAAATTTTGGAAGGATGTATGGTTTAGAGCAACTTCACAGAGCAACTTTATGTAGCATTAAAAAATATGTCAGCTTGTTCTCTGAGATTTTAGTAAGATTTCTGACACTTAATAGGAAAAGATTAACTTCCACTTTAATTTTAAATAGATAGCCATAGAGTTTGATCTAACAATCACTCATAATATTGCCTATGATATCTTTTTTCTTATTCCTAATCTGTTTCTCTTTTCTGTATTTTTCCCTTAACTAGGTTTGAAACATATTTATGCATTTTAGTGATCCTTTTTTAAAAAATCTTTTTTCTAGTTGTTGATGGACCTTTAATTTATTTATTTATTCAATAATTTATATGCAATGCTGAGAATCGAACCCAGTGCTCACACATGCTAGGCAAGCACTCTACCAGTGAGCCATGACCCCAGCTCACTTATTGATCCTTTCCAAGTATCAAATTTAGAGGCTTTATTTTCAGTACCATAACCATTTTTATATTTCCATAATTTCAACTTGTCTTTATTAATAACACTTTCATTTGGTTCCTTTTTGCTATTTTACTACTTTTCTAAAAATTAAATTCATTTATTTATTTTTGGTATTGATTCTATAAATTTTCCTCAGAGTACAGTTTAAGCTATGCCCAGTGATTTTATTATAAAGTTTCTCCTTCTCAAGACTTTCTAGAGAGTGACTATGCATGCGCAGAGGAGCAGAGCAGCAACCCATCTACCAAAAGTTGGCTCTCCCGGCCCGCTTCCATCTTGAGATGCTACAACAACCTCCATAGCTCCCTCTCCAATGTGTTAGCCTCCACCTTGGGACAACAGACAGAAACTGGAGGCAGCAGCCCACCACATCAATGTATGCCACAGTGCTTCCTGACACCACTGCACAGCCTGCCCCCTCAGCCCCACCTCTGAAAGCAGTGGCCTCCATCTTGAGACATCTCTGCCACCATATTGGGTTACCTCCACTGCTGCCACCACCATCATTAATTGGGGAAGCTTCCATCTTAAGACACCAGCTAGGACCTGGAAGCCTAACATCAAGGTACCTACAGGTTTGACACTGCCACCAACAACAACTAGGAATGTACCTGCTTCCATCTAGAGACAACAACCAGGACCTGGAAGACCATAATCAAGGTCCCTGCAGGCTTGGTTACACCAGATGTATCCCTGTTAGCCTACTTCTCTTGATTCTTCTTTCAGTTTTCCTATGATTTAATACCTCTATATTCTCACCTTCTCCTTCATAAACCACACATCCTACACCCCCATCCCCAGCTCTCTCTTTGTCCACCATTAGAAACTGTAGATCCTTATGCAAACCTACCATTTATATTATAGATATTAATCAAACACGTCATTTCTGTTTATTATAACAAAACTATAATCATCTAAATAGGAGCTATTTGGTTTAAGACTGCATATTGTTTGCATTGGTTGCTGTAAATATTGATCTTCCCCTTAAAGACAAGGTATTGGTACATGCAGGAACATTACAAGATTATAGGGTAGAAATTATAATACTTCAGATTTCCACTGGTAGAGAGGAAGACACATGGACAACATGAGAAAACTAGGGAAGAAAATGCCCAAACAAACCAAGATGCTACAATAATAGAATTCATTGACAGCACAGTAGATAAAATGTCAGAGAAGGAGTTCAGAATGTACATAATTAAAATGATCTGTGAAACAAAGAATGATCAATTGATCATTCCAACAAAGAGATAAAAGAGCAAATACAGGCAACAATTGATCATGCCAACAAAGAGATAAGAGAGCAAATATAGACAGCAAAACATTACTTCAAGAAAGAAAGATTTTGGAAAAAAAAAAAAACCCAGAAATCCTTGAAATGAAGGAAACAATAAACCAAATAAAAAAATTCAATGAATTTTATATCCAGCAAAATTAAGCTTTAGAGTTGATGATGAAATAAAAAACTTCCATGATAAACAAAGGTTAAAAGAAAGCATTGCCAATAGTCTAACTCAATTGGAAGACAGAACCTCAGGCAATGAAGACAAAATATATAATCCTGAAAATAAAGTTGACCACACAGTAGAGATGGTAATAAACCATGAACAGAATCTCCAAGAATTATGGGATAACATAAAAAGATCAAATATAAGAATTATCGGGATAGAAGAAGGCACAGATATACAAAACAAATGAATGCACAATCTCTTTGATGAAATAATGTAAGAAAATTTCCCAAACATGAAGAATGAATTGGAAAATCAAATACAAGAGGCTTATAGGTCACCAAATGTACAAAATTACAACAGATCCACACCAAGACAAATTATAATGAAAATGCCTACCATACAGAATAAGGGTGGAATTTTAAAAGCCACAAGAGAAAAGTTTCAGATTACATAAAGGGGGAAACCAATTCAGATCTCAGCAGATTTCTCAACCAAGACCTCAAAGCGAGGAGATCCTGGAACAACATATACCACGCTCTGAAAGAAAATGCATTCCTACCAAGAATTTTATATCCAGCAAATTTAAGCTTCAGATTTGATGAGGAAATAAAAACCATCCATGATATACAAAAGTTAAAAGAATTTACAATGAGAAAGCCTGCACTAGAGAACATTCTCAGTAAAATATTCTATGAGGAGGAAATGAAAAACAATAATGAAAATCATCAAAGGGAGGATCTACACTAAAGGAAAAGCCAATCAAAGGAGAAAACAAGTCAAGTTAAAAACCAAAAATAAACCAAAAAATCACCAGGAATACAAACCATATTTCAATAATAACCCTGAATGTTAATGGTCTAAACTCATCAATTAAAAGACACACACTGGCAGATTGGACTTTTAAAAAAGACCCAATAATATGCTGCCTTCAAGAGAAGGCATGGGAAAGGATGGGAAAAAAATATATCACTCACATGGATCATGTAAACAAGCAGGGTTTTCCAATCTCAGATAAAGTGGACTTCAAACCAAAGATAGTCAGAAGGGATAAAGAGGATCATTTCATTCTGCTTAAGGGAATCATACATCAACAAGACAAAAAAAAAATCATAAATATCTATGCCCCAAACAATGGAGCATCCATATGTATCAAACAACCCTTCTCAAATTTCAAGGGTCAAATAACCATAACACAATAATACTGAGTGACTTTAACACACTTCTCTCACCACTGGATAGATCTTCCAAACAAAAACTAAACAAAGAAACTATAGAACTCAATAATGCAATCAATAATTTAGAATTAACAGACATATATAGACTATTTCATCCATCAACAAGCAAATACACTTTTTTCTCAGCAGCACATGGATCCTTCTCTAAAATAGACCATATGCTATACTACAAAGCAAGTCTTAGCAAATACAAAAAAAAAAAAAAAAGAGAGAGATACTACCCTGCATCCTATCGATCATAATGGAATGAAATTAGTAATCAGTGATTAAAAAAATTGAAGTACTCCAATAACTTGAGACTAAACAATATGGTATTGAATGATACATGGATAACAGAGGACATCAGGGAGGAGATAAAAAAAACTCTTAGAGGTAAATGAGAACACTAATACAACATGTCAAAATCTCTGGGGCACTATGAAGGCTGTGCTAAGAGAAAAATTCATTGTATTGAGCTCATTTCCTTAAAAGAATAAAAAGTCAACAAATAAATGATCTGACATTACATCTCAAAGTCCTAAGAAAAGAAGAACAAATCAACACCAAAAGTAGTAGAAGACAGGAAATAATTAAAATCAGAGATGAAATTGAAACAAAAGAAACAACTAAAATAAATTGACAAAATTAAAAGTTGGTTCTTTGAAAAAAATAAATAAAATTGATAAACTCTTAGCCACGCTAATGAAGAGGAGGAGAGAGGAAACTCAAATTACTAAAATTTGTGATGAAAAAGGAAATGCCGTGACAGACACTATTGAAATACAGAAGATAATTAAAAATTATTTTGAAAATTTATACTCCAATTAAAAAGAAAATCTTGATGACATTGACAAATTTCTAGAAACATATGATCTATCCAAACTGAATCTGGAGGACATACACAATTTAAACAGATCAATTTTAAGCAAGGAAATAGAAGACACCATTAAAAGCCTACCAAGTAAAGCCCAGGACCAGACAAATTCTCAGCCGAGTTCTTTGAGACCTTCCAAGAAGAACTAATAGCAATACTCCTCAAATTATTCCATGAAATAAAAAAGGAGGGAACCCTTCCAAACTCATTCTATGAGGCTAGCATCACCCTGATACCAAAACCAGAAAAAGACACATCAAGGAAAGAAAACTTCAGACCAATATCCCTGATAAATACAGATGCAAAAATTCTCAATAAAAGCCTGGCCAATTGCATATAATAACATATTAAAAAGATAGTGCACCACGATCAAGTGGGATTTATCCCCAGGATGCAAGGTTGGTTCAACATATGAAAAAATCAATAAATGTAATACATCACAACAACAGACTTAAAGACAAGAATCATATGATTATCTCAATAGATGCTGAAAAAGCATTTGATAAAATACAGTACTTCTTCATGTTCAAAACACTAGAAAAACTAGGAATAGTAGGATTATATCTAGACATTGTAAAAGCTATTTATGCTAAGGCCAAGGACAGCATCATTCTAAATGGAGAAAAATTGAAAGCATTCTCTGGGATGCCCTCTTTCACTACTTCTCTTCAACACAGTCCTTGAAATTCTAGCCAGAGCAATCAGAGAGACAAAAGAAATTAAAAGGATACACATAGGAAAAAAAGAACTCAAACTATCACTATTTGTTGACAATATGCATCTATATCTACAATATATATCAATTCCACCAGAAAACTTCTAGAACTAATACATGAACTCAGCAAAATAGCAGGATAAAAAATCAATACCATAAATCAAATGCGTTTCTTTACATAAGTGATGAATCCACTGAAAGATAAATTAAGAAAACTACCCCATTCAAAATAACCTCAAAAAATCTAACAAAAGATGTGAAAGACCTCTACAATGAAAACTACAGAACACTAACGAAGGAAACTGAAGAAGACCTTAGAAGATGGACACATCTCCCATTTTCTTGGATAGGCAGAGTTAATATTGTCAAAATGGCTATACTACCAAAACTGTTACACAAATTTAATGCAATTTCTATTAAAATCCCAATATCATTTTTCATAGAACTGGAAAAAGAAATGAATTCATTTGGAAAAATAAGAGACCCAGAATAGCCAAAGCAATCCTCAGTAAGAAAGGCAAAGCAGGAGGCATCACAATACCAGAACTTAAACTATACTACAGAGCTATAGTAACAAAAACGGAATAGTATGGCATCAAAATAGACATGTAGATCAATGGAACAGAATAGAAGACACAGAGACCAACCCATGTAAATACAGTTATCTCATACTAGACAAAGGCATCAGAAACACACATTGGAGAAAGTATAGCCTCTAAAACAAATGGTGCTGGAAATCCAATATGTAGCAAAATGAAATTAAACCTCTCTCTCACCATATACAAAACCCAACTCAAAGTGAGTCAAAGACCTAGGAATTAGACCACAGACCCTGCACCTAATGGAAGAAAAAGTAGGCCCAAATCTCCATCATGTCAAATTAGGCTGCAACTTCCTTAACAAGAATCCTAAAGCACAAGAAATAAAGTCAAGAATCAATAAATGGGATGGATTCAAACTAAAAAGCTTCTTCTCAGCAAAATAGACAATCATTGAGGTGAAGAGAGAGCCTATAATATGGGAGCAAATTTTTTATCACATGCACATCAGATAGAGCACTAATCTTCAGGATATATAAAGAACTCAAAAAACTTAATACCAAAAAAAACAAAAACAAAAACAAAAAAACAACCCAATCAATAAATGGGCTAATGGACACAGACACTTCACAGAAGAAGAAATACAATTGATTAGCAAACATGTGAAAAAATGTTAATCATCTCTAGCAAAAAGAGAAATGCAAATTAAAACTACTCTAAGATTTCATCTCACCCTAGTCAGAATGGCAGTTATCAAGAATACAAGCAATAAAAAGTATTGGCAAGGATGTGAGGGAAAAGGTACACTAATACATTGCTGGTGGCATTGCAAATTGGTGCAAACATTCTGGAAAGCAGTATGGAGATTCCTTATAAAATATGGAATGGAACCACCATTTGACTTACTCCTCAGTTTATACCCAAAGGACTTAAAATCAGCATACCACAGTGATGCAGCCACATCAATGTTTATAGCAGCTCAATTCAAATAGCTAAACTATGGAACCAACCTAGATGCCCTTCAACAGATGAATGGATAAAGAAAATGTGTATATACAATGGAATATTACTCAGCCTTAAAGAAGAATGAAATTATGGCATTTGAAGGTAAATGGATGGCACTAGAGAATATCATGGAAACCCCAAAGGCCTAATGTTTTCTCTGATAAGTGCATACTTCCATAGTGGGGCGGGGAGAGTAGGGAAAAACGAAGGAACTTTTGTTTGTGTAGAGGGGAGTGAGGGGAGGGGTGGGGTTTTGGGGATGGGAATGACAGAGAAAAACAATAACTATGCTTTGTGAAAGATGTTAGGCAAAAAGTAGGTAGCAAATAATTCCATTTGTGTATAATTCTAGAAAATGCAAATCAATATACAGTGATAGAAAGCAGACCAGTGAGTACCTGGATAGGAAGGAATGGGGAACATGGGAGGGAGGTGTTGCAGGGAAATATGAGGAAACTTGTGGGGAAAATGGATAGATATGTTTATTATCTTGATTGTCTCAATGGTTTCATAGGTGTCCAAACTTATCTGAACATATCAGTGTCAAGTGCCAATTTATACTTCAATAAAGCTGTTAAAAATAAAAAACTAATCAAAAAAATTAAAAAATTTCTATATCATTTCTAATTTTAGTATAACTTTTGATCAAAAATTGTAATAAAAAATTATAAGCATGAAATAAAAGCAAAGCAGATGTGCAATGAGACCAATAAGTGAAGGTGACACCTGCCAAAATTTTATATAACACCGTAATTCGTTAAAAGGAAGAGATACATTTCAAATAGAAGTAATATACATCTTCTTGGGTTATTTGATAACTCAATTAATGAAGATTAGAAAATTATAAGAACATAGTGGAAAAGCACATTACTTAGTGATGTGACATAAAGTATTAGACAAAAAAATTACATAAAACTCATGTAAGGATTACGAGAGCAATGATGACAACTGGTTAACAAGCATCATAAATTCAAAGAGAAATTAAGGTTAGTTATTGAATAAGAAAATGTGACCAAAATCTTAAACTTAATATGTAAAACAAACTTGATAGACTTTCCCAAATTTGATAAAAATCCTATACAGTTACATGACAATACCAATATCACATTGTAATGCTGAGGGAAACTTCAAATTATTATTAATAAAGAACAAATTTTAGCCAGGTGCCATGATGCATGCTTGTAATCCCAGGGGCTAGGGAGGCTGAGACAGGAGGATTTCAAGTTCAAGGCCATCCTCAGGAAAAGTAAGACATTAAGCAACTCAATGAGACCCTGTCTCTAAATAAAAAATACAAAATAGGGCTGGGGATGCAGTTCAGTGGTAAAGTGCCCCTGAGTTCAATCCCTGGTAACTCTCCCCCCACCAAAAAAGAACAAATTTTGATCAAGGACATTATGAAAAAAGAATTATCTGTTTTCTCTATAGAAAATAATATTATAAAATAACTGTCATATGACAAGGCAATCAAAGAATATGCAGCCAAAATATTATGGAAGTGTATCTAATATTGCCTGTATCAGGCAGTTAATGAAAATATTATGTTAGATTTCTGGATTTCATTTGCAGAATTATTAGCTTTAGAATCTTTAAATTTACTATAATTTATTTTTCATTCTAAATAAACATATCTAATTTTGTATTTATACTTTCATATTATTTTTCTTAAAGTATACTCTCTCCATTCCTGTCACACATTCATGTGCATTAGGCCTTACAAAGTTTGCATACCCAAACTTGGACTAATTCTGGTCCTGCTCATTCACATACTACTCATTCCAGCTTATTTCTTAAGGAATAATAATAGTGTGTCCCACGTAATATGTGTAGGATTTTCCAAGGGACGGGAGACTGAAGGTAATACCAATTTCCAGATTTCTTAATTGTGCTCCCAAACATTATCTAAAAAAGATGAAACACAAAATGGCTGTTGGACCACTTGGCAGCATTTAGAAAACTAAAATAAACTTGGATCACTACCTTCCTCCTTGTAGCTAATATGATCCAGATGAATCAAAGATTAAACATAAAAAAATGAAAGCATAAAGTAGATAAAAACACAGGAGAATTTCTGTATAATATCAATGTGGGAAAGATTTTGTAAGTTTAATACTAATCCCAGAGGCCATCAAAGAGAGGATTGATAAATTTTAATGCATAAAAATGAAAAAAATTTGCCTGCCAAGAAATAATGACATTAAAAGACAAGCAACAAATTGAGAAAAATAACTATAACACATATTCTATGGGATCTATTTCCTGAATATAAAAAAGAGTCCTTACAGATTAATAATAGAAGGGACCAACAACCTAATAGAAAATAGGCAATGGAAAATAACAGATGGTTTATAGAAAAGAAAATAAAGATGACATGTAAACATATGAAAAGTTGTTCAGTTATCCTTATAATAAAAGAAAGACAAAATTGGAACTGACAGGCTGAAAAGATCCAAAAGTTTGTTAACATATTGTGTAGGTGAAGATATTAAGTAGCAGGACCCTTGTAGGTGCAAGTGTAAATTGGCACAACTTCTGTAAAGGGTAGATTAAATTTGACAAGAGCAACTTCATTTGTAGGAATTAATATTATGATATGGCAACATTTATAAACTGTTACAGGTATAAGGGCATTCCCTGTATCACTTTTTACAATATCCAAATGATGGAAACAACTCAAATGACTATCCAAAGATGACTTGTTAAATACATTATGGTACATCTCCCAGTGGAAATTTATGCAGCTCTAAAAAGATTTTAAACAACTCTATAAAGACACAAAACCATCTTGAATATATATCATTAAAAATGCAACGTTCAGGGTAGGATAATAACATTTAAATGAATAAATTAATGCTTGTATTATAATGAAATATCTCTTAAAGACAGTAGCTGCCTCTAGATAGAAAACTAGAGGGAGAAGGAGGGGGTGAGGGAAAGACGACAAGATTTACTTTTCACTACATATCCTTTTGTGCTTTTTGAATGTTGCTTCATGTACCTATATTACTTATTAAAATGATACATTTATTAAAAGTAAGATGTGTCTTATAATAAGGTTCCCTCCTGACCTAGACAACATGCGTATGCATGTTAAGCACTATTGGAGGTCTTTCCTTGAAAGTACAATATCATACAGTATAATATTTAGATCATAGAAAAAAGGCAAGGTAGTCCCAAGGCTTAAGTGTAAGGTTGCCCTCTGCAAATAAGACCAACAATGATCTGGAAGGTTGCTGAAAGTTTCTGAACTATCCAAATCCCAGTCCTGGCCTACCTTCAGGAGAACATTAAAAGGTTTAGCGTAAACTGGGCATGGTGGCACATGCCTGTAATCCCAGCAATTTGGGAGGCTGAGGCAGGAGGATTGCAGGTTCAAAGCCAGCCTGAGCAATTTAGTAAGGCCCTAAGCAACTCAGTGAGACTCTGTCTCTAAATAAAATGTAAATTGGCTGGAGATGTTGCTCAGTGGTTAAGCACCCCTGTGTTCAATACCCAGTACCAACACCAACCAACCAACCAAACAAACAAACAAAAACTTAGCATATCTAAAAATGAAGCCTTTCAATTGTACTATGATTATCTGTCAGAAGGAAGAATGAGGGGACAGATAGGGGAGAATTGGAATGTAGTCTAGAAGAGGGAGCCCAAAAAGCAGGGTTTAATATATTCATATGAACCTGACAGAGAGAGGAGGCTCTCAGTATAGTTATGTCTTTCAGTTTCCCTCTAAAATTAGTAACTATCATTTAAGTGATTCTTTAAGTAGTGGCTAAGAACATAGCTTTAGAGTCAAACAGATGTGGGTTCAAATCCCAGATGTGTGACTTTTAGGCAAATGCCAATCTATGAGCCAGCCTATTTATGTGTAGATAAAATGGAGATAATCTTTTCACAAACGCTGTTGTGTTGTGGATTAATAAAATACTATAGGGCTGAGGATGTAGTTCAATGGTAGAGCACTTGCCTCATATGCGTGAGGCTCTACATTCAATTTCCAGTTTCCAAAATAAAACAAAACTACAGAGCTAGGTGTACTAGCCCCTGCTTGTAATCTCTGCTTATAATCCTTTGGGAAGCTGAGGAAGGAGGATCGAAAGTTTGAGGCCAGCCTCTGCAATTTAGGGAGATCCTATCTAAAAAAAAAAAAAGACTGGGGATGTAGCTCAGTGATATAGCACCCATGGGTTCAATCATCAGTAAAACAACAGCAACAAAAAAAGAAGAAGGAGGATAAGGAGGAGGAGGAGGAAGAGGAGGAGGAGGAGGAGAGAGAAAGGAGGAGGAGAGAGAGAGAGAGGAGAGAGAGAGAAGAGAGAGAGAGAGAGAGAGAGAGAGAGAGAGAGAGAGAGAAGAGAGAGAGAGGAGAGAGAGAGAGAGAGAGAGAGAGGAGAGAGAGGAGAGAGAGAGAGAGAGAGAGGAGAGAGA
>NW_025999977.1:22404619-22411398 GCF_001458135.2 Marmota marmota marmota | reverse complement strand
GAGGAGGAGAAGGAGGAGGAGGAGGAGGAGGAGGAGAAGAAGAAGAAGAAGAAGAAGAAGAAGAAGAAGAAGAAGAAGAAGAAGAAGAAGAAGAAGAAGAAGAAGAAGGAGAAGAAAATATTATAGAATAAATCTAATAAATTGGGTCAAACATGTAACACCTTGTTACTAATAAGATAAACATCCTTTCAGACAGAGACAGAGCCTCTCAACTTTTGACTGTTTTCTTTCCTTCACATTTTTTTTTATTGATTGTTGAGGTTCTACTCTATAAAATAAAAGGAAAGCTGGGCACAGTGGCAATTGCCTACAGCATCTCAGGAGGCTGAGGTAGGAGGATTTCGAGTTCAAAGCCAGCCTCAGCAAAAGTGAGGTGCTAAGCAACTCAGTGAGACCCTGTCTATAAATAAAATACAAAACAGGACTGGGTTGTGGCTCAGTGGTTGAGCGCCCCTGAGTTCAATCCCTGGTAATTGCCCCTCGCCCCAAAATAAAATAAAAGGAAAAATTCAAATCTGGATTTTAAAAATTTGTATTGTGTTTAAGAGTTTACAGTCGGTATAATAGCATGTTATTTGTGCTATCCATGTGATAACGATATAGGAAATATTAAGGAACAGCATACCACAGATAGCACACAAGATAGAAGTTTTACAGTGAATATCATCCTCTTTTAGTTACTGTTTCTGGGACTAGATGGATAACAGCAAATGCTAACAGCAAATGTCTAAAGTTGAAGTTCTTCATGAGTGTGAGAACCAGCCAAATGTCCACCCTGAATCCCTACCTCCCGTTCTATGAAAGAAAGACAAAATAGAGAGGCAAACTCCTTTACTAGGCCAAAAAATTTAGCAGACATGTTTCTTTCTTCTACTTGCTCAGCATTTCTAAGTTGCCAATGACAAAAGCTAGCATTTGTGTCTTGTGTCTTCCTCTCAGCTGGTGTGACACAGTCTTTAACACTAATCTGGGCAGGTTGCCACTTTGGGGCCTGGCTAATTCCCTTGTAATGCTGAGAAGATTCAATTCACTCACATTTCCCTGTATCATGGGGAGTTGCTTCAGCCCAGTTAAAATCAAGAAATGATACAGTTAAAAGACTCTTAAAGAACCAGGAAATAGCTCCTAAGTGGGGTCTTCAGTTGGACACCAAAGAGAAATGGTCCATTTTCTCTCTGGTTGAGTGAGTTTTTGCTGCTGACCTGTAAATTCTACACTATTTCAAAGTTACTGGCTGGGAAATTAATGGAAACTGAGCAGTGAATTTTTTTCTTTCTTTCTTTTATGTGTGATGCCTTATTTAAAATAATTCAGACTCAAAGTGAATTTCTAGCAAATGGTGCTGTGGCTGCTATTAAATTTATTGATGGTGAATACATCATCCTTGCTTTTTATGTAAGATGTCGCTGATGTGTGATTTTTTTTAAAGCTCCTTGG
The DNA here is from genome assembly GCF_001458135.2 of Marmota marmota marmota. Classification (NCBI taxonomy): domain Eukaryota; kingdom Metazoa; phylum Chordata; class Mammalia; order Rodentia; family Sciuridae; genus Marmota; species Marmota marmota. The sequence goes on along the minus strand of NW_025999977.1, from coordinate 22,409,961 downwards.
TGAGACTTTCTTAAAATTCACCTCTTCCATCTGCCCCATAGGGTTATAAGTGACTTTAGGTTAAGATGCCATTTAGCAAATTAATTTACCATGTTGATATTTTATGGCAAAGCTTTGCAAAGCCATTAAATAACCACACTTATTTTTTTAATATATTGGGATGTTTTGGATGTGCTAAGATTTTATATAAATTTGTTATTTATCTTGATGAAAGCCAGATAAATAAATGCTCCTATTGTGCCTAATAACTCAACTCTTTGCTTTCACAAGGCCAGAGCAAGGCTGAAAGGAAATTCATCTCAAAGCTATTAAGAAAAGCCAGATAGAAAGGGAGCAGCATAAAAATGAAATGAACTATAGTGAAACGGCCAGACCCTCTTCCAGCCTGCTCTACATCATCCCAGCTACCCAGATGGAACAAAGATTTAGAGTTCCAAGCAGAACTCAAGAACAGAAAGAAATGATGTGGGATGGTCTGAGAAGGTATCAATCTATCTTGTGTTCATAGGAGACACAGAGAGGAAAAAAAAATCATTTGACAAAAAGTCCTAATAGTTGAACCAGAAATAATATGACCTACCCTCAAACTGCCCCCATGAACCACATCTGAATACACCTTTAAAGAATCCCTTGTTTCCAGCTAATATGTGCAGGGAGACAAAACAAAGGAAGTGAAGAAATCACCTGGGTGTCTCCTCCCTGATATCTGAGGGACTGGTGGGTTCTTTTTTATGGTACTGGGGATTGAACTCAGAGGTGCTTTACTACTGAGCCATGCCCCTAGCCCTTTTAATTTTTTTATATTGAGACAGGATGTCACTAAAGTGCCCAGACTGACCTTGAACCTGTAATCCCCCTGTCTCCTGAATAACTGGGATTACAGGCACCTGGCCTAACTTTCAATTTCACCAAAGTCCCTGGTGGCCAGAACAGATAGTAACAGATGAGGCCAGGCATGGCAACATAACACCTGTAAACCTGTGACTCAAGAGGCTGAAGCAGGAAGATTGCAAATTCTAGGTTGGCCTCATCAATTTAGTGAAATCGTGTTCCAAAGTAAAAAATAAAAAGGACTGGGAATGTTAACTCCGTGGTAAAGCACCCTTGGGTACAATCTCAGTACAAAAATATAGAAAGCAGCAGATGATTTGAACTTGGAGAATTTCCTTTAATAATAATGTACTTTGGGTGGCCATTCTTTTAAAGTCTCTACAACTGCACAGCCTAGAGCTTGATGTCACTCTGACTCTAGTATCATGTGACTGAATCTGCATATCTTATCTTTCCATCATATTGGAAGCCCAAATTCCTGAAGAAGTCAGAGTTTAATTCCCACCTACCTAATACAGTTTCCTCGGCTGTAATGTTCTTATTTTTTCTTGGTTCAAATCCTGTCCATACTGCCAACAGTAGCTATTGCTATTTTCACTTTGAGAAAACTCAGCATTCTTTGAGGTCACCTTCTTCCTGTGTTGGGAGAATATACCTTTCTAAGACACAGTCTGTTTTTCCCTACAACCCTGACAATGCTTGTTACTCACTTTCTCAGTCTCCTTTGCAGTGTGGCCATGTAGCCTAGGCTTTCCCAGTACAATGCTCATATCTCAAAATAGTGAGAAGCAGCGGGGGCAGTGCAGAACCCATTCTGATGGCTAGTGGGTACTGGTGGTGTTTCCTGGGTAGGCAGCACTGTCTGTGTCCAGCAGCAATGACTATGATGTCTTAGTTCTTTCAGGTACCGGCAATAATTTGGCGCCTCTTTCTTTCTTTTTTCCTTCCTCCCTCTCTCTCTTTATTTAAAAAAATTTCCCCTGGTACTGAGGATTCAACCCCAGGGGCACTCTACCACTGAGCTATATCCTCAGCCCTTTTTATTTTATTTTGAGACAGCGTATGACATATTTGCTCAGGCTAGCTAGGAACTTGCAGTCCTCCAGCCTTTGTCTCCCAAGTAGCTGAGATTACAGGTGTGTACCACCATGCTCAGTTTAGGGCCTTGTTTCAGCCTGTATGTCCTCTAAGCCTGGTTTGCCAACCTCCCAGAGATTTTGTAAGCTTCCCTCTCATATTTCCAAAAGCAGTTGTATGGAGATATAATTCATATAACATTTCAATTGTTCAATGCTTTTAAGTAAATTCATAGGATTTTGCAATGATCAATACAATATAATTTCAGAATGTTTTTATCTTCTAAAACATTGCAAACTCATGCCAGGTGCAGTGGTACACACCTGTAATCCCAGTGACTTGGGAGGCTGAGGCAGGAGGACTGCAAGTTCAAGGTCAGTGTCAGCAATTTAACAAGACTCTAAGCAACTTGGTGAGATACTGTCTCAAAATAAAAAGTAAAAATGGCTGGAGATGAAGCTCAGTGTGAGTACTCCTGGGTTCAATCTATGGTATCAAAAAAAAAAATTCCATTCTTGTTAGCAGCCACTTCCCATTTTTCTCCCCACTCTAAGCTCTAAGCAACCCTAACATACTTATATCTCTATATATTTGCCTATTCTGAGAATTTTGTATAAATGAAATCCTACAGTTATATCTTTTTTGTCTGGCTTCTTTCACCGAGCATAAGGTTTTCAAGGTTCATCCATGTTATAGCATGTATTAGTACTGCATTCCTTTTTATAACTGAATAATTGATTGTGTAGCTATGCTACATTTTCTTTACCCACTTGTCAGTTGATGGACATTTGGATTGCTTCCATTTTCTGCTTTTTATAACCAATGTCTCTACAAAGACTTATGTATAAGTTTTTATGCAGATATTGTGTCTTCATTTCTCCTGAGTATATACTGAACAATGGAAATGCTGGGTCATATGTAACCCATGTTTAACCTTTTGAGGAACTCTCAGACTTTTCTAAAGTGGCTATACACATTGCATTGCCCCCAGCAGTGTGTGAGGGTTTCACTTTCTCCACATCCTTGCCAACACTTGTTGTCTTTTTTTATTATAATAATCATACTGAATATGAAGTGATATCTCATTGTGATTTTGCCTGCTGATTTTAAAATAAATTCTTCATGTTTAGTATAGTATCTTGCAATCAGAACCTTGATTAATCATTCCTTATTCAGTCCACACTGTTCTTTCACTGGACTATTCTACACAATTGAGTATTTATCCAATTGTGGATAAACCTCTGGATATAAGATGCTTTACTCCTTTCTTGAGTTGTAACATGTTGGGGGACAGGGTATATCATTTTCTCTTGTGTCTCCCATAGTGCATAGGCTAGAGCTTAGCACTTCTGAAGCTTAAGCACACTTGGTTCATTGGAAGATTGCTGGTTAATTCATCAAAATAGTTCCCTGCTTACCTTTCAATTCTGGAAAGCATCTTTAAATTTCTCATTAAGTAGACTCAATCATTAAAATATATAGTAGGTGCTGGGGACATGGATTTGGGAGACTGGTCAGGTTTAGGTTCTAATTCTAACTTTACTGATTGCTAGTGTGGAACTCAGAGCCAATTAATCAACCCCTCTGAGCTTTGGTTTTCCTGTTTACAAAGAGAAATAAGGGTTATAAGGATTAAACTACATCCTGTATGTAAAACAAAAGAACAACAGTGCATGGAAATTGCTCAGTAAATATTAGTTTCCTCTGCACTCTGCATTTCATCCAATTCTGTCTCCAGTAATCTGTTTCAGACATACATCCTAGTTAAATGTGCTGCTATACAGTTTTATCAGAAACATGGAGCAAGGCTACTGCTTCTATGGCTTAGTAGTGTTCTTGAGAATGAATATTATGTTGAGGGGTGAAAGCAATAGAAATCAGAAGAGAGAGATAGAGACCTTGCCCAAATCCAATTTAGAAAGTAGAGAGCTGCTGCTGGGCATGGTGGCACATGTTTGTACTCCCAGCAACTTGGGAGGCTGAGGTTAGGAGGATAGCAAGTTCCAGGCCTATCTCAGCAACTTAGTGAGATACTGTCTCAAAATAAAAAATAAAAGGGGCTGGGGATGTAGCTTGGGAGTTGAATGTCCCTGGTTCAATCCAAAGTACAAAAAAAAAAAAAGAAAGAAACTGCTGATTTTAGAGAGGTCAAAAATGGAAGTTGTTACTGGGAAGGAAGGAACAGGATGCAAAGGATGCCTGAGCACTGCTGTTTACATGTCCTGTTTCCCCAAAGGACTCTTTTTATGGGTTATGACCACATAGGCATAGAATCTTTTTGAAATGAAGTTGAGGTTTATTTCTGACAACCTATTTCCAGGCGCATTCTGGATCTGACTGGAAGAAGCCAAGTGTATACCACGGGATGAAGGATTAATCCTGAGAGTGGCTGGCAGGAATGCTGGTATAGTACAGGGAGATCGTTGTCCATGGCAGCTGCCTTTATCCACAGTACATTCAGAGAAAGCTTCTGTCCTGGAGGGCTTAAAATAAAGCATCTAACTGAGTGAAATTTTTTGTAACATGGAGGTAAGAGGGTTGAACTGACATCTGTGTGATAAGTTAATTGGAGTTGAATCTGGGTTTTGAAGGAAGCTCACCTTCAGGACAATAAAACTTGCTACTTACTTAGTGTTAAATGTTTTCTTGTCTTTTACCCAATGACTGAAATTCCTTTAGCAGAGGAATTAAATTATGTCCTGCTAACAGCTTCCTCAGTGAAAACTCAGATGACAAATAAATCTAGAAGGGTTAACAGACTAATATTTTAATATGTAAATTACTGGATGCATGGCATTTGTGAGAATGGGTTTCAGTAGTGAGTAGAGGAAAGTGATCATGAAAGAGCCAGATTTCTACATAGGACATATTATGATTGAGAAAGCAGCATGCTTGGGAGGCTGCAGATATAAAATTAACTTATTGGTTTCTGGAACAACCAATCCTATTTGGCTTTATTTAGACTTTCAGCAGACATTCAGTGAGCATCTACAATAGATGAGGTTCATTGCTGGGAACTTGCATGATAAAGCAAGACCTTTATTGTGAAAATCTTTTATGCTGTGAACAAATCTAAACCTAATCTTTCTCTTATAGTTGGATCCTAGAACTCAGGAGCCTGAATTCTAACCCTGACTAGCTGAGCTGTAGTTAACTTAGGCTTGTGAATAAAAGGGGCTGTTGTTGTAAGACCCGATTTTTGAATAGTTTTTGCATAGTACCATTGTGGCAATTGATGATCAATATATCATTATAAGTTTGGCTTATCTTCTAAAAGTATTAGGGAGCCATTAAAGAATTTTAATCAAAATGACAAAGTCATAGAATTTGCAGGGAAATGGATGGCATTAGAGCAGATTATGCTAAGTGAAGCTAGCCAATCCCTAAAAAACAAATGCCAAATGTCTTCTTTGATATAAGGAGAGTAACTAAGA
>NW_025999977.1:22393912-22403600 GCF_001458135.2 Marmota marmota marmota | reverse complement strand
AGAGGGGAGGGGAGGGGAGGGGAGGGGGGATAGTAGAGGATAGGAAAGGCAGCAGAATATAACAGACACTAGTATGGCAATATGTAAATCAGTGGATGTGTAACTGATGTGATTCTGCAAGCTGTATACGGGGTAAAAATGGGAGTTCATAACCCACTTGAATCAAAGTGTGAAATATGATATATCAAGAACTATGTAATGTTTTGAACAACCAACAATAAAAATTAAAACATAAATAAATAAATAAATAAAACAAAGATATAAGAAAATGACAGAAACACATGAAAAGATAGAGAATAAAAAAAATAAAGAATTTTAATCAAGGGAGAAGAACTTCTGTGTTTTAGAATGATCTCTCTGGCTGCAATGGAATCCTGGGTAGCCAGTTCTCCTTTAGTTTAGATGCTAGAATGAGACATATGGAATAGTACTCAAATTCCCAGTTAACTGCTGGTTCAAAGACAATGAGAGCTAAACAGCATGTCTGAACAAACCTGTAGTTTGCAGCCTAAAGAAGGGATTAAAATTGGCAAGACTAGCTAGACATAGTAGCACATGCTTGTAATCTCACTGACTGATTAGAACTAATTTTAAAAAAAGGTTTGAGGCCTAATAAAAGGAAGTTAGTTCACTAGGGGCATGCCTTTGGAGGAGATATTGGGATTCTGTTTCCCTACCATCACAAGGTGAACAGCTTTGCTCCACCATGTGTTCCCCAACATAATGTTTCACCTTGACACAGGCCTAAAAGCAACAGAGACAACTGACCATAGACTGAAATTTTCTTCCTTAATAGTTTTTTATCTTAGGTATTTTGTTACAGCAACAGAAAACTGACTGACACAGATGCCAAAAAGCATTTGGTACTATTCATCACCAATCCCTAAGAAAACAAAAAGGGTTATAATGGAAAGGAGAATCACTGGTTCCTTATTTTGAGAGTTTCTCTTAAAGAAAGCACAACAATTTGCATCACTACTAAAATATGTTATTGTACTTGGGTTCTGAGCTAATATAATAAGAATTACACAGTTAAATTTTGGAAAGTAAGACATAAATATATACTTCCTTTTAACGTAAAAAGGTAGTCACACACACACACACACACAAAGATACTGAATTTGTGTGTCCATGAGATGTCTAAGGTATGTATAGTAGACAATGAGATATTCAGATCTGAAGAACAGGAGAGTGATCTAGCTGGTGACATGTAGTTGTTGTCATCAGCAAACAACTACAAGAGGACCCCAGCAAATATATGAACCTTCCTACGGAGGTCATAGAGTGTGAAACTTCCCAGGGAGATCATGTAGTGTGTAAGTAAAGAGATCCAAGAGCAGAGCTCTGAAAAGTACTGACATTTAAAGCATGGGCCAAAAAATAGGAGGTTGGAAAGGACACTGAGAAGAGGCTACAGAAAGTAGGAGACAATGGACTCATACAAATCAGGAGAGGAAATAGTTGTACAAAGGAGGGCATGGGAACAAGGGCAAATTTTAGAGAGAAGGTAAGGAGGAGGGGAGAGAATATACACAAGCCAAAGAGGTTCACTTACTAGTGGCAAAATTAATTGGGTTTAGCTCAACAATTTATAGCTTTGTGACACCTTACTTTACCTCTCCAAGGCGTTTTCATGTCTATAAGACAAGGAAAGTGGCTGTTGTAACAGGACCCATGAGATTGTGGGTATATGAGTACTTACTTAGACCAGCATTTAATTCATAATAGGCCCTCATTGAATTCTAAACATTATTATTGATAGCCATTACTTAGCAAAAGGAAGTCACTGATGAACAAGGTGAGAGCAGTTTCAATGGATGGATGGGACAGAAGCCAGGTTGTGGTGGGCCAGTGATTAAGTAGGAGCCAAATAATTGAGGAAACTAATGTAGAAAATTTTTTTGCCTGATCACAAGAGAGAAAAAAAAATATAGGCTAACTTGAAGGAAAATACAATTTTGTTTTGTTTGTTTTTAAAGAAAGTAAACTTGGCATATTTGTAAGCTGTGGAGAGAGTTTGAAGAAAAAAAAAGAGAAGATCCTCAGAAGAAGAAGGAAACAGAACTGGGTGGTGGAATAAACAACATACCTCAGCCTTTCCAAAGGAAATGGAAGTAAAGAAAGGTTTTAAAAAGAAAAGAACAGGGGCTGGGTACAGTGGTACAGTGCTTGCCTAGTTCGTGTGAGGCACTGGGTGTGAGGCAATGGGTGTGAGCTTTAGCACCACATAAAAATAAATAAATAAATAAATAAATAAATAAATAAATATTAAAAAAAAGAGAATGCTGTAAAAACAGAAAAGAAAAGAACAATGAAGTGTTAAAAATTTTATCTTCTACAATCTCAAGTGCTAGAAACTGGCCAGGCAGGGCTGTACTTTAAGAAAGTAGCCTTTGAAAGTGGGCTACATTTTCCAGAAAACTGGTTAGAGTTGAAGGTCATGGGTCAAGGGCAGGGGCTTTGGATGACTCCTTAGAAAGGACGCACGGTATAAGTCACTGTAAAAGGCCATTAATGTTCCCTAGCAATACCACCCCAAAACTCCTCAAGCCTTCAATGGAGTTATAAAAGTCACAAAATAACTATAGTAATAGGCTTTCCTGTGAAAAACAGTGAAAGGATTCAAGATAAACATCCTAGTCAGCGATTCTGGAGACAAAACATAGGATACAGAAGGAATAGACCAAGTAAAGGAGAGAAATCTATAAAACATATAGTTATAGAATATATAATATATATGTGAGATACATAAAACATATATATTTGTTTCCCCTCCTCAAGCAAAGTGGGAGGCAATACTATTCACAATTAAAGCAAGGTTTTTATTTCAAGTCAAGGTAATCTAAGTTTTTTTTTCCTTTTCTTCCACTTCCTACTGTATATTTAATTCCAATTTCACAACTGACAAACCTGAATCAAATTTCATATGAAATAAAATAAGCAACTCAAAGCTGAGTGTGGTGACACATGCCTGTAATCCCAGTAACTTCAGAGGCTGAGGCAGGAGGATTCCAAATTCAAGGCCACTTGCTAATTTACTGAGACCCTATTTCCAAAAGGACATAGTTCCGTGGTAGGATGCTCCTGGTTCAATATCACAAACAAACCACAGACTTCAGTGGGTGAACACTCATTTTTCTTCTGGTTTTTCTGAACCATGTCATTTTTGAACAGTGATGCACATTTATGCCATAAATTTATAGTGAGCTTAAAGATGTTTATGTCACATAATTAAAAAAAAATGACCTTCTCATCTTCCAGTGTAGCAGAGACTAGAAGTACTACTATCTCTTATTATAGGTGGGTAAACTAATCCATAGTGAGGCTGAATCACTTCCTCAAGGGCCCTTTATATTCCAGAGCATCCCAGTTTCTGAATATGTGATAAATCATGTAAACTTCCAAACAAGAACAGTGAACAAAGAAGCTATCATCTATTAATATTTATGCAGCCCTTGTGTCATGCTCATCCTATGGTGAGTGCTATAAATTATTAAAATAAATTGTGCAATGCACATTCCTGGACTTAAAAATCCTATAATCTCATTAGAGAGACCAAACCTCAACACATTAAAAGTTTACAAAGAATAATGGAGATAAATAACAATTTGAGACAATAATGGGCATTTGCATCTATAATGTGAGTAGTGAGTAGAATAGATAATAAATTGGAGATCAGGGGGAAGTAGAGGTCAGAGTGGACTGGAGTTGACAGAAGACTTTATGTAGTAATAGAAATCCAACTGGACCTTGGACACTGGTTGGAGAGTCACCGTATCTTTATCATGCTCATATGGGAGCAGCTATATAAATGTGGAACCTCCCAACTCTTCATTTGACAGGACACTTTCAGACAGGAGTCTGAAAATTATTCCCTTTGAGTAAGCATCAAGAGGAGGAGGACCAGAAGGGCACATCTGTAATCCCAGAGATTTTGAAGGTTGAAACAGGAGAATTACAAGTTCAAAGCCAGCCTGGAAAACTTAGTGAGACCCTGTCTGAAAATAAAGTAAACAGGTCTGGGGATATTGCTTAGGGATAGAGAGCTCACGGATTCAATTCCTGGTACTGAAGAAAAAAAAAGAAAGAAAGAAAGAGAAAAGAAACAAAAAAAGGAAACAACAGAAAAGATGAGGAGGAGATAGGAAAAAATGCACCACACATTAACTCTACTAAACTCCCCTTTTTTTTTTTTTCCCTGAGATCTGACTCCACTGGGTTGGATTGAGTTTCCTTAGGATTTTCACAGTGCCATAACTCACACGTATCTCCTTTGTGCCTAAAATTTCTGCAACTGTGACATGAGTGAATTCTCCAGCTGCCCTCCTTCTTGATTCTCTCACATTTGGCTCTTCCATGAAGTAAAATTACTGACTCAAGCTTGCAAATTTTCCAGAATGTCTACTTCAGAGTTTTCTGAGGCAGTCTCCCGGCATTGAGGAAACATTGTTGCCTGGCTTGAATAATGGCAGGGCAAGGTATTGCTACCTCTCATTTCTCAATTGGAAATCTGGTGGACAATGGCTGAGAGAGTCAATGGTTTGGAATTCTCACACATCTAAAGTCTGGATGGTCATCTGATGGGGATAGAAAAGTCACTGAATAGCAACTGTCACTACAGTCCTCAGGACTCACTGGTTACTTTCCAGGCAGCAGACACACACTGGAACAGCTTTTCAAGAATGGTTCTCTGGCATCTGTGACCCGAATCCAGAAGGCTCTGAACTTGTCCATTCCCTCAAAGGTGTTTCCAATTACATACCCATACCTTTTTTAATCCCTTCGTACAAAACCTTAGTCTCTTATTTTCTCCTATAATGAGGTTAGATGATGCATAGAAAAAAAACTTATTTGTTCATAAATTACAAACATTCAGCAATCTAGTTTTAAAACTCATTTAATGTTTGGTCCAATAGAACATCAGAAAATACTTTTCACTCCAAACACACAGAATTTCTACATGTTATTAAAAAATGTTATTAAAAAATAACATTTTAAGTACACAGTTTTAAGAAAGAAAAAGAAATTTTTAGTTATTAGAGATTAAGAGAGAATCCACTGGGACAAACATTATTTAATTTCATGAAAAACGCCATTATCTTATGGTCTGGATTTTAGCAGTTGCCCAGGATGGTGGACAAATCTTTAGGTCTCCTGTGAGTTGGAGATGAGCTATGTGGGCAAATCCCCTTTCCTGGGTCACGAATGTCAGAAAAGTCAGCTCAGAGAAATCAAAATTTTTATCCTGTACTACTTACATACAGGCTTGAATTCTCACAATAACCTTTATGATTCAGAAACCCTGAACCAAGAATATAATATTTTATATTAAATATTTGCATAGAATTAGTGAATTCTATTGAACCCGAAGTGAACCCGCAGTACAGGCAGCCATGGAAAAGCTCCATGGGGTTATCTCCATAACCCGAGGCACAATACAAAAGGGACTCTAAAGTGTTCAAAGAAAGAGAAAGGAATGGAACTTGTAGACTAAGAACAGGACATTATTTATAGGGAGGGATTTGGCTGGGCATGGGGTGCATACCTGCAATCCCAGCTACTATGGAGGATGAGGCAGGAGGATTACAAATTTAAGGCCATCCAGGGCAACTGAGGTCAACCAAGAGCCTGTCTCAAAACAAACAAAACAAAAATTAAAAGGGCCGGAGATGTAGAATGTAGAATGTTTTCCTTTCTTTTTTCTTTTTTGGCACCAGGGATTGAACTCAGGGACACTGAGCCACATCCCCAACTCTTTTTATTTTTTTGTTTTGAGACATAGTTTCACTAAACTGCTTAGGGCCTTGCTAAATTGCTGAGGCTGCCTTTGAATTTGTGATCCTTCTGCCTCAGCCTCCTGAGCCACTAGGATTATAGGTGTGTGCCACCACGCCTGGCTAGAGTGCTTTCCTAACATGTGTGATGCCCTGGCACTACAAAAGAAAAAAAAGTGGGGATGAGTGTTAAAAAGAATCACATAATGGTATAATTTTTGCCTTCCAAAGTCGTTACACTTCATTGACCCCAACAACATTTCCCATCTTATTATATGTTTTTCATTTTTCTTTTCTTTTTTTCTTTTTGGTACCAAGGATTGAACCCAGGGTCACTTAACCACCAAGCCATATCTCCAGCCCTTTTTATTTTTTCTTTTGATACAGGGCCTCACTAAGTTGCTGAGCCTGGCCTGGAACTTGTGATCTTCCTGTCTCAGCCTTCTGAGTTGCTGGGACTATAAGTGTTTGCTACCACCCTGGCTCACATGCTTTTCTTATAATGTGTCCTTCTACTGAAAGATGGGGTCTATGTCCCCTACCTTGAGGAACATAATTGTGACTCATTTGTAATGAATAGATTGTGGCATAAATGATACTGTGTGACTTCTGAGGGCAGATCAGAACTGCGAGGCAGTTTTTGCTCTGCTTACTAGATAACCTGTCAAGCGCCCTGAGCTGCCATTCAAGAAGTCTACCTGTTTATTATTGGTTATCAGTTGTACAGAAGCTAAAATCAGCCCATGCAAAGAGACCACATGTAGAGGAACTAGGACTGCATAGACCTATCTGGCCTTCTCTGACTTCTCCAGTCCTCTGCTGTTCCAGCTCTAGTCACTGGCTAAATGCAGCTGAATAAGAGAACCTCTAGTTTGGCATATTCTGAGAAAGGTGTGTGTGTGTGTGTGTGTGTGTGTGTGTGTTTGAAATCATACAGACTGTAGATCAGAGAGAAAAGACAGAAAAGTAAGAGACATGGAAGTTAAAATGAAAGGGTATACCATATGCCTAGCAGGGAAAGGAAAAAGAAAGGAGGAGAGAAAACACTTAAAGAAATAATAGCCAAAAATTTCCAAATTTGAAGAAAGACATAAGTCCTCAAGTGGAAATTGCATAATGAATTAAGTAGAATTAAACAGAAGCCAGCTCAAATATAGACACAGTATAGTAAAAATATGGAAAGCCAAGATATGAGAGAAAACTTCAGATCATCTATGGGGTTTAAGCCATTTGAAATGTTTAATTATAGATAAAAAATAATTGAGCAAGGTGTGGTGGCACATGCCTGTAATCCCAGCGGCTCAGGAGGCTGAGGCAGGAGGATCACGAATTCAAAGTCAGCCTCAGCAAAAGGGAGGTAATAAGCAACTCAGGGAGACCCTGTCTCTAAATAAAATACAAAATTGGGCTGGGGATATGGCTCAGGGGCCTAATGTCCCTGAGGTCAATCCCCGGGAACAACAACAACAAAAAAATCTGAATAGAACTTCTGCTTTTCTCTATGAATAATTAAAGGATATGGGGATTGCCCTGCCTCTGCAAATTGCTACATAATCACACAAAACGTATTAACATAATTATCCATAAAATTGTAAACAGAACAAGATTGTAGTTTATCCACATAGTAGAATACTAGTTAGCAATAAAAAAGAACAAAATTACTGACAAATACAATAACATGAATGATTCTCAAAAGCATTATGCTAAATGAAGATACAAAACAGCATATGTTTATTATATGATTTCATATATGTAAAATCCTAGAAAAGTCAAACTAATCCAGAGTGACAAAAAGCAGGTTAATGGTTGCCAGGTACCATGGTGGGAGGAATGAATAGACTGTAAAGGGTCATGAGGGGACAATTCTGGGTGTCAGAAATGTTTTCTATCTTGATTGTGATAGTGGTTACATTACTGTACATTTACAAAAGCTCACTGAATTATACACTCAAAATTGGTGAATATAATGGTTTATAAATTTGCTACAATAAAACAGTTAAATACTGGACATTTCAAATTTATACAAAGATAGAAATGACAGCAGACTTATTTGAAAACAATAACAACAGATGTTGAAAGACCATGAGACAATATTTTCAAAGCACTGGCAAAAATTTAGTATCTACCCAAGAGTCTTTCATTATGTAAATTAGTAGTTTTCCAACATTACTGTGCATTAAATCACCTGGAGGATTATGAAAACAGCTTGCTGAAACTACTCCCAGAGTATCTGATTCAGTAGGTTGCAAGTGGACTGACAATATTCTTTTGAACAAGTTCACAAGTATTTTAGATTCTGGTACCCTATTCTATACTTGAGACCATCAAGCCAAACCACCATACAAAAGAGGATGAAAAATGGAATCAGCTTTTAAACAGCTGACAGAGCATACCACTACAAACCATCCCTGAAAAGAACTAGTTAAGAGATTCTAGTAGAAAGGAGGACAAATTAAGAAGTGAATGGGAGGCAAGAAGCACTTTAAATATTATCAACACATCTCCACCACCAAATTGCCAAAACACTATTATTTGGAGAAGAGAGTTTTTTAGTTCATTCTGTGAAAGGCTCTCTGACACTTGACAAGAGCATATTGAATGATTTCTTATAGCAACAGAAAAGCATGAGTGGTTGAGGCTACTGTGTAGCTAGCTATAGAGTGCTTGCTTAGTGTGTGAGAGGCTCTGGGTTCAATTATAGCACTCTCTCCCCCATCCTAATAATAATAATAGGAGGAGGAGGAAGAGGAGGGGGAAGGGAAAAGCAGGGGAAGGAGGAAGAGGAGAAGAGAAGAAAGATTTGTTCTCTTACCCTTAAAAGACTGAGAATTCTTTTCCTGCTCTAAATGCCAGAGACCAATTAGGGGACACAGCACAAGAGCCAGATATTTTATGTAATGGCAAAACCAGTATGAGTTGGTGGGAGTAATCATCCCTAGGTGCAGCAATAAGGGGTGCATTTTCTCTAGATAATCTGAAAACAATAATAAAACCATGTTAAAGTATATATGCTTTCTGTTATCACCACATACCATCAATTCCAAATAATGTCAATGATAAAACACCTTTGCTCAATAAAATCTCTTGTTGGTCTAAGTTCTAAACAGTTGCTAAAGTTACCTGTTAAATTTTAATAATATATCTAAATCTCAAATTAGAACATTTTTATTACTCAACCTTTAATAAGTATTGTGCTCCATATGAATGTTCATATAGAGAATTCCAAGCCATTTATTTGGTACCCAATATATTCAGACTTAGTTACATACTTTTATTTCTAGATGTTAGTAATAGTGCATAATTATTTGAGTTTGCTTTGTGTCTCCTCCACTCCTGAAGATATTACATATTCCCACATTTAAGTAGTGGATCAGAAATAAACACTCATACAAAAGCAATTGTAAAGGTGAAGAAACAAAACATGAGTTGCTAAAATTCCATCTTTTAAAAAAAATATTTACTTTTTAGTTGTAGTTAGATACAATATTTTTAATTAATTAATTTATTTTTATGTGGTGCTGAAAATTGAACCGAGGGCCTCACCCGTGCTAGGCAAGTGCTCTACTGCTGAGCCACACCTCTAGCCCAAATTCCATCTTTTTATGTAACCACTTAGACCTTTTAATTGTTTGAAATTTAAAACAGTGAAATAGAATATAAAATTTGAGGTGTTATGTTTTTGTTTGTTAAATGTAAATTTCATTTAATTCATAATATTTTACTATTAATATCATTAAGTGGAAATTCCTTTTTTTCTCATTTTAAAACTATTTTCATTATTATTATAATATACCATGTGTAAGTATAAATTTTTTTTCTTTTTTTTATTAGTTGTTCAAAACATTACAAAGCTCTTGACATATCATATTTCATACATTTGATTCAAGCAGATTATGAACTCCCATTTTTACCCC
>NW_025999977.1:22303813-22393901 GCF_001458135.2 Marmota marmota marmota | reverse complement strand
CTCTCATCTTCTCTCTCTACCCCATCTACTGTAATTCATTTCTCTCTCTTGTTTTTTTTCCCCTTTCCCCTCACTTCCTCTTATATGTAATTTTGTATAACAATGAGGGTCTCCTTCCTTTACCATGCAATTTCCCTCCCTCCTCTTGTCCCTGTTTAATGGTGATCTTCTTCTCAGGCTCTTCCTCCCTATTCTGTTCTTAGTTGCTCTCCTTATATCAAAGATGACATTTGGCATTTGTTTTTTAGGGATTGGCTAGCTTCACTTAGCTATAAATTTTTATTTTTATCTTTGAGTCCAAAATGAATTATAATAGATTAAGCATTAAATCTATTATTGATTTTCTTTTATATATTTATAATTATATACTTATTTTTTACTGGTATATGTTATATATCTATGTATACATACACACACATTTTAAAAAATAAAAATTCCATTATCTGTGTTTCTTTACTGGTCATGATTATTTACTTAATTTCATAATTATTGCTAAAAATAACTGCTACATAGGTGTTAAAAATGTTTTGCTCTGGAGCTGGGGATATATAGCTCAGTGATAGAGCATATGCTTAGCACATACAAAGCTCTGGGTTTGATTCCCAGCACACACACACACACACACACACACACACACACATACAAAAAACAGATCCACTCTAGTGCTGACAGGTAAGAGTGCCTTTGCCTTCCAGAATGGTCTTGTGGACACTTGTCCATAGTCGTTTAACAAAGAGGACAGAAAACTGAAAAGTTTAATTTTTTGGTCCTAACTCACTGCATTAAGTAAGAAAGCACTCCAATAACTTCAAAGACTGTGGGGTGGCTGTAGTGAATAGGTAAGAAACAAAGAGCTAATGTTGGCACCATGGTAGTGATGTGATGATCCTGGTTACTGTACAGTGAGGCCACCACACAGAGAACAGGGACAGGAAAGTACAAAAACTGAACACATACCATTTTCAAAACAGAGAATTTATTTAGATGGGAGTTTAAACTATCTATAATCTCTGGAGGAGAGGAAACAAAGAGGCTTGGAGGGGAATCAAAGTCAAATATTATTTCAATTGTCATCCAAGCCTATAATTGCCACCAAAGCAGATGTGGCTTCAGTAAATAAAAGTTGCTTTGGCTTGAAAGTGGTCCTTCCTGAGTGCAGTCCCATGACATCAATCAATAATATTTTGAGGACAGTTCATGAAAGATATTTTGTATATAACAGAATGTATGTGTGTCAGCTTATTAAGAAGTTATGTGAAGGAACTAGCAGGGCCAGGCCTGGACTTAATTTAGAAGTTAGTGAAGTTCAACTGTTGTATCTGACTTCATTCTGGTGCTTTTAACCTCCACTGCATGTCCACCTTCTTTTCACAAGGCACCCAGGGTCATCTTGTTCTTCCTGAAGGATCATATATCAAAATATTTTTTACACTAAGGTCTAAAAGACCAAAAACAGCCAAAGGTGATCTCATCTGGTATATTTACTTTTTTAACATAATCTTTTCATTTTGAGATAACTATAGATTCACTTGCAGTTGTAAAAAATAAAACAGATCCTATGCACCCTCCACTGTTCCCCCCAATGGTAATATCTTGAAAAACTAGAATCAGCTTATCAAAAAAAAAAAAAAACTACAATCAGCTTATCATAATTTATAGTCAAGGAGAACATTTCAATCAACTCAAAAAACCTTCATATTGCCCTTTGAGAGTTCTATCTATTTCCCTCCCACCCCATACTTCCTTAACTCCTGACAATCAGGAATCTGTTCTCCATTTCTATAACTTTTTGTCGTTTCAGAAGTGTTATGCAAGTAGAATTATGTTATAGAACCTGTAGGGATTTTTTTTTTTACTCAGTATAATTCTTTTTATTTATTTTTTAGTTGTAGATGGAGACAATACTTTTATTTTATTTATTTACTTTTATATGATGCTGAGGATCGAACCCAGTCCCCCACACCCTGGAGTGGGGCCATGTTTTCTTCTGAGGTGTGTGGCTGCAATTGAACAGATATTATCTAAGAATTTTCTGTCCTTAGCTAAGGAGAAGAGGCTTTTATTGGGACTTTCTGTGTCTGTGTTTCCTGGTATTTCCATGTTACCATCTTCTTCAGCACCTAGTGGTGAGGTATATGAGACCGAGAGAAAACTCAGGAAACTCACCTCTGTCATTCCTTGATCCTGAGGTCCCTGGCGAGTCTATCTTCTTTCTGCCATTTAGAGTTCTTATGTTTTTATATATAATGCCTACTGTTTTTAGTTGTACTTAGTGGCAGGAATAGGAAAAAGTCCATCTTACTCAAAGCATTAGTTATGAACTTTATTTTAAAAAATTGATTTAGGAATAAAGTCTGACATAAGAATTAGGAACATCAGATTTTTTTTTTTTAATAGTAAGGCTAGTCCTAGTAACCTATAAGAACACAGTTCCTCTAAAGTCAAAGATGGATTCTATATTTATACAGAAGATTCACAGAGCTAATTTAACACATTAAGTCAAGCCACAAATAGGAAGGAAAATATGCATGTTAATACAGATGAAGAATGATTGCCTTTTAGGGCAAACTGAGCCAAGTTAAATATGTAATGGAGAAAATAACTACAGACGTGTCATGAGCAGAGCTCTTCCTGAAAAAATCTGGGAAGGCTGCCTAAAGGAAATGATGTTTCAGGTGTTATTTTACAATATAGGAAAAGGGTTTACCTAACTGGTTGGTTAAAAAAAACACAAGTCTTCAAGGTATAATATTTTCCATTTTTTATTTCAGATAATGTTTTTCATCTCTTGAATTTCATTCATGTATTTTTAATTTTCCACTAGTTTCATTTTGTTCAAGTTTTTCCCCTATCTTCTTAAATTAATGGAGCATTTTTGTAATAGCAATTCTCTTTGGAAAAGACAGAGTGAGAAATGAATTGTGGAGCAGCTTTGAGGTAATTGAGGGAGGTCACTGCAATGTAAAAAATGATAAAAATACAATAGAAGCAGAGCTAGGGTTTTTGAGATAGAAATTCATGCACATATATACATATTTTTTTGTAGAACAAACTGAAAATACATTATAGACATCATGCCCTTCATTCCTAAATATTTTAGTCCACATTTTCTTTGGAAAAAAAAAAGATATTCTCTTATATAAAATTCTTACAAAACTATCAAATACAGGAATTTAATACTGATATAATAATATTATCTAGGGCTGGGGATGTGGCTCAAGTGGTATCACGCTTGCCTGGCATGCACGGGGTGCTGGGTTCGATCCTCAGCACCACATACAAATAGAATAAAGATATTGTGTCCACCAATAACTGAAAAATAAATATTTAAAAATCCTCTCTCTCTCTTTAAAAAAAATATTATCTAATAGTCATCATATATTCAAATTTTTTTCAGCTTTTCTAATAAAGTCCTTTATAGTAATTTTATTTTCCCTTCCATACCGTATTCTATTCAGGATCATGTGCTGCATTTAGTTAATGTTTCTCTATTTAACCTTGAATAGCTACTTACTTTTCCTTTGTTGTTTATGACACTGATATATTTGAGGAACATGATCAAGTTGTTTTATATGTATTTCCCTCAATTAGGGTTTGCTTTATTTTCTCATGATTACATTCTCATGATATATATTTGGCATGGGTACTATATAAGTGATTGTGTTCTTTTCATCATATCACACCAGGAAGTGTGTATCAATTTATCTTATTATTTGTGATAATAACTAGTCACTTAGTTAAGGTGATGTCCACCAGGTTTCTCAAATAAAGATACCATTTCTCCCTTTGTATTTAATGAGTAATCATTTCGGGCCCTCTTCAGTCCCTTGTGCAGATCCAAATTTTCATCTGTTATTATTTTCCATCTTCCTTAAAAGCTGCTTTTATCATTTTTTGGGGAAAAAGCTTGCTGTAAATAAAATGTCTCAGCTTTGTTTGTATGAAGATATTTTTATTTTACCTTTATTTTTAATATAATTTTACTGGAGAAAAATTCTAGCCTTTTAGTTATCTTCCTTCAATAAAGATGTCTCTTCATTGTTTTCTGGGTTGCATAGTTTCTGATAAGAAATGTGCTATAATTGTATTGTCTTTTCTGAATTAGTTTACAATTTTCTCTTTACTACTAGTTTTCAGTAATTAGATTATGATGTGCCTTGACATGGCTTTCTTTGGGTTTCTTCTGCTTCATGAGATGTTAGCATAAATTATTCGTTTTGCCTTTTCCTACCTTCTAATATAAGTAAAGCTATGAATTTTCCTTTAAGCACTGCTTATCTATACCTTAAATTTGATAAGTTGTGTTTTATTTTCATCTAATCTAAGAGATTTCCCAAGTTCCCTTGTGATTTTTTTTTTCTTTGACCCATGGGTTATTCAGAAGTGCAGTTTATTTTCTAACCATTTGAAATTTTCTCAAACTTCTTTCTGATTTCTAATTTAATTCTGTTGTCATAGAACCCTTTAAAATTTATTG
Organism: Marmota marmota marmota; assembly: GCF_001458135.2. Classification (NCBI taxonomy): domain Eukaryota; kingdom Metazoa; phylum Chordata; class Mammalia; order Rodentia; family Sciuridae; genus Marmota; species Marmota marmota. Next base: position 22,389,424 of record NW_025999977.1, on the reverse strand, counting down.
AAACTTATTTTATATCCTAGCATATGATCTATGGATTGGAGAATATTCCATCTGTACTTGAAAAGAATGTGTATTCTGATATTATTGATTAAAGTGGTCTATTAACGTCTGGTAGGTCAAGTTGTCTGATAGTGTTGTTCAAGTCTTATATTATTACTTACTATCTAATTTTGCAAATGATTGAGAAAGAAGTGTTCAAAGCACAATAATTACTTAATTCTCTATTTTTCCTTTTAATTCTGTTAATTTTTGCTTCATGCACTTTAGGGCTCTGTTATTAAGTGCATATATACTTTTATAATTTTATGTCTTCTTACTGATGTATTATCCATCTTACCTTGATGAGATTTCCCCCTTTTTCTTTAGTAATAGTTCATTTTGTATGATATTAATATGGTTTCCCCGGTTTTTTTAATTGTTACTATATTCATTAAATATCCTTTGTTTTCTATATATTAGGGTTCTCCAGAGAAACAGAATCAATAACAGAGCAATACATTTTATTGCTCTAGGGTTACAATATACATCTTAATAATCATAATCTACTTCAGGTTAATATTGATTTTATTCCAGGAAAATATAGCAAGTATGTTCCTATAAAACTTCATTTCTACCTCCTTCCTTTATGCTATTATAGTCATATATCATAATCTACATGTGCTACAAACTCAATACTTGGTATTATAATTATTGTTTTATGACTTAATGTTTTTAAAGAAATTAAGGGAATAAAGGAAAATATGTTTATGAACTATATATTATATATTTGCAAATATAATTTCTTATATATTTATTTATCTTTCCTACTTACCCACACATTTTCCATTGCTCTGTTCTCTTTTGCTCTCTGTAGATGTGATTTACCATCTGGTATCATTTCCTTTTAGTCTGAAGGACTTCCTTTAGCATTTCTTATATGACAGGTCAGCAAGCAACACATTCTCTGAGGTTTTGATCATCTGGAAATGTCCTTATTTTTAGGTTTGATGGTTACAGAATTCTTGGTATAAAAGTTTTCTTTCATGGTTTTTTCACTCTATTGCCTTCTGGCCTCCATTATTTCTGATAAGAAGTCAGCTATTAATCACAACTTTGTTCCCTTGCACATGATGTCATTTTTCTTTTACTGATTTCAAAATTTTCTCCTCCTCCTTGGATTTCAACATTTTTTACTATGATATGTCTAACGGTGGATTACTTGAGCTTATTATTCTTGGGTTTGATGAACCTGGATTTGAAAATAAATGTTTATAGCAGCTCAATTCACAATAGCCAAGCTATGGAACCAACCTAATTGCCTTTCAACAGATGAATGGATAAAGAAAATGTGGTATATATANAGGCACACCTGGATTCAATTGCTGGTACAAAAAAAAAAAAAAGTCTAGACTTTTTCTTTCCACTAGCCTCCCTTAGGTTTCCCCTGTGTAAATCTAAAGGATGTAAGGAAAGCTAGTATAGCTCTTCTGTGGCTCTTTCATTTCCAAGATCTCTTTGCTAAATTCCTGCCTGGTCTTTTGGCTTGCCCTAATTGTGATCACAAACTCAGGTAGCAGAGTTGTGAGTTTCCCCTTTTCATTTCCTACCAAATCTTCTTTTAGTGACAATGCCTGCCATGGCATTTTGCTTCCTGCCCCAAGTCAGGGAAGAATGCTGTTCACTCTTCTCCAAGACTCTGCTCCACAAATCTTAATCTCCTGTAGTCAGATGTCTGTCTCTGCGACCCATGGAGACCTGTTTGTTTTACCTTTTCTAGTGACATGGACTGGAAAATGCCTCCAGAAAGCCAACTCATACAATTATAGGGCTCACTTTTTTGTCTTCCCTTATCTTAAGGGCCTTAGTTTCATTCTACCTGTCTGAAATATACTTTGTCCATTTTTTCTGCCCAACTCTGGCAGTAAAGCTACTGGTTTTTATAATTAGCCTCACCTTTTTAGAACTATCATACTAGCAATTAAACTGGGGGTAAGGATGGGCCTGGACCCAGCCAAGAAGGATACAAATTCATTCTGTTCTTACCTGAGGCTCTAAAAATTAGTTAAAAATCAATAAATGCTTCTCAATTTGTTATTTGTCTTTAGTCATTTTCCAGGGTCCTAAAATTATTGTTTTTGACATTTATGCCCAGATTATACTTATTTTGTAAAGGCAGGATACACTTACCTCTTAATTTTACCATTGCCAGAGTCTCGTCTACATGGTTGATAATTTTTTATAGGATGCCAGAAACTGTGAATTTATATCCTTGGTTGTTAGATTTTGTTCTATTTCTTTAACACACACTGGATTTTGTTCTGCTGTATAGTTAAGTTACTTGGGGTCATTCAGCTTATTTTGAGGCTTTGTTAAACCATGTCTAGAGCAATCTTTATGAGTAATTTACAACTAATGTGATAACCTTGCACACTCACTAGAAGTCTGTTCTCAGGTCCCCATGTATTATAGTCTTTTTTACTCTGGGCGGTAAGAAATTGAGTTAGTCTCAGATCTCTGAATTATTCTGCCTATACCATTCAGGGACTTGGGTAGATTCTCCTATAGCTATAGATCAGAATTCAGCCAGAGATTTGATGGGATTCCTTTGCAGACCTTAGAGCACTAGCTCTCTCTATGCTGCCCACTCTTCTTCACTACTATGCTCCCCAAATTCTAACCACTTTAACCTCCCCTAGATGGATCTCTATCTCTGTAACCCATGGAGGTCTGTTTGGTTTGCCCCTTCTAGGGATATGGACTGGAAACTGCCTCCAAGGCAGTAAGCACAAGCACATGCAATTATAGGGCTCTTCTTGTTGGTTTCCCTTCTCTTAGGGAACTTAGATTTACTATCTGTCTGGAAATATATTTTTGTTCATTTTTCTAGATGGTAGGGAAAGAAAACAGATCTGTCTCTGTTATTCCATCTTGGTCAAAAGTGAAAACAATATTTTAATTATGAGAGACAGAAGTAGTTTTATTCATGATTTAAGGCTGCTTTTGTAGAGAATGAATTATACAGGAGTGCGAGAAATAGAAAGGTGGTCCATTTCCAAAGTATAGTATTTAGCTTTAATTGGATCCAATTGTATCCATTTTAATTATAGTCCTTCCCTTTGACCACCCCAAGTTTAGAATTAGCTAATCACATAGATTTGTAACCCTGCGCTCATCCGATTAAGGTGAAGGACAGCCCTGTGCTAGGGATAAAAGCAGGTGGACTGCCCTCCCAGGTGTGCTTCCTAGCCAGGTTCTATAGTACAGCTTCTGGCAGGAGTAAAGTTTGCCTTGCCCACCCACTTCCAACATGTGTTGGATTTCCTGCAGCACCTCTCTAACAAGGTATAAGACTACAGTAGACCAGGGCAGAGATAATGGTTGCCTGGTCTAAAGAAATTGTGATTATCAAAAAATAAACAACAAAACAAAATTTAAAAAAGAAAAGGAGAAGAAGATTTGAGATGCACTTAGACATAAAATAAACTCTGCTGATTATTTGAATGGGAGATAAGAGAAAGTGAACGAGCTCAGCCGATTATCATTTAGCCTTTTTTATCTCTTTTTTTTTTTTTTTTAAGTATTGGGAAACGAACTACCACTGAGCTACATCTCCAGACTTTCCTTTGGCTTAATATTCAGCTTTTACCACTCTTTAAGTCCAATTGCTTTCCATATTTCTGGCTTCCTTCTCTGAAAACAGAAAATTTCCAACAGTCAACCATGTAACTATGGAAAAAAGAATATACTGGTGATGTATCTGGGGGCCACTGAAGCCTCAACAGAGGCAGCTAATTCACTGGCCCATGTCAAATGGGTCCCAAGAGAAGAGGACTCCATAGAACAAAATCAAACAGGCTATTATAATCCAATCAACAAGATTTGAGGCAAGCAAAGATTTAAAACAAATTTAATTGTAAGGAGTATTCCAAAAGAATTAAATGTGCCTATTGGTTGCGGGAAACCCAGAGCCATGTAGTTGGCCCCATCCTGGGGCTAATAGTCATAGCAAGTATAACTTTCCTAAATGTGAAGGGTGGTCCTGTTTGTTCCAGTAGTCTACTGTATCTGTGTTCAAAATAACAGTCACTTCCTTTGGAAAGACTGACCTTTGGTTCGAAACTCTATCTTAGAAGATACTGGGGCATGAGGCTTGAAAGTTCCGGGAGATGGAAAATTCTTTGTGTCAATTCTATGAACAAGGTTACCCAGTCACCCTTGAGGACTGGAACAGAGTTTAGGGGTAGAAATCAGGCCATGTGAGGGAGTTTCTGGTATGCTTTCACAGTTTAGCAGTGCAATATTCTACAACTGCTTTTCTATGTCTGAGTTTTTGAATCATTAACTAGAACACTGCTTTGGTTTTCTAGGGCTGACATTACAAAGTACCACAAACTGGGTGACTTAACAACAGAAAGTTACTGTCTCACTGTTTTTGAGGTTGGAAGTGAAAAAATCAAGGTGTCAACAGAGCCATACTTCATCTTTCATCAAACAGATGGCTCCGGGATCAGCATATTTACCTTATCTGATCAATTTTATGAGATGCCCTCAATGTAAGGTCATATTGTCATATGAAACCTATAAGAAAGAATCCCACCTTGCCTTTTAGCTTCTGTTGTTTATAGAACCTCTCTATCTGTAACAAGGTGTAAGACTACACTTGTCCAGGGCAGATATAATGATTGCCTGGTCTAAAGAAATTGCAACTATCAAAAAATAAACAACAATAACACAACAAAATTAATTTTAAAAAAGGAGAAAAAGGTAGATTTGAGATGCACTTGGACATAAAATAAATTCTTCTGATTATCTGGATGGGAGATAAAAGAAAGTGAAAAAGCTCTGCCGAATTTTTTTTTTTTTTTTTGCTGGCAATCCTTGGTATTCCTTGGCTTGTAGATGCATCACTCCAAACTCTTTCCCTGTTATAATATACCATCTGTGTTAGCCAGCTTTACTTCATTATGACAAATATCTAAGTCAATCAACTTATAAAGAGGAAAGGTTTATTTTAGATCACAGTTTTAGAAGTTTTAGTCCATGATGGATTGCCCCCATTTTCTTTAGGCCTGTGGCTGCACATCATAGTGGCCGAACCAAACTATTCACCTCATAACCAGGAAGTGAAAGAGTGAAGAAAGGACTAGAGTCCCAGAATCTCCTTTGAGGGCACCCCCAGTGTCTTCCTACGAGGCCCTACCACTTAAAGGTTCTACAATGTCCCAACAGCACCACTGTGGAGTACAAGCCTTTAACACATGGATTTTTTGGGGGGAACATTCCAGATCTGAACTATATTACTATCTACTCTGTGTGTCCCTACCTTTGTATCTATTCTCCTTATAGGAATGCCATATTTAATTAAAGGTTCACTCTACTCCAGTAATACCTTATCTTAACTAATTGCATCTTCAATACTCCTGTTTCCAAGTAAGGTCACATTCTGAGGTATTGGAAGTTAGAATTTCAATATCTTTTTAGGGGGACATAGTTTAACCTATAACAACCACTCTTCAGGAAAAGGACTGTGTCTCCTACTTTTTTCACTCTGTGGAGACTTAATTCAGGTCTCTAGCAAAGTTTTATGCTTTGGGTGGATATGAAAAAAATTAAGGACTGCAATTTAAAAAGAAACAGATTTTCTGTAAGACTGAGAAATGTCTTTAATTATAGTTAAATAACATTTTAATATTAATTGATATACCCCCATCATTTTTTTGTTAATCCTATGAATCTTCTCCAATTCTTGAGATATAGGTTGTCATAGAGAAAGCTGCTACAGAAAAAATAGAGAAGAGTAAAATTTTACCTTTTTTAGTTATAAAAACTTAGTCCAGAAAGAAGGCAAAAAGACTTAGAATGACACTTGGTTAGTTCAAGCTAGTTCTTCCTCCCTTTCCATCTGAGATTTAGATAAATCTCTAGAAGAAGTGAAAGGAGGAGGAAGAAGAAGAATATTTGAGAGGGGGAAGAACACTTTGGGGGTCCATGTCATCCCCAAGGCCAGTTCTTAGAGTGTGTGAAGGTGATGGGACCTCCCCCAGATATATATAGGGATTTAGAAAGACAACTAATTGTACCTTGCTTCTAGGGAGGTCATAAAACTTGCAGAATTTTCCTGTCCAAGTGGGACAGACACCCATTTGGGTATTTGCTGAATTTCTCAAAGGGTACAGAAGTATTCAAGAAAAGCCAGCCTGGAGGGGCATAATGATGAAGCACATTACCACTGGAAAAAAGATAGACTATACAACAAATGGTGCTGGGAAAACTGGAAATCAATATGTAGCAAAATGAAATTAAACCTTTATCTCTCACCCTGCACAAAAATCAACTCAAAGTGCATCAAAGACTTAGGCACTAGAACAGAGACCCTGTGTCTTATAGAAAAAAAAATGTAGTTCCAAATCTCTACCACGTCAGCTTAGGAACTGACTTCTGTAACAAGACCCCTAAAGCACAAGAAGTAAAATCAAGAATCAATAAATGGAATGAAATCAAACTAAAAATCTTCTTCACAGCAAAGGAAATGATGACATGAAGAGAGGGGCTGAGAATGATTGTAAGACTAAGGACTAGATCAGTGATATACATCTCAGTAGATACAACTATGGAAAGATGACAACTAAAGGTCAGAGTCCCGTTGCCCTTCTGTCCTCCTGTACTTCAAGTTCAAGTCAACCCCAAGGCTGGTCCCTGAAATGACTCAATAATGTTCCACTCCTATGTGGAATGAGGTTCACAAAATAAGTTATGTTCAGTTACTAAAAAATAAAGTTGATTTCTTTCAATTCTTAATTTGTGGTCTGAGATTTATTTCATCTGCATAAAGAAAATGAATATTCTATGCTTGCAAGTTACATTTATTTGTAGGTGAGCAGTGGGAACTGAAACTGTCCTCTGGGCAGCCAGGTGTAACCTCAACATTTTCTCAGACTACAGAAATTATTACTGAGATCTCACTGATTGGCTTCCAGGAAGCAGGGAAGGGGAAGAGAAAGGAGTAGATGGGGAGGTCCATGACTAAACCATTTAAGTTATGTTTTAGATGCTTGACTTACATTCTAAAAGGAACTCTGGACCTTTTAGGAGGGAAGTTCTGAGAGGCTCTGAAACTTGAGGTACCTATACAGACAACTCAGCTACTGTTAGTTACTAAGCAATGAGTGTTATCAAAGTCACCAACTCCTGATCAAATGGCACAAAGTAATGGAAAGATGCAAAGTCATCAGAGGGGAAGGATAGTTCATGAGTTATGAGTTAAAATTTGTTTCTTCTCTGAAAAAAAATATGGCCTCACATTTGAGGGTGTCTCATAGCTGGTCCAATGAGGTAAATGTGCCATCTCTAGTATTTCTCTTTGATGGAAGAGAAGTGGAAAGAAAATTAGGAAGGTAGGTAGAAAAAGAAAGCAGAAGCCAATCAGCATAAATGACCTAATGAAGGACATTTTGGGAGAAGTCAGAGTCAGAATAAGGCTTTGGAATTACAATGAGGTTTGAGCATTGGTTTTGTTACTAATTAAATATCCTTGGGCAAATAATTTTTAACCACTCCATAGGCCTTGGGTTTCAAATCTGTAAAATGAACTCTGCTGTGTAAAGACCTCATGAATTTTGCTGTTTACCCTTTTTTAAAATTACCTTTTTCAAAAATATCTTCTAATTAGTTATACGTAACAGCAGAATGCATTTTGACAAGTCATACATAAATGGAGTATAACTTTTCATTCTTTTAACCATGTAATTCTACATGTAGAATTACACCAGTTGTGTAATCATATATGCACACAGAGTAATAATGTCCAATTCATTCCATTGTCCTTCCCATCCCCAAACCCCCTGCCCTTCCTTAATTCCCCTTTGTCTAATCCAATTAACTTTTGTACTATCCCTTCCTTTTTATGGTTAGCATCCACATATCAGAGAGAACATTCAACCTTTGGTTTTTTGGGACTGGCTTATTTCACTTAATATAATATTCTCTACTTCCATCCATTTACCAGCAAATGCCATAATTTTGTTTTTCTTCGTGGCTGAGTAATATTTCATTGTGTATATATACCACATTTTCTTTATCCATTCATCTGTTGAAAGGCAATTAGGTTGGTTCCATAGCTTGGCTATTGTGAATTGAGCTGCTATAAACATTGATGTGGCTGCATCACTGTAGTATGATGATTTTAAGTCCTTTGGATATAAACTGAGGAGTGAGATAACTGGGTCAAATGGTGGTTCCATTCCAAGTTTTCTGATGAATTTCCGTACTATTTTCCACAGTGGTTGCACCAGTTTGCAGTCCCACCAGCAATGTATGAGTGTATCTTTTTCCCCACATCCTCATACTTGATAATTGCCATTCTGACTAGAATGAGATGAAATCTCAGTGTAGTTTTGATTTGCATTTCTCTAATTGCTGAGATGTTCAACATCTATTTTTGTTGATTGATTACATGTCTTCTTCTGAGAAGTATCTGTTCAGATCCTTAGCTCATTTATTGATTGGGTTATTTATTTATTTGGTGTTAAGTTTTTTGAGTTCTTTATATATCCTGGAGATTAATGCTCTATCTGAGGTACATGTGATATAGATTTTCTCCCATTCTGTAGGCTCTCTCTTCATATTATTGTTTCCTTTGCTGTGAAGAAGCCTTTTTAGTTTGATTTCATTCCATTTATTGATTCTTGATTTTACTTCTTGTGCTTTAGGAGTCTTGTTAAGGAAGTCAGGTCCTAAGCCAACATAGTGGAGATTTGGGCCTACTTTTTTCTTCTATTAGGCACTGGGTCTCTGTTCTAGTATGTAAATCCTTGATCCATTTTGAGTTGAGTTTTGTGCAGGGTGAGAGATAGGGGTTTAATTTCATTTTGCTACATATGGATTTCCAGTTTTCCCAGCACCATTTGTTGAATAGGCTATCTTTTCTCCAATGTATGTTTTTGGCACCTTTGTCAGTATGAGATAACTGTATTTATGTGAGTTTGTCTCTGTGTCTTCTTTTCTGTACCATTGGTCAACTTGTCTGTTTTGGTGCTAATACCAAAACAATATGCTATTTTGGTTACTATCACTCTGTAGTATCCTCTTAATATTTATTTCCAAGTCACTTAGAATTTGCATTTTTATTTCAATAACCCAGTGTAATAGCCAGCCCTTAGAGTGGTTCCCAGTGATCCCCATTTTCTGGCTTTCATGCTCTTGCATAATCACTTCTACTTGAGTACAGGTTAGACCTAGGGACTTGCTTCTAACAAATAGAATATGGCAGAAATTATGGATTAGCGCCTCCTGTATTAGGTTATTAGACAATTATGACTTCTGTGTTTGGTTCATTCTCTTTCTTTCTCCTTTTCTCTCAGATCACTTGCATTGAGGGAAGCATATTGCCATATTGTGAGCAACTGTATGGCAATATCCACATGGTTTAGTGAGTAACAGAGGCCCTAAGACCAACAACCCAGAGAAACAAACATGCCAACAATCAGGTAAGTGAACTGGAAGTGGATCCTTCATCTCCAATCAAGTCTTGAGGTAACAGTAGTCTTAGCCAACAGTAAGGCTGTAATCTCCTGAGAGGCCTTGAGCCTGATCTGTTCCCATATTCCTGACCCACAGAAACTACATCATATGTTCATTTGTTTTCTTAGCTTCTAAGTTGCAGAGTAATTTGTTATCTAGCAACAGAGAACTAATACATGGCTCAGGCCCATTTCACAGTGGGCCCAATATGTTCCAAACACATCATATGATTATTTTCCCAGATTCAGAATGTATAATTAGAATAGACATTCTCAGCAACTGGCAACATTCCTACAACAGTTCCCTGATACATGGAATGAGAACCATTATAGTAAGAAAGATCAAGTGGAAGACATTAGAGCTGTCTCTACTAAAAGCAGTGTTGCCTTCTTGGAGGAATTGCTGAGGAGTGCAGTTGAAAGAAGCTGAAAGATGCAGAGACTGATTCAACCCAAATGACAATTGATTATCATAAATTTATCTGGTGATGACTATAATTGTAGTTGTTTTTCTAGATGTGGTTTTGATGCTGGAGCAAAATTGGCACATCTTTGTTATACAGCTATTGATCTTGTATATGCTTTTGTCTTTCTAACTATTAGTAAAGATCTCAGAGAAGTTGACTATCATCTTACAAGACAACAATGAGTCTTCATTGTCTTACTTTAAGGTGTATCAACTCTCCAGACCTACACCATAACCTAAACTGCAAGGACCACAACTGCCTTTCCCTTCCATAGGACATGACACTGGTGTTTATTGGACATGGCGAGCAGAACATAAAAACTACTCTAGACACATGAATAAAATATTGTGTGACAGAATAAGAGATAAATCCCACAGAAATTCAAGGAACTGCTGCTTTGGTGAAAGTTCTAGGAGTCCAATTATCTGAGCTATGAAGGAATTTTTCTTCTAAGGTGAAGGTCAAGTTGTTGCATCAGGCCCTTCCTACCGTCAAAAAAGAGGCACAATCCCTACTGGGCATCTCTGCTTTTGGTCACAACATATTCCTTGTTTGGGTATATTACTTTGACTCATTTACTGAGTGACCTGAAAAACTGCCTATTTTGAGTAGGTCCCAGAATAAGAGTAAGCTCTAAAACAGGTCAAGCTGCCGTGCAAGCTGTTCTTCCAATTGGGCCATGTGACTCAGAAGATATGATGGCATTTGAAACATTAGTGGCTTATAGGGATGCTGTTGGGAGCCTTTTGGCAGGCTGCAATAGCTGAATCGCAACACAGATCTTTAGAATTTTTTTTTTTTTAAGCAAAGCCATGCCATCCTCTGAGGATAACTATTTTCCTTTTGAGAAACAACTTTTGACTTGCTAGTGGGATTTATATACTGAAAGAACCCTGACCATGAATTACCAAGTCACTATGTGATATGAGCTACCCATGTGAAATGAATATTGTTTGTCTTACCAATCCATAAGGTTGGGTATGTACAGTAGCACTCCATTATCAAATGGAGGTGGTATTTATGAGATTTGACAAATATAGGTCCTGAAGGCACAAATAAGTTGCATGAGGAAGTAGCTCAGATGCCCATGCCCTCACTCATGCTATCTATGGCCTCAACCATATCTATGGCCCTCATAAGGAGTTCCTATGATCAGGTGACTGAAAAAGAAAATGCTTGAAGCTGATTTACAAATCACTCTTCATCATATGTATGTACAACCTGAAAGAGGTTGTACTGTAGCGCTACAAACTCCCTTTGGGACATCCCTGACAAGAATGGTAAAGGAAATCTGTCTGATGGGCAGGACTTTGAACAGAGCATGTGGTTGTTCCACTTTGTGGCCAGACATATGTGTCTATATCAGTTCATAGGCTGTAGCTTTATGGTTTGGATGTGAGGTGTCCTCCAAAAGCACACATGTAAAACAATGCAAGAAAGTTCAGAGGAGACATGATTGGGTTGTGAGAGTCTTAACCCAATCAGCGAATTAATCCCTGGAGAGAGATTAACTGAGTGGTAACTGAAGTGATAGGGTGTGGCCAGAGAAGGTAGGAATTGGGGGACATGGCTTTCGGGTATATATTTGTATCTGGCGATGGAGATCTCTGCTTCCCTCTGCCACACTCTTCTGCCATGTGTCCTGAGAAATGGAGTCCACATATTGAGACCTCTGAAACCATGATCCCCCAAATAAACTCTTCCTCCCCTACAATTGTGGTGGTCCGTCTTTTAGTCATGGAGTGAAAAAGCTGGGTAAAACAGCAGCCAATGGTCACTTGAAGGATACACACCTGGAAAACTGGTATATGGGGAAGAAATATTTGGAGACTTCTCCAAATGAACACAAGAATATGAAAATATTTGTGTCCCATATGAATGCTCATCAATGGGTAACTCAGCAAAGGAGAACTTTAAAAATCAGGTGACTAGAATGGAAATGGCAGTGGGCCTTCTTCTCTAGTCACTACTGTTATTGCCCAAAGGATTCACAAACAAATGGTCATGGAGTCAGAGACAGAAGTTATTCTGGGATCAGCAGCATGAATTTTCACTTACAAGGGCCAATTTGGACATAGTCACTGGTGAATGTCCAATATGCCAACAGCAGAGACCAACACTGAGTCCCAGGTATAGTACCATTTCCTGGGTGGAAAGGGAGGACATCAACCAGCTACCCTGTGGCAAGTTAATTACATTGATTTTCTTTCAAGAACAAAGGAATAACACTTTGTTCTTACTAGATATAGATTTGCCTTTTGTGCTTACAATGCATCTGTTCAAACTATCAGTTGTGAACAGTCAGAAAACATTATCCAAAACATGATATTTTACAGAAAATCACTTAATCAAGGAACTCACTTCCCAGCAAATGAAGTGAGGCAATGGGCCCATGCTCCTGGAATTCATTAGTTTTACCATGTTAGCAACCAATGTGATAGAATAGAGAATAGCCATTTGAAGGCTCAGTAATAGCATCATCTAGATGGCAACATATTATTAGACTGAGGCAAAGGTTCTCCAGTTTGTGGTAAATGCTGTAGACCAATATCAATTACATAGTGCTATTTCTCCAACAGTAGAATTCACCAGTCTAGGAATCAAAAAGATAGAAATGGGAGTTGTTGCTCTCATTATCCCTCCTAGTGATTCATTAGTACAATCTTTGTTTCCCATCCCAACAACTTTATGCTCCAGTGCTCTAGAAGTCTTGGTTCCAAAGGGAAAAATGTTTCCCCCAGGAACACAAGTCCACTGAACTAGAAGTTGAAACTGCCACCTGGCTATTTTGGGGTCCTGATGCTATTATCCTAATGCAAAGGAAGGTGTTATTATTCTGACTGTGGTGACTGATTTTGACTATCAAGGGGAAATTAAGTTGCTATCATACAATGGGTATACCTGGAATGGTCCAAACCTTTCAGGAATAAAGATTTAGAAACAGATAAGGAATCATGACTAGTTAAAGGACTTGGTGAGGGAATATGAATAGGTACTGGAAGATGGTATTTTTTTTTTCGGGAGGGGGCAGGTACTGGGTATTTATAATGGGTATAAACCAGGTACTTTATACTGAATAACAACCCCTTTTTATTTTTTATTTTGAGACAGGGTTTCCTCCTAAGTTGCCCAGGCTGACCTGAAACTTGCAATCCTTCTATTTCAACCAGAGTTGCTAAGATTATAGGCATGTGCCACTGAGCCTAGTCAGAAGATAGTTATAAATACCAGCTATGACCATAAGACCAACTGTAGTAAAGAGAATTGTATTATGAGTATTTCCCCCTCAATTTGATATGCAAATGTTTGAATACATAATAACAAAATATTTTTGTTTTATTTCTTCTTTCTCATCTCTTTATATGATATAGGAATGCTAAATTAACTTTACATCTCAATATTTAAGTTACAGGATATTAAACAGTAACATGTAAATCAGCTAGGAAGAGAATAAAGATCACTCAAATAAAAAGGGGGGACTCTTCTATTCTCTTTTAATGAAAGGCTTAGCATAAGGGTCTGAAAACTATGGCTGAAGGATTGATTTTCTGTTTTTTGTAAATAAGACTTTTATGGAACACAGTCATGTTCATTCGGTTATGTATTGTCTATATCTACTTTTATGGCATGATGCTACCTAGCATTAAATAGTTACAACAGAAACCACATGGCCTAAAATATTTACTATTTGGACCTTTAAGAAAAAGTTTTCTAGGACAGGTATGAAAAAGTTTCCTAAGGCAGTCTTCCTTAAGAGAATGACGAAGAAGGACCACAAGTTCAAGGCTAGCCTGGGCAATTTAGCAAAATCCTATCTCAAAATAAAACAAAAAGGGGCTGGGAATGTAGCTCAGAGGTAGAACACTCTACGTTTAATCCCTAGTAGTACAAAAACAAACAAACAAAATGAAACCAAAAAAGGAAATAAAAAGTCTTTTGACCCCTGGGTCAGCATGTTTATAGTATATGGGGATAGCTGTGTTATGTTAGGCAGAATCATGACTTTATTATGTTTATTTGGAGATTAAGAATGAAAACTATGCTGGCTTTATAATATGTCACTTTGTCCAGGCTGACCTACATTCCCAGAATTCCCTTTCCTATGTATTTCCAGTTAGGCTGGGCCACAAGGAGAGCCTCAAGGGTGATTTGGAGAATGTAATGAAGTAGCAGTTACTTTGTAATTTGCATATATAATCGGTTGGCTCCCTTTGCTGGTGTGGGGCTGTGGCTGGGACTAGAACCCGTCCATCTTCCCTTGAATACTTCTTCAGCTTCTGCGATTCCTAGGGTGGGAGTGTTGTGTTTTTAGCTCTATGACAAAGGGCCCTGGCTTTTGCATGATCCCAGTCAGGGGCAACAGGGACTGACAGGATTTAGACTCCCCTCACGGGGTCCATCTTGTGCTTGAGAGTTCCAGATTATTCTTGCTGTTCCCATTTTACATCCTGACCACCTGCCCTGAGGACTTCAAGTTCCAACGACAGATACAATAATAGTCTTACAGAGACTGTTTAACTAATAACCACAACTGCATAAGGTAAAACCTGTAACTTCTCTGAATAAACCTTGATACACACAATTATCATTTATAAAGGTGTTTACATTTTTCAAATAGATCAATTCCTTTTCACTATCCTTTTGTTGTTCATTTCTAAATTTTATTATACTTTTCTCCAAAAATGTGCTTGTATGAATACTGCTTTTTAGTTTACATAAATTTTCTTTATATAATACATTATCAATTATTGTAACTGTTTCCGTGTTTCAGAACTGTATGTAATCTCTGATAAATCCAAAGTTCCATATAAAGTTCCATGCTATATAAACTCTCTATGTACTTAGTTAATTTTATCTGATTTAGTTCAGAAGGAGTATGTTAATTTCTATGGTAGCAGTTCTGTCAATTTCTCTTTGTAAAACACTAGAAGCATTTTTGCTTTATACATTTTTGAAACTATATTGTTAGATGCATAAAAGTTCATGACTGGTATAGCATCTTAGTGAATTGTGTATTTTGTAAATATGAAATATCCATTTTATGCCTTCTAATGATTCTATGCCTTATTAATTTTTACCATTGCTATTAAGAATAGAGATAATATATACAATTTTGTTTCATGCCTGACAATAATAAGCAGGCAAAAAATTGCAGCTGCTGTTACTATTATCATTATTATTATTATGTGTCTCATTGTATGCAGGCTATGGGAACTCTATGGAGACAAGGACGGAAAGAAAGAACTGAAGGACTGCAGATTAGGAAAGGAAGCAGCTACCTCTCTGGCACTGCATAATGATCTCCCTCAAACCAGGTGATGGAAACTCCAGGAAAGAGGCCCCAGGCTTGGACAGATCACCAGAAAGCCTGCCAAAAGAGGCCTCCTAGGCAGCCAAAAGAATACAACAGAAACAGATTTCTTGTTGGATCTTGGCCTTTGTGCTTTTGAGGTCCAAATGAAACAAGGAAGGGACAAACAAAACAAGGTCAGACTCTGTTGTAGCTGTGTTCCTGCAGCTGGAAGGTCAGGTTTATCTCTTCAGCCAACCTGAAGATTTGGCTCACATAGGCCTATAATGGCAAAGCCCACAGCAGTGATAATTCTCCACCCCCAGGGGAATGAATTCTCAATTCTGCCAAGCTTGAATATGTTTAAGGTTCTGGTCCCATAGACTCACTCCCCACACCTCTTTCCCTGAAGTCTGCCCGGAGTTGGGCCCATTTCTATTTTATCAGGGGTTCTCGTTCAAGTTCTGATGTTCACTGCTGACCACTAACATGCACTGAGAGTGTGCATGTGCATGTGTCCATCTGTCTCTGTCTTTGGAACCCGAAATGAGGGTTGCCTTACTAACTGATCACTTGATTGCTTAAAATATTTTGACCTCCAAAACCCTTCATTCACCTTCCTGAAACTCCTCACTTCTCTTTGCCTGGCTGCCTAAAAATAATAGAATTATAAAAATATTAAAGCTTGAAGGTCTCCTAGAGATAAATTAGTCCTAGCACTTCATTTCACTGAAGAGGGAAGTGGAGTCCACAGAGGAAAACTGATTTACCCCAGATTATGCAACTATTTAGATGTAGAGTAGGACTGGAACCCAGCTCAGAGCAATAGTGCTAGGAAATAGACTTCAAGTGGGATGGTAGCAAGGGGAATTAATATGAGAGTCCAGGGATCTGGATGTCAAGATGAGTCAGAGTACAACATCAGGAAACACCAGAGTATTCAACATTTGGCCAGCTAAAATGCAGCATGGAGCAGGTTCCAGGAGGTGGGAATGGTGCATTGGTAGGTACCAAATGCACCCTGCCTCTGCTATTCTAGCCCTGCCATACAACATACTCTTAAAACTAAATTCCAACTATAATAGCAGTACAGCAACAATAACATCAACTTATATATGTATGTTAAAAATATTTTCATCTACATTCTCTTATAAGCTCACTCCATGAGAAGTTGCTATTAGTATTAATGCTAGTATAGGGAAAATCAGAGACAAGGAAAATACATGAAAAAAATATGTAATATATTTCATGGGAGTATGCTAGATGTTGCTGGTTATCAGTCGTCACCATCATCCCTCCTTCTCCATCTTTAGAGGACCACAATTTTGTTCAGCTTTATCTGTTCCTCTCCCATCCTGGTCTCCCCACATTCATGTGCCTTGGGAAAATGGTCATGCTCCCAAGTTTTAGGTATGGGCTTGATGGATTAAGAGAAATTTCATTTCCTTTACAAGGACTGGTTTGGGAATGGGATTGTGAAGTCAATTGGGCCAGTGAGATGTGATGAGCTATATGTGGTGGTAGTGTTCCAGGAAAGCTTTTCTTTACTCTTCTGGGAAGGCAATGGAAATGTCTTTCCCTTTCCCACCACACAGGAATGCAAAACCAAGCAGTTCAGACTGCTTTAGAACCCTGAGGCAAGCCAGCTTTAGGATGAAGCTGACCAAAGAGAGCAGACTAAAGATAGAAAGAAGCTGTGTTTTAGGATCTCACTGAGTTACTGGAGCAACTAGTAAGAGCTTTTCTTCCTTTTGGACTTGTGCTTAAATGAGCCACTGTATGCCCTTTAGAGATCAGCTGCAGGAAATTTTCAATTGCCTGATGATATATTTTTCTTATACAGCCTCCAAATATACTGTTAGAGTCAGCATTCCTATGTGGCCTCTAAAGAGTGCTAACTTTGAACCACAGTATTCAAATATTGGACCCATCATTTCCCAGCTATGACCTTAGAAAAGTTACCTAGCTCTTTATGCCTACAATGGGATAGTAATAATACTTAAAGAGACGTAGAGAGAATAAATAAATTAATAACTGGAGAGAGTTTAGAGTTGTGGTATATAATAAAGACTCAAAACATTTTAACATTTTCAGTACAAAAAAAGAGAAAGCATAATTCAGACATCTAATTATTGTCAATAATCTAGTTTATTTATTAATATATTATTTTTCATGTGCCAAGCATCCGAGTAGGTATTTTAAAAGTACTTTCTCTCATTCTGATAGTAACTCTCTGAAGTAGGTTTGATTCACTTGTTTCCAGATGAGGAAACATATTCACAGGCACTGAAGATGTGGCCAAAAGAGCATAGGCAGTAGCTGCAGAGTCAGGATTTGAACCCAGGTATAACTCTAGAACCTATCCTTCCCACTCTATCATGCAGCCTCCCAGGGCACCTTCCACTGAATCATGCTGGTGGAGAGCAGCAAGTTTGGGATCAGGAGAAAACTTCAGTAAGAGCTAAGAATAAAGTACAAAGTAAAGGTAAGCCATAAAAGAAACAGAAGTATTGGGAAGGCTGAAGAAAGGCTCAGGTCCATTTTTAAGGTACTCTCTGAACTTTGTGTCCTTTTCCAAATGCACAGAGTTGTGATGGGTGACTGAGCCATGTTTCACAGGTCTGAGAAGAAAGAATGCACTATGGATTCTTTCACCCTTGCCATCTGAGATGGGGAAGCAGGAAGGAAAGGAGGGGGTGGAATTAGAAATTCAAATTGCATCTAATGAAATCACTTTTGATCCCACAGTTATTAACCCCAAGTTGGCTCATTTCTTTAAATCTTGAAGCTGTCCCCAGAGTACTATACATTAAATGCCAGAAATTATTGATCTCTCCTTTCATGTGGCTAGTACATGTCGTCACCACTGAAATGGAAAGAAGCAACAAATGCTGAATAAGCTATTTCTTTGAGGAAGACTGATAGTGAACACATTCTAAAGATGGGGGCCGAAGTGGTGGATATCCTTTTGAAAAATGAAGAATGTTTGCAGGAAGGAAATAGGTTACTTTGGAGAATCTTCTAGGGACTTTTTTTTTTTTAAACTGGGGAAGTTTGCACCAGGTACATTCACCCCCAATAAAGAAATGAGAATGGTGTTATGAGAATTTAGAAAGGCTCTTAAACTCCTTTCCATTTAGAATAGATTGTTATAAAACCTTCACAATAGTGCTTTAGAACTTCACTGGAAGACCTTCACATAAGTCCAAAGCACATCTCCATCTTAAAAGTTGTATTGAGTTTTATTTTCTGTGGTGTTCTTTTCAGAGAGGTGTTCATTTGATTAATTGGAGAAAAGCTTAACAACATTACCATAGTTCTTTGGAAGGTCTTTAGTAAATTCTGGTTTCTGCCCTTGGTCAGATGAACCACACTTATTTAGTTAAGATAATTAGTAGTATATAAGAAGTGAGGCTAAGTCAACAAAGTATGCAATGAGGATGGAAAAGGACAAGACCTGGACTTAAATGTCAGAGGCAAAGTGAGTGAGATTTCTGAATAGGCCATAGGCCAGATGATGACTAGAATGATCTATAGAGATCTTTGAAGTTGGTTAAGTGTGGTACTGTAAGAAATGGGCAGCTTTCTAAAGTCATACTTGAGCTAAGTTTTTTACAAGCTAAGTCTGATGAATAAAAGCTTGGTTTATACCACCCCCAAAGTGATTCACAGCATCTCACCCAATTTCTAGACATGGATGAATTCATAATGCAGAGCTTTCTGTTTGTTTTTGAAGTGCTGACGATAGAACACAGGGCCTTGCATGTGCTAACTAAGAAGTACTCTCCACTGAAAAATACGCCCAGGCCAATGCAGACTTTTTTGATGGAAAGCGTGGTCAATTATTCATGAAAAGGCATTAACTCCAACACATATAAGAAAATACTGTGAATCTTCCTCCTCATCTTCCCCAAGAGATCTGAAACCACTTACTTGAGCAAATGTGATCAAGAGAAAGAGCAAGAGTCATAACTTTCAGAGGACCTTTAATCTGACCCTGGATTTATACTAATTTCTAGGGTTCCTGAACTACAGTAGTATTGAGACTTATGAGAAACAAGTGTTAAGTGGAATTTTGACCCAGTGCACTTCATGGTAAGATGCATGAAACACCAAACTCTCATCCTATGGTTATTATGGTTATTTTCCCATTACCTAAGAACACAGATAAATTAGGAAAACCTCAGCAACTGAAAGAATCTTTCACAATGACTCCTCAACTCATGGAGTACAGGCCAAGGTAAGTTCCAAGTAAGGGCCAAGTCTAAGTTCTTGGAGCTTTTCCTCATTAGCAAAACAATTATGGAAAATAAATGTTATCTCTTAGCACTTATCACTACTTGGCAATATACCTACCACACAGTTACTTTTTCTATATGATATACTTCCCTCCCTAAAATTTAATATCTTTGAGAGTACATATTTTATCTACACTGCCTGTTTGCTGTTCTGTCCCTGGTGCCTAGAACAATGACTGGCACTTAATAGGTTCTCAATAAATATTTATTGAATAAACAGATAAATTTCTAGGAGAAATTTCAGAGACCAGGGTACAGGTATGATAATCCCTACCACATTGCTGTTTTAATTTCCATTTAATCCAGTGAAGAAGACAGTTGAGTCTTAAACCATCAAGACTCCCACCATCATCACTCTCTTGGCTGAGAGAACCTGTCATAAACCTAATCAACTGGAATTTACAACAGCAACCTTTACCCCAAATTTAGTATTTTTTTTCCCTAAGAAAACAAGGATTGAACCCAAGGGTGCTTAACCACTGAGCCACATCCCCAGTCCTTTTTGTTTTTTATTTTGAGACAAGATCTTGCTAAGTTGCTTAGGGCCAAGCTAAGTTGCTGAGGCTAGCTTTGAACTTGCAATCACCCAGCCTCAGCCTCCTGAGCTACTGGGATTATAGACATGTGCCCAAATTTAGAATACTTATTAGAACAAATGAATACCACTGATGCTTGGAACACAGATAATAATCTGTTAAATGCTTTTGTCTTTTCCCTCAGCCCAATAAATACAAATACTTAAGACAGGTTGCATTCACTTGGCAAGGACAACAGTAGAATTTTACTGATCTACTACAACTACGCATTAACCTTTGTCACTACACCATATTTGCTACACTGGATCTTGACCATCTTTTATCCCCTTAGGACATTATTCTACTTTTCTCCATTAATGAAATTGTGCTTATAAAACTCTATCTATTAATTATTCTTGCACAACACATTATCCCAAATGTTTATGGATGAAAACACAAATAGATAATTATTTCTTTCTCAAAGTTTTTGTGGGTCAAAAATTCAGAAAGAAAAAAATGGAGAAGGCCTATACTTCATTGGTTGGAGTACCCATTCTAGAAGGCCAAGCTAGAAGGTGCCAAAGCTGAGGGCTGTCTAGCAATTAATGCTCTCTGCTGGCTAGCTGGTTTCCAAGGACATGTGGGCAGAGACAAAACACATGGAAGCCATATAACATTACTTTGCCCTACAGTAGTTCTACCTTATCTGCAGTTTTGTCTTCTGCAGTTTGGGTTACCTCAGTCAATCATGGACTGAATATATTAAATGGAAAATTTCAGAAATGAGTTTTAAATTGTGTGCATGAATTAGCATGAAGATATCCCATACTATCCAGCTCTCTCCCACCTGGGACATGAATCACCCTTTGTCCAGTGTATCCTGTCCATTAGTCTTGGTTATCAGACCCACTATTAGTGAAATCACAGTGCTTGTGTTCAAGTAACCCTTATTTTACTTAATAATGGTCCAGAAGCACAGAGTAGTGATGCTGGCAATTCAGCTATGCCAAAGAGAAGCCATAAAGTACTTCCTTTAAATGACAAAGGGAAAGAACAATAAGATATTTTAAGAGACCACATTCACATAACTTTTATTACAATATATTGTTATAATTGTAATTTTATGATTAGTTATTATTATTAATCTTTTACTATGCTTAATTTATAAATTAAACTTTGGGGGAGGTTATTGGGGATAGAAACCAGAGGTGCTTTACCACTGAGCTATACCCCGGACCTTTTTATCTTTTATTTTAAGACAGAGTCTCACTAAGTTTCTTAGGGCCTCTCTAAGTTGCTGAGGCTGACCTTGAACTTGCAATTCTCCTGCCTCAGTGTCCCCAGCTGCTGAGTGTAGAGGCATATACCACAACACCCACTTATAAATTAAAACAGTATATATGGGGTTTAGCACAATCTGTGGTTTCAGGCATCCATTGCAAATACCTTGGGGATATAGGGTAGACCACTATACTTCATTGGTTGGAGTAGTCATAAGCTCCCACCCAGATTGCAAAGAAGGAAAATAAGATCCTGGCTGGGTGCTGAGAGACCCTGTCTCAAAATTTTAAAAAATGAAGAGAACTGGGGAGATAGCTCAGTGGTAAAGCATCCCTGGATTCAATATCTAGTATGGGGGTGGGGGGAGAAATACCCAGATCCCTCAGTAAGAGATTAACTATAATAACTAATAATAAAATACAAATGTCATAAAGTTGCACTTCTGCTTGAAACAGTCAAGACAAGTACACTGCAGTTAGAGTTTCTACAGCCATAGTGAACTTCTGGATGTTCCCTGAGTAGCCATTCGCCTCCAAGATGCCTTTGGACAAGATATTCCCACTTCCAGGGATTCTCTTTCATATTGCGAAAACTCCCAAACCTATTCAAGATCTAATTCAAAAATCTCTTCTGTAATGCCCTTTACAACTCAGTGATGAATGGGAGCCTTAGGATTAGAACATAGTAAACTCTAAGTCAAATTCTAAGAAATCTCACCTATTAAGGGATAGGGAGAAAGGAAGATAGCAAAGGCCCCCAAAAGGGTCAGTGAAGTGGGAGGAGGAACACCAAGAAGAGGACATTATCACTGAACCAAGAAAATGCTGTTTCTAGAGGAAGCAGTGAAACTATTACTCTTTTAATTAGGATAATTATAATCCTTCTAAGACTCTTGGGAGGATTAAATAGCATATACAAAATTTTTTCCTAATTTATAGAACTTTATCAATGTTGGATATTCTCTTTATCAGGGAAGGAGGTTCTAAAGAGACCAGCATGCTTCTTCTGAAGTAGTGTCCCAGCACCTAACATATCCAAGTCCCTTCTAAAGTGATTTACCAGCATCTTGTGCATCTAAAGAAAACTTACAGTCCTTTATTGACATTTGGGACCAATGAACCTTTGATTCAGAGCTGTGTAATTTTTTGGAAACCAGGAAAAACTCCATTTGTCTTAAAACAAACAAACCCAAATAAACTCTACCTGTTTAACACTGCCTAACAATCCTTTTCAGGAAGACCTTCAAAACTCCATAATAATGCAAATACCTGGGGCAACTACTACAGTAATGCAATGGAGACAGTTAACTGTAATTGTTTCAAATCCTGTGTTGTTGTCTTTTTTTTTTTTTTTAAGACTTCAGGAAGGTACCCAGAGCTGGGAAGAAGTGGGAAGGTGCAAGGGGAAGGCTTAGCCACCTGAGGGGGAACCCAAAGAAACCGGAGATATCCAAGACAAATTTCACTGACTTCTCAAATTTCAAAATTTTGCTTCAGGTAGGATCTATTTATTTTCACATCTATACAGGGAAAAAAATTACAGCTTTTTTGAACATATGTCCATTCAGGGTGGCTGGAGCCTGCTTACTTCAGCAGAAACAATGTATCTCTCTCATGTGCTCCACAGGAAACTGTTCCTCTCTGGCAGACATAAGTGACCTAATTCTAGAATTTAAATACAACAGATTCCCACTGAAAGGATACTCACAGAGTCCATGCAAAGTCCAAAGACCACACTACATACTGGAATCTCATGCGAGAGATTTAAAGTCGGTAACACAGGCATACTGACAAGGCTGTCCCTTTGAGGAGAGCAGCAGACTATTGGCACTCACAGAGAAACTTTATAGTCCATAAGAGGAATTTCATAAACTGCTTAGGAAAGAGTTTATCATAAGCTGGGGTGAGGTTGATCCTTTATCAGGCACATGTTCTTACAGGAAGTTAAGCAGCGTTGCCTCAGAATTGAAACTTTAGAGCCCCTAGATAAAATGGCTCCCGACCTAAAATGGCGAATCTGATGCCAATATTGATCTGATGCCATACCCACCCTGTCCCATTTAGGGTGCAGATGGTGTGGGTGGACCGTGGGTTACTGCATTGAACAAGTACAGGAATGGTAACAGTGGTCCACTTTATGCTTTGAATATAGCCCTTGCTGCTCTGCCACTGCAATTTACCATTTTAAATGGACATGTTTCTTTCTCTTCTCTGCTTCTCCCTAATCTCTCCCCCTCTCTAATCTTATGAGAAATAGGATTACCTTTCTTCCTCATTTTAGACTTACCTGTCCTTGAGTACACACCCACCATAAGAACAAAGTAATCCAGGTCTTGGGGGATGTACCAGAAGATCTCAGAAATGACTATCTCCCAAATTAACAAGTGAATTACAAATCCAACTGTGAATTACAAATCCATAATAATGCAAATACCTGGGACAACCTTTGAATCAACTCTTTGTTGCCTTTGAATCAACTATGTAAAAGCCCCCTGTTGAATCAACCTTGCATTGTTGGGATGAACCCCACTTGACTATGGTGCATTGTCTTTTCAATATGTTTTTGTATGCAATTGGCCAGGCTTTTACTGAGAATATTTGCATCTATGTTCTTCAGGGATATTGGAAATATCCAGATCAATATTGGCATCAGATTCGCCATTTTAGGTCGGGAACCATTTTATCTAGGGGCTCTAAAGTTTCAATTCTGAGGCAATGCTGCCTAACTTCCTATAAGAACATATGCCTGATAAAGGATCAACCCCACCCCAGCTTATGATACAACTCTTTCCTAAGCAGTTTATGAAAGAAAACTGAAGTTTTCTTTCCTTGATGTGTCTTTGTCTGGTTTTGGTATCAGGGTGATACTAGCCTCATAGAATGAGTATAGAAGGGTTCCCTTCTTTTCTATTTCATGGAATAATTTAAGGAGTATTGGAATTAATTCTTCTTTGAAGGTCTTGAAGAACTTGGCTGAGAATCCATCTGGTCCTGGGCTTTACTTGGTTGGTAGGCCTTTGATGGTGTCTTCTATACTTGAAATTGATCTGTTTAAATTGTGTATTTCCTCCTGATTCAGTTTGGGTAGATCACATGCCTCTAGAAATTGTCAGTGTCTTGGAGATTTTCTATTTTATTAGAGTATAAATTTTCAAAATAGTTTCCAATTATCTTATGTATTTCAATAGTGTCTGTCATAATATTTCCTTTATCATCACAAATTTTAGTAATTTGAGTTTTCTTTCTCCTTCTTTTTGTTAGGGTGGATAAGGATTATCAATTATATTTATTTTTGTCAAAGAACCAGGTTTTTGTTTTGTCTATTTTTTTCAACTTTTGTTGTTGTTGTTGTTGTTGTTGTTGTTGTTTCAATTTCATTGATTCCAGCCCTGATTTTAAATATTTCCTGTTTTCTACTACTTTTGTTGTTGATTTGTTCTTCTTTCTCTAGGGCTTTGATATGTAATGTCAGATATTTAATGTTTATTTGTTGACTTTTTATTCTTTTAATGAATGAGCTCAATGCAATGAACATTCTTCTTAGCACTATCTTGATAGTGTCCAAAAGATTTTGATATGTTGTATTGGAGTTCTAATTTACCTCTAAGAATTTTTTTTATCTCCTCCCTGATGTCTTCTGTTATCTATATGTCATTCAATATGGAAATCAATAAGCGCAATTCATCACATCAACAGACTTAAAGATGAGAATCATGATTATATCAATATATGCAGAAAAAGTATTTGACAAAGTACAGCACCCTGTCATGTTCAAAACACTAGAAAAACTAGGGATGGTAGGAATATACCTCAACATTGTAAAAGCTATCTATGCTAAGCCCAAGGCCAACATCATTCTAAGTGGAGAAAAATTGGAAGGATTCCCTCTAAAAACTGGAACAAGACAGGGATGCCCTCTTTCACCACTCCTATTCAACATAGTCTTTGAAACTCTAGCGAGAGAAATCAGACATGAATAAAATTAAAGGGATAGAATAGGAAAAGAAGAACTTAAACCATCACTATTTGCCAATGACATGATTCTATATTTAGAGGATCCAAAAAT
The DNA here is from genome assembly GCF_001458135.2 of Marmota marmota marmota. Classification (NCBI taxonomy): domain Eukaryota; kingdom Metazoa; phylum Chordata; class Mammalia; order Rodentia; family Sciuridae; genus Marmota; species Marmota marmota. Next base: position 22,364,011 of record NW_025999977.1, on the reverse strand, counting down.
TTCCACCAGAAAACTTCTAGAATTAATAGATGAATTCAGCAAAGTAACAGCATATACAATCAATATCCATAAATCAAGTGCATTTCTATACATCAGTGATGAATCCACTGCAAGAGAAATTAGGAAAACTACCCCATTCACAATAGCATCAAAAAACAAAACAAAACAAAAAATGTGGAAATCAATTTAACAAAAGAGGAGAAAGACCTCTACAATGAAAACTACAGAACACTAAAGAAAGAAATTGAAGAAGACTTTAGAAGACTTAGAATGATCTCCCATGACCTTAGATAGGCAGAATTAATATTGTCAAAATGGCCATAATACCAAAAGTGCTATATAGATTTAATATAATTCCAATTAAAGCCCCAAAGACATTCCTCATCAAAATAGAAAAAGCAATCATGAAATTTATTTGGAAAAATAAGAGACTCAGAATAGCCAAAGCAATCCTTAGCAAGAAGAGTGAAGCAGGTGGCATCACAATACCAGACCTTAAACTATACGACAAAGCTACAGTAACAAAAATGGCATGGTATTGGTGCCAAAATAAACATATGGACCAATGGTACAGAACAGAAGACATACAGACAAACCCACATAACTACAGTTACCTAATATTAGACAAAGGTGCCAAAAACATACATTGGAGAAAAGATAGCCTCCTTCAACAAATGGTGCTAGGAAAACTGGAAATCCATATGCAACAAAATGAAATTAAACCCCTATCTCTTACCATGTACAAAACTCAACTCAAAAGTGGATCAAGGACTTAAATACTAGAACAGAGACCCTGTGTCTAATAGAAGAAAAAGTAGGCCCAAATCTTCATCATGTTGGCTTATGACCTGACTTCCTTAACAAGACTCCTAAAGCATAAGAAATAAAATCAAGAACCAATAATTGGGATGGAATCCAACTAACAAGCTTTTTTTCAGCAAAGGAAAAATCAATAGTATTCTGAAGAGATAGCCTACAGAATGGAAAAAAAAAATTTACCACATGTATATCAGATAAAACACTAATCTCCAGGATATATAAAACACTAAAAAAAACTCAACACACACACACACACACAAATAACCCTGTCAATAAATGGGCTAAGGAACTTAACAGACACTTCCCAGAAGAAGATATACAATCGATCAACAAATATATGAAAAATAGTTTCAACATATCTAATACTTAGAGAAATGCAAATCAAAACTAAGATTTCATCTCACTCCAGTCAGAAAAGAAGTTATCAAGAATACAAGCTACAATAAATGTTGGCAAAGATGTGGGGGAAAGATAACTCATACATTGCTGGTGGGAATGAATATTGGTGCAACCACTCTGGAAAGCAGTATGGAGATTCCTTAGAAAACTGGAACCACTATTTGACCTAGTTATTCTACGCCTTGGTCTATACTGAAAGGATTTAAAATCAGCCTACTATAGTGAAGCAGCCACATCAATGTTTATAGCAGCACAATTCACAATAGCTAAACTGTGGAACCAACCTAGATGCCCTTTAATAGATGAATGGATAAAGAAACTGTGGTATATATACACAATGAAATATTACTCAGCATTAAAAGAGAATAAAATTATGGCATTTGCAGGTAAATGGATAGAGTTGGAGAATATCATGCTAAGCAAAATAAGCCAATCCCAAAAAACCAAAGGCTGAATGTTTTCTCTGATATGTGGATTCTAATCCACAATGGGGGTGGGGGACAGGAGAAGAATGAAGGAATTTTGGATTGGACAAAGGGGTGTGAGGGGAGGGGACATGTAGGTAGGAAAGATGGTGAAATGAGATGGCCATCATTACCCTAGGTACATATATGACTGCATGAATGGTGTGACTCTACAACATGTGCAACCAGAAAAATGAAAAATATAATTAATTAGAACAAAATTTTTTTAAAAGCCCTTAGTTCCTGCTGATGGGCAGAATCACAGCCTTTGGGACAGGAGTCCCCTCTGTTTCTCCTTTTCTAAAAAAGCAATAAACCTTCTTTTTTCCTTTTTCTCAAAACGATGTCCTTGTTATTAGATTGGCATTGGGGACAAGGACCAAGCTTTCAGTAACAGAATCCCTGAAGTTGGGCCTTTAGGAATGGTGCACCTGGGAAACTGACCTGCCCTTCACCTTCCTGGTAAGCACTCAGGAATATGCCAAGTTGTCCCAGTTACTTAACTGGTTTCAAGCTCGAGTCCCCAGAATAGAACACAGGGCTTAGAGAGTAAGGATCCTTTCTCTCATTTTATGAGAACAGTAAAAGAAGCTTCTGAAGACTAGTAGCTCTTCAGCCCAGTTGGGCAGCATCATAACACAGGCAGCAGTGCTGTCTTTGGGCATTGAGGGCCAGGGAAGTCCTTCTAAAGGTTGGAAGGCTGCTGAGTTTCCATCTATATTTAATCAGCTGTGTCCTTTGACAGGCCTATGAGGCTGTTTCTGTCAGTCACTGTCATCTCACAATCTGGCTTTATACTATAAACTATAAAAAACTATACAGAAGTATTTTTTCTGAAAACCAGTTATACTCTTGCAGTACATTAAACTCACAAAGCTATCTGTTACAATGGGGGTTCTATATTATTTACTGAAAGTGGCCCTTTAATTCAACTCAACTGGATTTGCATTCACTAAGCAACCACTATGTGCACTCTGATTGGAGGCCAGAGGAGCAGAACCCTTAAGACTCTCAGCATAATCCAATGAGAGTTGTCAGACCTTCCCCAAGAGACCTTCCCCAAGACCTTCTCTCCACACACTCTCTCTCCCCCCTTGTCCAGCCACAGCTCCTAGACTGGAAGCAGAACTGCTGAAGAAGCTCCTGGGGATCTGAGGCTCACCCAGGCTGCTAATCTGCTTCCTGCTTAAACCCATTCTGGTAACTAGATGCTTTGGTTGTCTTCTCTGTGCCTCAGCACTGCCTGCCTTAAATGCTGACTAGTATCTGCTGGATAAGGCTGATATTTGCTGGTCAGGAGAATGCCATCTTCTCCTGTAACAGTAACACTCTAGCATGAACGCCACCCTACACATTAGATCCTATGATGCAAATGGCAACTTGGCCTGCTCCTATTTGTCACACCCTTGCTTTTGAACTTCCAACCTTTGGTTAAATCTAGACCCATAGTGTATGTGCCTGTCCCCATATTCCCAATTTTAGTGAATAGACCTAATTCTAGAATTTTCTACCTTAGTAATCAGTACTATCCAATTTCAGGTAATCAAAAATATACAGCTATTTCTTGAGCTATGATACAAGGGAGTAGGAAAGAGAAAATTAGTGTAAGACAATGTACATTAAAGTGAGCAATGCTAAGGTACAGGAAACATAAACAAAGACAACAGAATGAATTCAGAGTGAGAAGACAATGGGTACTCTGCTGGACTAGACCTGTGTGTTGCAGTAGAAGAATTCGTCATCCATTCATAAAGGCACTTGTTTTTCAAGATGTAGGAATAAGGTAAGAAAAAGGGGAGGAAGAACAGCAAAAAGCTGAGGAACTCAAGCTAAAGAGCAAAAACCCCCCTTTGCGGTAATAGCAATGGATATTTCTCTTGCATGCTCAAGATGCCAAAGGTGCATCATGGACCCCAGTAGGCCTGCATTGCTGTGAGCAGCCTATGAATGCAGTCAGGATGTGCCACTGGGAATCATTCTATTGCCTTCTTCTTTCATAGACCTTATGTCCAACTGATTACCAAGTCATTTATTCACTTGTGTCTTTTCATTTCTCATATCTGCCCCTTTCTGTCCTATTATTTTTATCTACTTTGGTCCTAATATCTTTAAATATTTAAACCCCAAGTGCCTCTGGGCCCCCAATGTCTATATATTCTCTCATGATAGTGCTTTCGGCTCTCATCTGATTTTGTTTTGTTTTTGCGATATTGGAGGTTGAACCCAGGGGTGCTCTACTATTGAGCTACATCCTCAGCCCTTTTTATTTATTTTGAGGCAGGGTCTTACTGGGTTACCCAAGCTGGCCTTGACCTTAAGATCCTCCTGTCTCAGCCTCCACCTGCCTCAGTCTTCTGAGTAGCTGGGATAACAGACATATGCCACTGCACCTCACTTCATCTGTTTGTCTTCCTTTATTGGAATGTGAGAGCTCAAGGTGGTTCTTAGATCTTATTTTCCCCTAGACATCCAGAAATTATTCTAATATTTATATGCAGTGGGTATTTAATAAATGAAGGTGAATGAATGAAGACCTAGAGATTCTTCTTCACAAATTACACCATTGTCACATCATTTATGTATGTGAATAAATAAAGTATGTGTTTTAAATGGATTTCTCCCCAAAACCAGTGATCTCAGGAATATGACTTCAACCCATCAATGATTCTGGATGACAATGGTGGGAAATTTTTGTTCTAGGGTGAATAAAGTTCCCTCACCCTCTTTAGCTCTATTTCAACTGCATTCAGTTTTTTTATATATTTTTTATATATTTATTTTCTGGAGAAATCTGGCAAACATATTTACAAATGGAAAATAATTTACCTGTTTTGTTTTTTTCTCCTTTTGGCACATGAAGAAACTAACTCTTCTGACAAACTCAGTTATCTCTTCCTTTGCTGACTGTCTTGCCCAATATTTATCTTCAGAAATTTCACTGCAGTTTTTTTTTCACATAAAGAAATACATTTCTTCACATTTAAGAGACACAAATTGTTGCTCCCACTTTCGAGAGAGATGTGGTGTTTCCAGATTTAGAAAGACACTACCAGCTGCCAAGCTCTGTCAGACCCTGCCTTGGCTTAATGAGGAATGTTTCTGTTTTTCTAAGGCAAAGAAAAAAAATAAAGCCCCTAAATTATTTAAGTATCTTTCAGTTTAGTTTTAAGGGCAATAGAGGCAGTTACATGAAAATCTGGAAGGGGTTTGGGTTGAGGACATGGACTCAACTATCAAATGCTATATGTGGTTTTGCACAGGCTGGGTAAGTTGGTTTCTCTGTCAGCATAATGAGGTTGGACTATATGACCCTTGGAGTCTGTTCTGGTTCTGCCAGGTTGTCCCAGTTAACTGGTTTCAAGCTCAAGTCCCCAGAATAGAACACAGGGCTTAGAGGTAAGGATACTTTCTCCCATTTTATGAGAACAGTAAAAGAAGCTTCTGAAGACTAGTAGCTCCTCAGCTCAATTGGGCAGCATCACAACACAGGCAGCAGTGCTGTCCTTGGGCACTGAGGGCCAGGGAAGTCCTTCTAAAGGTTGGAAGGCTGCTGAGTTTCTCTATATTTAATCAGCTATGATTCAATGTATTACTCTCTCTGTTGTTATCTAGTTTGGGGTGTGTGCATGCCTTCTGCAAGGGAGGCAGACTATGTTTTTATTATACTGAAGTAGCAATAGACATTGGGAATGTATTGTTAAACCATTTTTGACTATGTTGAGGCCAGGGAAAATGAAAAGTGATTAACAATGGGAAAGAAAGTGAAGCTGACTTGGATCTAGAAGATAGAAACTTCTCTCCTGGAACCTTACCAATTGCTCATGGAAGAGGTCTGGTTTGTGGTGTATCTTGTGGCTATTGTGGAGAACCTCTAATGCCTAGTCATCCAGGTTCCATGACATTCCTAAGCAGGGAAGATTTTGTGGTACATGAAGATTTACTGATATCTGAAGCATCCAAAGGTGATGTGGCATTGTGGGGAATGTGGTATTCTTATCTTCCCTGTATTTTCAGAGACAACTGCCAAAGATTCAGTGGTGATTCCTGTAATGCGCAGGCCAGCCACCAATGAACCACTGACTTTGGTGGTAAAGTGGGCACACTAACCTCAACTCTTTTTGTCATGGACCTCAACCATTGTAGCATTTCTTTGGGAAAAGATTCTGATGGACTGTTTTTATCAGCTCTGTAGTAAAGATACACTGCAATGATGGTGGTAGGAATGGTTTCTTTTGGCAGAGGGGATTTTCTTTGACATGATCTGGTTAGATACCCAGAGGTTTCTTGAATGTTTCACAGGCAGGAAGCACCAAGACAGAAGAATGAATTTCTTATCCTTGAAATGACGATATAGCATTTTATTGACTTGATTATGGAAAGAGATATCATCTTGTTTTGAGACTCAACTGGGTAGACATTTAAATTATTTCACATTTTTAAGTTTCTCCCACAGATAACACTAACTCAATAAACACTTATGAATGAATGAAACTGATGTCAAGTAGAAACTGGGAATAAAGAAGTTCTGTTGGCCATTAGCTGTTTGTCTTGATTTATCATCTAAGCTGGGATTAGTGCTGAACAATGGACAGGGTTTCCAAAGAATGGTAAAGATTGAGCCATTTCTTCATTTGGCTATTTTGATTCTATTTTTTCATTTCCAAGTAGATGCCAAATCTTCTTCTCTTTTTCCCCCATCCTCCTTTTCCATGCTCCATTCTTTTTCTCTCTATAATCTTACTGTTACAAATTTTAAAACAAATGGTTGAGGAAAAAGAAAGTTACGATTGAAGGTAACTAATCAATTTTTAGGAATCTGGCTCCAAGTGCAGACTTTCTCTTCTTGGTTATCTTTTGCTACAAATTAAACTTCTATAAGATTTAGTGGCTTGAAACAACAGTTGTTTTATTATATATCACTATTTGGGGGTCAGGCATTCAGCAGCTCTTGGTCAGGTGATTCTTCTCTTTTACCTGGTGTTACCTGGGATTGTTCAGTGGTATTCAGCTGCGGCTGGTCTGGTCTGGTCCAAGATGGCTCTTCTCAGATTCCTGGCACCTTAATGGGAATAGCACTGGGTAGAAGGCTGACTTGGATGGCCCCTCTTTCTCTCCATGTAGTTTCATGGCCTCTCTATGTAATCTCTCTACCATGGCAACCAGACTTGCCATATGGCTACTAAGGGCTCCAAAAGAGCAAGGAAGAATCTGCTTGTTCTCTTAAAGTCTAGTCCCAGAACAATCATAGTTTCCCTTCTACTTTACTTTACTGGGCCATCTCAGAAACAAGGGTAGGAGAAATAGAGCTCACATCTCTACTGGAAGAGTATCAAAGAATTTTAAGCCATCCGCACAGAGTTCAAAGGTAAAAACAACTGGGATTGCCCTCTTCCAGAAATCAAGAGAATGAGGATCTATCCTTCTGTATGCCAAGGGATCTCTGGCATGGAAAAATCTGAGTCTACTGATTCAAAACTCTATCCTGATGGGATGAAGCAGAAGTTGTACATTAGATACTCCACTAACATCTGAAGAAGTATCTGGTTCTAATGGCTGAAATTAAGAATTTAAAAACTATAATCCTTCTATAGACTTTTGGATGATTTTCATTTTGCCAAGAACTGTTTCCTCCTTTCGGCAAAGACAGATTACTGGATCCATATCCTGAAACATTTTTTAGTTTCACCTCAAGTCTTTCCTTTCATTTTATACTGTTTTGTTTGTTTGTTTGTTGTTTTTTGTTTGTTTGTTTGTACTGGGTACTGAACCCAGGGGCACTCTTAACACTAAACAACATCACCAGTCCCTTTTAAATTTTTAATTTTGAGACCAGGTCTCACTAAGTTGCCCAGGCTGGCCTGGAAATTGCGATTCTTCTGCCTCAGCCGCCCAGTTAGCTGAAATTACAGGCATGTACCACCACACCTGGCTTAACCTAATGTTTTAATAAAACCCACATAAGGCCAGGTGGTACACAACAGTAATTTCAGTAAATTGGGAGGCTGAGTCAGGAGTGTTATGAATTCCAGGTCAGTCTCAGCAATTTACTGAAGCCCTAAGCACCTTAGCAAGGCCCTGTCTCAAAATAAAATATTTAAAAGGGTTGGGAATGTAACTCAGTGGTAAAGCATTCCTGGGTTCAATCACCAGTATCAAAATAACAACAAAAACAAACAAACTAAAAAACCCACCTAGGTATTCCCAATCATAGCATGGCTAACACTCTATGCATTACTCTAGTCCTTCCAGTAACTGTGTTAAGTTCCATATGCTAGCCTCATTTTGTTGATGAGGGGAACAGCAGCTTAGGAAAGTTAAGATTTGAAAGTTAAGTTTGAAGTTACACAGAAAGTGGCACACTTGTGATTTTTGAACCAAGGCCTGCTTGGCTCCAAAGGCTCTTTCCACTACCCAATGTGATCCACTACCCTATGTGATCTTTGGAAAATCACAGAACCTTCAAAGACATCTTTAGTGTACTTCCTGAGAAAGCACAGAGCCAATAAGGCTGGAATGATCAGACAACAAGAAGATCCACAGCTCAGTATTATAGTCCCCATGGCTCAGTCAAGTTGACATGAAATTAACTATCATAACCTTCTTTGTGCAAAGCATCCTCTGCAGTACCTCTAGGGACCTGTTTCTTCAGGTGTGACATCCCTTGCAGTTCTAACTGCCATGACTGAATGAAAAGCCAACCAAATAAAACCTATTTTCATTTCCTTCCCTGGAGGACCAAGGTCAGAAACATTCTCTCAGAACAAAAAAAAAAAAAAAAAAGGAAAGAAAGGAATTACCTGGAATGTCAATACTGAGAGTGGGAATACTGAGAGTGGGAAATTCATCTCCACTCTGAAAGCCCCTTGAGAGAGTCAATGATTGGTCCTTTTCCAGTCTGTGTCCAGCGTCTTTCCAGCTTCTGTGTGGTAATGGGGGAAACTGCCCACCCAGCTAGAGAAATATGCTAAAAATATGGAGCCCAAGAGCAGAGCTTTCTGTGTTCTGAGAAAACTTTGACCAAGGAAGCAGCATCTGTAAAATGAAGAAGGGTCACCTCTGCAGAGCGTGGGTCTAGGGTGGCGGCAGAGAAGGTCTGTACACCCCACGAGGCCGGACTGAGTACACTAACTCCGCAGCCTCTTCTCAAGTGGGAGGAAGCGAATGTGGTGTGAAAATGAACAAGGCTCGGGTTAAGGACGAGAGGTCAGCTAACTTATGACAGACACGTACCCAAGTCTCACTAGTCCCAGAACCTGCGCGTCCTTCCTAAGCCAGAAGGCCTGTCCCCCCACCTTCGCTGCTTTTTGATCTGTGCCTGAGCTTCTTCGTACGCTGTCAGTCTTTCTGAACCTTTCCTCTTTTTTTCAACTAGGCGCCAGCCTCCCTCCCCAAGAAGTCCTTCCGGTTCCGACAAGTTCTTCCGGTTCCACGCAGTCCACAGGTGAGCATGCCGCTGAGCTTCCGTCTGCGCGTGCGCAGTTCAGCATCCTTGAAGAAGGCTCTCGATGCTTGGCAGGGATCTTGAGGTTCGTCACTTTGACTTTGTGGGTGTATATTTACTGTTTGCCTAATTGAGTAAAGAAACCAATCATATTTCTCCTTTTTATTTCTCAAAGATGATCAAATTCCATAGGACCCCTCTTAACCATCCTTACAGTGTTCTCAGAGTTAGAATCGCTTCTCAGCTCTTCTCACTTTTGCAATTCAAATTTAATGTGAGGAAAACTTTTAAATTCACTGGACTATTATTCGATATTGTATCCAAAACAACTGTTTCTGTATTTTCTAGTAATGAGGATGAACGAATGCTTTTTAAAGAAATTCTTACCAAAATTGACGAGATTTTTAGAATTCAAACTGTGGAGGAAATTGATAGTGCTACCATGAACTACCTAGGCTTAGGTCATTAAAAAAAAAAGTTACTCATTTTATTTTATTTATTTATTAATTTTAGCACTGTGGATTGAACATAGGGGTGTTCAACCACTGAGCCCATTCTCAGCACTTTATTTCTTTTTTAATTTATTTTTGTATTTTATTTAGAGACAGGCTCTTACTGAGTTACTTAGGGCCTTGCTAAGTTGCTGAGGCTGGCTTTGAACTTGCTCTACTCTTGCCTCAGCCTCCTGGGCTGCTAGGATTACAGACACCCAAGAGAAAAATTACTAATTTTAAAACTTTAAGGAAGAAATAATTGTTACTATTTAACCCATCCAGAGCATGAAACAAAAGTCTTACTAATTTTATGAAGTCAACATATCCTTAACAACAAAACCGCATAAAGAACACACATATATACTGCACCCAAATATTGTCTACTCCCACATGTACACCACATACATTGCACAAATACAAACCAACATTACCACATACACACTACACATTACCACACACTAGACAAATACAAACATGCCTTGCACACATATGCTACCCACTTAGACTCACACTATACCTACACCACACACAGCACAAATACAAATATACCTCATGTGCACAGCCCATATCACACCCATTCCCACACACATATTACCAGAGTAATCTTTCTTTTAAACATAATGTAAGAATCCTAATCAAAATATTAACAAATAGAATTCAGTATTCCTGTAAAAATACACTATGACACTGGTGTGGTGGCACATGCCTGTAATTCCAGTGGCTCAGGAGGCTGAGGCAGGACGATCACAAGTTCAGAGCCAACCTCAGCAACTAAGCAAAATCCTAAGCAACTTAGTGAGATCCTGTCTCAAAATAAAAAATAAAATAAAAAGGGCTGGGGATGTGGCTCAGTGGTTAAGTGCTCCTGAGTTCAATCCCTGGTACCAAAACCAAAACCAAAACCAAAAATACACTATGACAAAGTGGGACTCATTTTAGGATGATTAAATTTTAGAAAATCTATAAGCATAACTTACTATATGAATAGTCAAAGGAAAAAGCCATGATGACCTTCATAGATGTACAAAAGTAATATAATAAATTTGAACATTCATTCACAACAATAACAAGAGCATATTTATTTTGCCCATATTATATACTGGGCACTTTCTAATGTGCTTTGTATACATTTTCTCATTTAGTCCTCTCCATTACCCAAATGAGAATGTACTATCTATCCTCTTCATTTTATAGATGAGGATCCTAAAGCCTAGCAAAGTTAAGAATCTTGCCTCCCACATCACATATCTAGGAAGTTGGTGCACATAGCTATTAAGTGAGTGACATAGTGTTTGTTTGTTTTTTGATACTATGGACCAAAGCCAGGACCTTGTGCATGCTAGGCAAATGTTCTGCCACTGAGCAACATCCCCAGCCCTTAAGTGATGTGTTATTAATGACTATGTCAAAATAAGAATGTAAGAATACTTCCCTAATATAATAAACAGGTATCCCAAGTCATGATTTACCATCATGATTGACAGGAAAACAATAAAAATGTTTCCACTAAAATCAGGAATTAAACAAGAATGTCTACCATTACTAATAATAGTTAACCTTTTTTTCTTGAAAAATCCAGCTGATAAAATTAGGTAAGAGAACCTCCTTTTATAAGAAAGGAGGCAAAATTTTAGTTGCTGCATGTACTATGACAATACATTTGGAACTGCTAGATAAGCAACATGAAAATTCAAGAAAGTAACTAGTCACATATTCAATATCTTTTTAAAATCAACAATTTTTGCATACAAACAACAAGCAGGTAGAAAATTCACTGGAAGAAAATAGTATATTTACAGTAGTAATGAAAAATAAAATAGTTAAGAATAATTTAACAAGACTTTATTTAACCTGTACTATATGAAGAAAAAGGTATAATATTTAAAGACATAAAATATTTGAATTCACGGGAAATACAGTTCCATTATTGAGTAGGAAAATACAAAGTGCCAGTTTTCTCTTCATTATAAACTTAATGCCATTCTATCAAAATACTAACATTTTTTAAGAACTTGACAAAATTAAGACAGTCTAAAGAAATAAGTTTGTGGAAATAGAAAAACTGTGAAAAGTAAAGAAGGAAAACAAGCCTTAGTCAATATAAAAGTCTATTATAAATGTATAGTAACTAATACTGTGGTTCTAGCTTAGCAAAAATCTGACAGGACAATAGAACAAAAGAGGAGGCCCAGAAATGGACCCCCAAACAGGTGGCAATTTATGCATAATGCTGCCTTCCCAATATGTCAGAAAAATACATCTGTGACAACTGATAGCCATTGGGAAAAACAAGAATATTGAATTGTCCTTATACTAAAATATGTGTCAAAGAGACTGATAAATTAAATGTACAAATAAACCCATAATTTCATTAGAAGAAAATATGAGTATATATTTTTATAGTATTGGGGTGAATAAGGCCTTTCTAAGTTTGGAAATTCCTAGATTCTAAAAAAAGGAAAGATAGCTACATAAAGTAATAAGTTTCTATGTAGCAAAAACAGAAGTAAAGGACAATTGATGGAGTACAAATTTATAGTAAACAAAGAGTTTGATTCCTTTAGTATATTAAAAAAAAAATACTTAGAAAGTCAATAAGGAAGAAAATGAATTGTGCAACAGAAAAATAAACAAAGGACACTAGAGTGAATCACAGAAGAAATCTGTAAAATAAGAGAAAATATGCTCTAAGAATTAAGCAAAATAAAATGAGTTATACATTTTTTTTTTCAGTATAGGGATGCTCTATTACATTGTCCCCATCCTTTTTATTTTATTTTGAGTCAGAGTCTTCCTTAGTTGCAGAGGTTGGCCTCAAACTTTGATCCTCCTGCCTCAGCCTCCCAAGTTGCTGAGATTACAGACATATACCACTGAGCTGGCTCCAAGTTATGCTTTTTTTTTTTACCAATTAGATTAGAAAATAATAAAAATTTATAATATCCAGTGTAAGAATGTGAAACACTAGGGCCTGGGATTGTGGTTCAGCAGTAGAGCGCTCCCCTAGCATGGGTGGGACCCAGGTTCGATCCTCAGCACCACATAAAAATAAAGGCATTGTGTTGTGTCCATCTACACCTAAAAAAAATAAATTTTTTTTTTAAAAAAAACGAATGTGAAACACTATACTTATAAATTATTGATGAGACTATAGATTGCTGAGAGCCATAGCCAAGTAGGATTGACGCATGGCATTTTTGGTTGAAAGGTGATGCCAGCAAGCCATTGAGATGATAATGATTATGTTAAGATGTGCATTCAATTGGAGATTAGACCCCTGCTGTCCGCCTATGCCTGCTACTTTGGAGCTCTGGCGGACTCCCATTGGTTGGGGAAGTGCAGTAGGAGGGAATTCCGGAGGAGGGATTTCCTGTTGGTGTAGTGTGTCCCGGGAGAAGGCCTCGTGCCTGGCATTTGGGGGAGTTTTGGAAATAAAGTTTGTTCCTGCTTGAGTGGCTCATGATTTTGTGCCCAGCCAGACTGTGGCAATAGATTGGCATATTTTTGGAAGAAAATTTGGCAGCATTTACTAAAATTTTGAAAGTCATTATGGGTTAAATTGTGTTCCCCTTTTTTCTCCACCCACTCTTCATTCAAAAAAATATATGTTGAGCAGGCCTGGTAGCATAGACCTTGATCCTAGCTACTCAGGAGACTGAGACAAGAGGATCACAAGTTGGAAGCCAGTCTCTGTAACTTAGCAAGATCCTGTCTCAAAATAAAAAGGACTGTGGATATGGTTCAATTGCCAATACCATTAAAAAAAAAAACAAAACATTGAAATCCTAATTTACAGTATTTCAGAATGTATTCTGGTTTGGAAAGAAGGCTGTTGCAAATGTAATTAGTTAAGATGAAAGTCACATTGGAATGGGTTGGGCCCCTAATCCAATGTGACTAGTATCCTTATAAGAAGATAACTATGCAAAGACAGACACACAGGAGAACACTATGTGATGATGAAGGGAGAGATTGGAATTATGCAGCTGCAAGGCAAAGAATGTCAAGGATTACCAGTAAACCACCAAAAACTAGGAAAAGGTATTCCTATAGGTTTCAGAGACAGCATGACTCTACCAATGCTTTGATTTTGGACTTCTGACCCTAGAACTGTGAATGATAAATTTCTATTGTATTAAGCCACTCCATTTGCAGTGCTAGGAAACCAATGCAAATGTCAAATTCCACATCTAAGAATTTATTCATATATATATATATAAAACACACGCATATATACATACACACACATCTGTATATATATCTAAGAATTTATTCTTAGATATATATATATATGTATGTATATGGTAGAATATATATATGGTAGAATATATATTCTATATATAAATTATACTATATATATGAATATATGAATTCTTATTCATATATATATGAATAAGAATTTGGGTAGAATAAATATATATATATTCAAAGATATTTATTCCATTATTGATCTTAATGTTGAAAAACTGGGTACAATATACATCAGCAAAGAACTGTTTAAATATGGTGTTTCTTTAATGGAACATTAAGGTGTAGTTAAAAGCAGTGAAGTAACTAAAAATGTACAAATTCGTGAGATATTTAAGATAAATAGCAAGTCAAAAGACCAAGTTGTAAGGCACCGGTAGATTCTAAATTTATGTTTTAAAAAATCATAATAACATGTTAGTATGTGGAGAGAAAAAACACTGATGTACTTTTCACAAGTACATTTCAATTTGGGATAGAGGAGAGGAAAGTATGGAGGATTTCCTTTCAAACATTATATATAAGATTTGACTATTTTAATAATTGACATATTTATTTTTATTTTTATTATAAATTCAACAAAGAGAGATTCACATCTCACCTCATCCTTCTGATGTGTTTTTTTTTTTTTTCAGTGCTGGAAATGGAACCAGGACTTTGCACACTTGCTGTGCAAGTTCTACCACTGAGCTATACCCCTAGCCTTCCATCTAAGTTTTTGAATCATCCTCATGGGAACAGCAATAATGTTCTCTCACCTTTCCAGAATTTGACTTTTTGACAATTCCCCTATACAAAGAGTTAGCAAGAATAAAAATAATTTGGTAGGATATGTAAAAGTCCTATTTGCTGACACTTATCCCTCCCTCAGAACCTACTTACCTTTACTTTACACCTAATATAGACACCTTAGCTATGTTAAGTTTTGTGAATGTCATAATTTAGAAGAGGGAATGGAATTCTAGTTGCAGGTAAACTTACAACAGAGAGGGAAATTTTCAGAAAAATTATTTTAAAACCCACTGACAGAACTTACATATACATAAATCTGGGTCACTTAATATAAAAATAAATAATCTTTCATGTCTCAGCAACATCTGAGGTCATTTTTCTATTACAAGTCAATGTAATATAACTCACTTTTTAGTACTTGGCATAGACATTTTAAAATTATGTCTGTTGTTTAAGAGCCCAGGGAAGAGTATGATACATTTGATTTGGATTTCCATTTGAAATTGTTAAAATTCAAAGCTTAGGGCTTAAAGAATTATCTGAGAAATTCCTACTGCCCAGAAAAACTCATTATCCAAGGGTTCTTGGTAATCAGGATTTTTCCCTCTCTTCTTTTGAACATTTATCAAGGCCACTCACAGCCTAGAGTTTCAGAAGTCCCCAGTTGAGCAATTTACTCACCAGCAAAGTAAACAGGGAGGAGACCAGCCTGGTTCATGCGGTGCTAGGTGCAGCTTCATTTGTGGCCCCTCTCCTGAGATCCAATGAGCAGTGAGGGAGCATCAGGAGAGGAGCCTCCCACTGGGACCTCTCCACCCCTCACTCAGATTTCCCTTCTCTAGCTAAGCCCAGAAATGATTGGTTAGGTTGTAAAATAAATAATGCTTATTAGCCTAATTATCATGTAGCACAAAACAATTATACAAATCATGAAGAGTCAGATCAACTTTGCTGTAAGTGCTTTGTAGCTTCTGGAATGGCTGTGCAGTTCAATATGCTCAGCCTTCAGAATTCATTGTTTTCTAGCAAGCCAGGCTGTGTTAACCACTTCCCATTAGGAAGGAGGGGGAGATGGGAAAAGCGAAGGGAGAGAGGGAGAGAGAGAGGAAGAGGGAGAAAATTCCGCATAAGAATGTTTCTTTATCAGAACAGATCTACACACATTTGGGCAGCATGGATGCAATCACTATAATCAGGCCAAAATGCTTGGCTACACTCCCTATTCTCTCCTTGTTCTAGAACTAGAGCTAAGATTTAAGGCAGGCTGAAATTTAGTGTACAATCCACTTTTTGCTCATTCCCCCCACCTCTCTAAAAATCTGGTAACCAGCATTAAAGACATTGTGGTTGGTATCCTTATAACTAAAATATAGCTTCATTTCTACTCATGGAAATATGTAGTCAATTAACCATAATGTGGTCCAGACTTCCTTTGATATTCTAAAATAAAAACATTCCAAGTTATTTACTTGAGAAGAGTCATTTTTAAGCACGCCCAGTAGCTGCTGTTTTTAATAATGCTGCTTTTAATGGGTATGGGGCATTCTGGGTGGAGGGGGGTGTGTGGTTCAAAACTCTGAACTATTATCACTGGATTTGGAGTAATAACAGTGAAAGTTTACATTTAGATTTTAAAAATTACTAAAGTTCCTTCACAGATATTTAAAAATTTTTGTAAAATTTTTTTTCTTTCTCTTTCCAAGCAGAGTAAAAGGAGAATAAGGAACAACTAGGGAAAAGAAAAAGATAGGGAGACCCCTTACAAGAATGACTTGGCCTGGAAATCCTACTCACATGGCAGAAACGGGAGCTTCTCTTTATATGGCATCACCTGAGAAGTAGTCTCTAATTATTTTTTCTTGGACATGGCAGGGCTGATGCCAAAGAAGCTCCTGGCGTATAATTACAAAACCCAAGCAAAACAGACCCCCTGGATCCACTCTGATTTAGAGGATGTAAGGTGGGTACAAAAGGGATAGTGAACCTTAGTACATTTTGTGTTGCTATAACAGAATGTCTGAGACAGGGTAATTTATAAAGAACAGAGATTTATTTCCTACAATTCTAGAGGCGGGAAGTTTAAGTTTGTGGGGCTCATGCATTAGTTTTTTATCATTGTGACTAAAATACCTGACAAGATCAACTTAGAGGAGGAAAAGTTTATTTTGTCTCATGGTTTCAGAGGTTCAGTCCATGATTGGCAGACTCCTTTGCTCTGGGCCCAATATGAGGCAGAATATCATGGTGGAAGGGTGTGGTAGAGGAATACTGCTTACCTCATGGAGGCCAGGGAAGCAGAAAGTGAAAGGAGAAGAGACCTCAGAGAAGATGAACCCTTCTAAGGCATGCCTGCAGTGATCTCTGGCCATGCCCCACCTGCCTGTAATTACCACCAGTTCGTCTATTCAAACTAGGATGGACTAAATATGTTATAGCTCTCATATTATAACCATTTTGCCTGAATATTCCTGCATTAACATAGGAGTTTGGGGGGCATACCTCATGTCCAAACCATAATAATCAAATGTGCCAAGGGCCTACTTGCTGAATCATAGCATGGTGGAAGGCAGAGAGCAAAGAGGGTAACTACAGTTGTGCACATAAGAAAGAGACATGGGATTTGGGAGGGGGGATCTTATCATTTTATGAGGAACTCACTATTGTGATAACTAATCCACTCTTACAGTGACTATATTCATCCACTCATGACATAATCACCTCTTAAAGAACTTACCTCTCAAATACATGAACACATGGTGATTAAGTTTCCAATACAGAAACTTTGGGGGCTCATTCAAACCAGAGCAGATGGTAAAAACTGATTTGGAAAGGATGATTTCTCATTTATAATTAGATTATTTTTGTTCTGTGGCAATTCCCTGCTGTGTGACCTCAGGAAAATAAATCAATTCCTTTGAGCCACACATTGCTCATTTATAAAGTGATGATATCAATAAGCCCCACCTCAAAAGATTGTCTTGAAAATTAAAGAAGGTGTGCAAAAGCACTTATTAATCTGTTAAGAGCTCACAATTTTTGGAAAGCTTAAATATATGTGCTAAGTGGTGTGGGAAACAAAAACGAACCAGAATCTAGGTTGGGAGGAGATTTTAGTCTGATTGAAAAAACAAGGTACAAATGAAATGGCATGAAAACTACTTGTAGCCAGGCATGTACTATATTATGTATGCCTGTAATCCCAGCATCTTGGGAGCCTGAAGCAGGAAGATCACAAATTCAAGACCAGCTTCAGAAACTTAGTGAGATCCTCAGCAATTTAGTGAGACCCTGTCTCAAAATAAAAAATGAAAAGGATTGGGGATGTAGCTCAGTGGTAAAATATCTCTGGGTTCAATCCTCAGTACAAACATAAGGAGAAGGGAAAGGAGAAGAAGAAAAAGAAAGAAAACTACCTGTAACTGCATGTTAAGCCACTAAAAAGCAACTTTAGTGTGTACCATGGTCTCTGTGTAAATGGTTGAAAAGTATAGTATGCAACATGGATATTATTCTGAAAGGGCTCCCAGTTCTGGTGGAGAGAAGAGATGAAATCAGTAAGTCCTTTGAAAACAGCAAATAATATGAAGACAATATAATCAAGTAACTCTTCAATTTTACAGTACAGTCTCTAAAAGTTTACTAAATGAAGCACTGAAAAAAAGAATAAATACTGTGGTAGTTCAGAAGAAACAGAAACTATAGTGGGGCCTAGGAATCAAAAAAGCAAAGGGAAAAAAAAAGGCTCATTGGTCAGGAGGACAGCAGAGGACAACCATAGAGGTGGGAATGGACATGGTGAATGAAGTACCAATGAGGAGATTATTTTGGTGGGAATGGTGAGACTGATTACAGAGGGCCTTAAAAGCTCAGCTAATAAGTTTATAGTAAATACATCTATGCATATTTTGTATACATATAGCCACAATTTCAGAAAAGGGACTGTTTGCACAAATACCATCGATACTCTAAAATTTTGCTGTCCAATATAACAGCACCCAGTGTAGTTAGGGAGTATTTGAAATGCGCTAGTCTGAATGCAGATATGTTGTCAGTGTAAAATGCATACCAGATTTCAAAGATTCAGTGCAAAAAATTTAAAAACATTCAAATTTTTTACATTGATCCTTTACTAAATCAATAGTATATTCTTTAGTATGTTGGATTAAATTTAAACTAATATTAAAGTTAACTTCATCTATTTAACTTCTTTTTAAAATGTGGCTACTAAAAAACATTAAATTTGCATTATATTTCTTTTGGACAGCATTTTTCTAGAACTTTATGATGGACGTTAAAGAATCTTAATTATACAATGAGCCAACTGAACTTGAGGTGTAGTTAAGTGGTAGAGTGCATACCTAGCATGTGTGGGGCTTGGGGTTCAATCCCCAGCACCACAAAAAAAAAAAAAAAAAAAAAGAAAGAAAGAAAGAAAGAAAAGAAGAGCTAACTAACTGAGGCATCCTGGGAGAAATAGGGAATTGCTGAGGTAGATGGTTGGGAACCCATCCAGAAGGCCAGAATTAACAGTATTAACCACACATACTGGGAAGAGTTGCAGTATCCACTGAAGTCAAGACAGTGCAACTTGACCATAGGACAATGAATAAAGAATGTTATTAAGGAAAATTTTTGCATGAAACACTGAGGAGCATTCTTCAAAGAGGAGCCATTAAGAAACTGAGAGAATAAGGAACATAAAAGAATTTTAACAGAACTCAAGTTTAAGGACCACAACTATAAAAGTTGTAAGCCCAAAAGAGAGAGTTCCCTACATCAGAAAAGCATTACTTGTGGCTACATGGACTATATGCTTTGCTACTGGGCAGGAATAAGAGAGCAGAAAAGCCTAGTCAGAAAAATAAGGGTAGAAGCTGGGCATGGTGGCACATGCTTATAAATTTAGCAAATAGGGAGGCTGAGGCAAGAGGATCACAAGTTGGAAGCCAGCTTGTGCAATTTAATGAGAACCTTGTCTCAAAATAAATTATTAAGAGGACTGGGGATATAGCTCAATGGTAGAGTGCCCCTGGGTTCAATCCCCAGTATTGCAGGAAATAAAAAAGAAGTATAAATGATCCTAGCTACTAGGCAGCCCAGTGGAGATCATCTCTGACCAAAAAAAAAAAAAAAGAACAACAACAATAGATCAAGGAGCCCACAAGAGTCTCTCGACCAAGCAAATTTCCAGCTGTCCCTTTGTTTGGGCCCAGAAGAAAAGATATTTCTATTGTTGCCCACACAACTTTGGGATGGGGAGTTTGCTATCCATTATATGACTGTCTTCTAAACATAATGAATTATGTTAATGAGGAGGCATTGTTTTCCTGAGCATTTTGATGGATATGTTAATGTAGATTCTCTACCCTACTCCCTCCTAACTTTAGTCTTAACCACTCCTCACTTCATCCAGGCTCTGGATGTCAGTTAGCACTAAAGTTTCAGAGAGATGGGGAAAATATTGTTTAATTAAGTGAAAAAAATGTGATGGGAAGACAGCAGGGAGAGCAGAGGGGATGAAGGACTGAGGACAGTCGGGAAGAAGGCACCTTACTCTGTGATGTGAGTCTCTTATAACTCCATCAAAGCTAAAGTCAGTTCTACTAAGCCATTTAACATGAATAGATTTCTTGAAAAAACAGCAGAGACTGAGTGTTGCTTTTGGGATAATCTGAGGAGAAACATGCAGCACATTCAAAGGCCCAGCCAGACCTCAAAATGTAAGTCACTCTGTTCCATCTCATATTAGGGAGTGAGACAGAGAATGTAAAAAAGAAAGCAAATGAAGATATTGAATTGGCATTTAGAGATACAAAAATGTGCCCAGGGATAACATATGAGGGCACTGGACCAACTGGCCCTATGGTCCTGTCTCTTGCTCTAGTCAGCTAGAATCAACCATAGGCCTTGGCTCTGTAGGCTATGCTGTGTTAAGGAACTGCCTGTCTCCCCGGGAAAGAGGGCTGAACTGCTCAAAAACTCTTTATTGCATCCTTTACAAAAAAAAGTTCTTTCAGTTTAGGTAGAGCCTTAGTTGGCTCAATGATCATAATATTGCAAGACTAAGGAGTGAAAGACACCCGCTGGATCTCCAGACCTAAGTATTAAAACTGCTTCATATCCAGGAGTTGGAAAGAGAAGGAGGCTGGAATGGTCAGAGGAGAGAGCCAGGGAAAATGGGAGGGGAGGGATCATGACACTTGCTTTCCTGTTCTCCTACTCATCTGTTAGTGTTGGAATAAATAGGCTTCTGGAATTCAGCTGAGCACTGAGATTTTTTTTTCCTGTTTCTTTTGGGTTCCATGTGTTAACTGAGAGTTCCCACATAAAACTCCTCAGAGTTTGAGCTAGCTCTGCAGCTTGTAGTGTGCATTTGTACCTGGCTTGGGGGAGTATGTGGGCAGGAAGAGGGACCTCAGGAAGGAACGAGCTCCTCAACAGAAGACCTGAGCTGAGCTGTCAGTCTGAGTTGACCAGCAAAGCTGTGTTTACTCCAGCTAGTATCTCCTCGGCAACCAGCACAGTCAACAGTCTTATATTTTCGGAATGTGTTGAAGGCACACTTGGAGATATGTATATAAGTATGAATTCTGGATGTGCATGTGTATATATACAGATTATTCCTTTTTTTTTAAAGTCCTTGACCCTACTGATTTTTGAACTAAAGAAGAGACCACCAGTCTGACACAATAAAATTTTCTCAGATTATTTCTAGATGGTTGGTATTATAACTATGTTGCCAATTCTTTGTTGATACATTGGATAACACTAAAAATATAGTGCTTACTGTATCTCATAATTTGGTTCTATAGTCAATGTGGTGGTGGTGGTGGTGGGTGTCTGCTGGTCAACTGCATTTTAGCAGACTTTCTGAACCTTCCTGGGGTCATCATAGGCCTGGTCCTGTGCCTGGTCCTGAGCTCATCAGGTAAAACAGATACAGATCTCTTTGGAGTGATAGTATCCAGGGTTCCTAATTATTATACTCAATGGATATCTATCTTTCTTTCTTTTAGCAGAGAATGAATTTAGGGTTGCTGAACCACATCCCCAGCCTTTTTTTTTATTATTATTATTTTGAGACAAGGTCTCACTAAATTGCTTAGGACTTCACTAAGTTGCTTACACTGGTTTTGAACTTGTGATCCTCCTGCCTTAGCCTTCTAGGTCAATGGGATTATAGATGTGTGCCACCACACCTAGCTCAATTGTTATTTTTCAATATAAATTGCCAATATTACAACAGAGATTCTTCCTGGAAGGAAGTTAAGTGAGAAATAACTTTCCATCCAGGAAATTCTTTGACAAGCACTGAATGTCAGAATAAAAGTAGGTGAAATTGTGCCAAGATACAATTTCTTTTGCTATAACAACCATTTCCTTGTTGTAAGACACCATCCAAATAAGCAGGAGCATTTCCTTTTTTTTTTTTTTTTTTTTGCAGTATTGGGAATTGAAACCAGAGGGGCTCTACTACTGAGATGCACTTCCCACCTCTTTTTTGAGCAGGGTCTTGCTAAATTCCTTGAGCTGGCCTAGAACTTGTGATCTCCTGGGATTATGGGCATGCACCACTATGCCCAGATGCATTGAGGTATTTTTGCTCTGGTCAGTACAGAACACAAAAGCAAATCTCTGTATGGGGTTTCTCCTCCTTAGATTCCAAGCCTTTCTACCCCAATCCTAGGCAAAATTAATATTCCCCTGAGGGAAGAGGGAAAACAGAAACCATCTGCCCTCAGAAAAGAGCAGAAAATCTGGTCAGGCTCAGATATGCAAACTACATGTCTGTTCTCATTGACAGTGAGGAGGGAAATCTCTCTCTTGCCCAGGAATCCACAGTTGCAAGACATAAATTGGCTTCCGTGGAGTGGGGTGGGGGGAGAAACACGAAGAAATTTCCACTCACAAGGCCTAGGTATACTGAGCCTGCCTAAGACTAAGGTTGAACTAAGTTAACCAAAAATCCCTTCTTGCATCCATCAAGAGCCTTGCATTGAGTAACAAGCTATAGCAGCCTCCCACTAGGTTATAGGCAAGAGTATGGAGAAAAGCCTGGAGCAGTAAATACTGATAAGAATCCTCCAGTGCTCCAGGCCCCGCAGTAAGGGCAAGATAATAGCAGCTGACTGCTGGAGTAATTTAAATTCTTTGGTGCACTAAAGGTAGCTGTTGCAACAACAAAACCCAAACTGAGTTTAACTACTGAATAGATTGATTGAACCTTCTATAGTGGCTTCCCAGAGAAAAAGTGTGTCCATTTCTAGGAGCAAATAGTATTATTTACCACACGATCAGCATTCAGTAAAAAATTTTGAGAAATACAAACACATAAAAGCAAGAAAAAGCTGGGTGCAGTGCTGTATGCCTATAATCCCAGTGGCTCAGAAGGCTGAGGTACTAGGATCAAGAGTTCAAAGCCAGCCTCAGCAAAATCAAGGCCCTCAGCAACTCAATGAGGTCCTGTCTCTAAATAAAATACAAAACAGGGTCACAGATGTGGCTCAGGGGTCGAGTGCCCATGAGTTCAATCTCTGGTACTCCCCCACCCCCCCACACACAAAAAGAGCAAGAAAAGGGGCAATCCATTGTCAAAAAACAAAACAATCAACAGAATGACATCCAGGGGTGACTGAAATATTAGAATTATCAGGCAGTTGACTTTACAATAACTATGACTGCTGTATTAAGGAATCTAGTGGAACAGATAGATATGAAGAAGGAATAGATGGAGAATGTCAGCAGAGAGATGAAGACCATAAAAGAAGTCAAATGGAAGGCTAGAATTTTTTTTTACAATCATACTATCATAACTAAAGAATTCCTTTAACAATTTTATCAGTAGACTTGACACTGTTTTCTTTGAAACACAAAGAAAAAAATAATTTGAGGGTAATAGAATACAGCACGCAATAGCTGTAGGATAATATAAAAAAGTCTAGAATGGCCAGGCATGGTGGTGCATGCCTGTAATCCCAGCAGCTCAAGAGGCTGAGGCAGGAATATCATGAGTTCGAAGTCAGCCTCAGCAATTTAGTGAGGTCCTAAGAGGTTTAGCAAGATCCTGTTTCTAAATAAAATATAAAAAAGTATTGGGGATGTGGTTCAGTGGTTAAGTGCCCTGAATTCAATCCCCAATTAAAAAAAAAAAGTCTACAACATATATAAGTAAAGAAATAGAAGAAGAGGACAGAAATTTAAAGAGCTAATAACTAAGAATTTCCAAATTTGATGGGAAAAGTTACAAATCCTAGAAACTCAGAGAAACCTAAACAGTGTCGGGGTGGAGGTGGGGTGGAGGGAAGCAGAAACTAAACACATCTTAATGAAACTGCTGAAAACCAAAGATCAAGAGAAAAATCTTCAAGTCAACCAAAGGGTAAAAAAAGCAAAACAATTTAAAAACTAAACCAAAAGGTAATAAAAAATTAAGTGCAGTGGAACAAAGAAAAGAATGACAACAGACTTCTCATGGAAGTAATGCAAGCCAGTGGGCAATGGAGCAATATGTTTTAAAATTTGAAAGAGAAAAAAATTATCATCTCAAAATCTCATGCCTTAAAATATCTCTCAACAATTAGGGTAAAACAAAAGCTATTTCAGACACACAAAATATGAGAGAATTCATTTAGCAAGCATGAAATACAGGGTATACTAAGAAAAATTTCCAGGGGGAAATATAATAGTAGAGGGAAATTTGTATCTTACAGAGAAGTGAAGAGTTCCAGAAATGGTAAATAAAGATGAATAGGTTACATGCCTACTCTGATTTTTTGCTTTGGTAATACTACTTTGAATTTATTAAAATTAATAAGATTATGGGTTGTGTGCATTACTCATATTTTTGCTTCTTGGCTATTTGAGAGAAACTATGGATCTTTGATAATATTTGAGGAGCATTTATCTGCAATATATTTAAAAATATCTCACAAGATGGATTACTTAATCCAGTGACTAATCACACTCATTCAAATTATTTTTACAAAACATTTCACAAGGTGAGCTCATCCCAACTTGAAGCAATAAATGTACTATACACACATTAAAAAAATGAAAACATCCATATATACACCATGTAATCCTAGAGACGTATATAAAACATACATACATATATTGATTCACGATTAATTCATTACGTAAAATAAGTAGGTGCTGTACTAGGGCCTGGGGATAGTAATCTAAATCAGTTATGATTAATACCTGATTTAAGGAAACTTATGATCTAGTTGGAGTTAAATGCAAAATAATTTAGGGCTGGGATTTTGGCTCAGCAGTAGAGCACTCGCCTTGCATATGTGAGACCCTGGGTTCGATCCTCAGCATCACATAAAAATAAATAAGTGAAATAAAGGTATTGTGTCCAACTACAACTAAAAAATAAATATTTAAAAAAAATAATAATTTAATAAATACATAACAGTGGTCTTTTGACATATTTGCTGTATATACAATATGCTGTAGCTGTATAGAGAAGGATAGAATCCGTTCTGTATAGATAATTCTGAGAGGGATGCTAATGGTAGGATATCCTGCCATTACAGAAAAGGATATCCTTTCCCTACCAGCAAAAATAGTCTTCTAGTCATATGCAAACAACAACAACAACAAAAGGTGAGGATTGCAGAGGAGCAGGACTAGAGGCAAGACACAGGCCCAGAGGTTTTCATAATGATCCAAGTAAGAAATAATAGGTCCAGATCTAAAATAGTATTGGTGAATATGTAACCTGAAGATATTTAGAATATAACAATCAATTAGACTTGCTGAACAATTGGATGTGATTGAAAAGATGAGAGAAGATGAATTTAGAATGACATATTGATTTCTGGAAGTATCGGAAATTATGCCACTACCTGAGATGGAAATTACATAAAGACACAAGGACAAAAAGTAGAAGAGGCATTAGCATCAAGAGATTACAGTAATTTTTTTGCAAGCTAAAAATGAAATGGAGATGGTAAAAGGAAATGGAGAAGAGAAAACTATAAGTGAATAAAACTTGGAAATCCACTAGGACTATAAATGGAAAGCTACCATGTTGATGGACTATAAGACTCATGGATTGGATGTCAATTCTCTACAAATGCATCTAAATGCATCTATACATTGAATGTAATCACAATAAAAATTCCAACCTTTTTTTGAAATCTTACAAGCTGATTCTATAATTTATATAAAAATACAAAACCTCAAAAATAGCCAATAGTCTCTTGAGGAAAAACCACATAGAAAGAACTGATGCCCTAGATACCACACTGTATTATAAAGTTATAATAAATAAGGCAATGTGGAATTTGGGTAGAGATAGAAATCTATCACTGAAAGATAGAGGGAGTCCAGGGTCTGTAGAAATATTATTGTGATTTTTTAAAAGAAAATTGGTAAGAGGACAGTCTTCAACACCAGGCAGCCATTTGTGTGGAAAACTTGTAAATGGGATCCCTATCTTATACCATATGCAAAACTTAGTCACAATACATTGGGTTTGGTCAATATGAAAGGGAAAAAACATTGAAACATATATGGAAAATATGCATTTGGANGGGTAAGATCCAATTGCAATGGTACCAAAGGACCATATGTACTATTGGACAACCTAAGGCAGACACGGTCCCTAAGCCACATACTTGTTGTTTAAACAGAGAGGGGGAGATGTTGAGAGCCACAGCCGAAGGGGCCCCAGCAAACTTCCAGCTGCCAGCAAACTTCCAGCTGCCGGCTGATGATTGGCTCACAGTGGCCCCAGCAACATCTAGCTGATTGGCTCCTCTGCGGTGATGCTCATTGGGCTGTTTCCCTGCCCTTTCAGACCACGGAGCTGCTCATTGGGGGACTTTTTTGGCTCCGCCCACGTGACCCAGCCAATCGGCCTCAAGAGCAGGAGGATTGTGAGAGGTGGAGAGAAGCTTGGAGGGGAGAGAGAGGCTTGTGGAAAGCCGGTGGTGGCAGTTGAGGCTCTGAGGGTTTTTCCTGAGAGGCTGTTTTGTTTGGCGTGTGTGGTTCTAAAAATAAAGTTAGTTTCTTTTGACAAGTGGCTCCTGATTGTGCCCAGCCAGACTGCGGCAGAAGATAATGTAGAAAAACATCTTATAATGTGGAAGAACATTGTCATGACATTAAAAAATATCCTGAGGCTGGGATTGTGGCTCAGTGGTAGAGAGCTTGCCTAGCATGTGCTAAGCCCTAGGTTCAGTCCTCAGTACCACATAAAAATAAATAAAAATAAAGGTATTGTGTCCAACTACAACTAAAAAATAATTTTAAAAAACTATCTTAAGGGAGGATTAGTATTTATTTATTTTTGCTACTGGCAACTGAACCCAGGGGTGCTCTACCACTGAGCTATACCCCCAGTTCCTTTTTATTTATTTATTTGTTTGTTTTGTTGTTTGTTTTTGGTATTGGGGATTGAACCCAGGGGCACTTTACATCCCCAGCTCTTTTATATTTGTTATTTTGAGATAGGGTCTCAATAAGTTGCTGAAGCTGGCCTGGAAGTTTTGATCCTCATGTTTCATCCTCCTAAGTTGCTCTGATTACAGGAGTGCACCACCATGCTTAGCTTAAACAAGGTCTCTTAAGTAAGCAAAAAGCACCAACCATATAAGAAAAGATTAAAATGTCTAACTACATTAAAATTAGGAGCTTTTGTTTATAAAAAGATACTATTGGTCCGAAGGATCCTCCCACCTGCTGAGACATCTCTGGTTTGGGAAATCAGGCACCCCAATTCTTCAGCACTGGCCCTAACCTGCCCCTCTCCCTCTGCCTTTTATAAGTGGGGAAACTGAATTTGAAACTCAGCAAATAAGAAAATCCATCCAGAATGGTCTGTAAAGGCATCGCTAGTGCCATTGCTGCTGCCTCTGATTCCGTTGCTGCCAGCCTGAGATCACCTGGAGGTCTTCTTTCTGGGTGCTGCAGCCACAGAAGAAACCACTGCCCCAGATGCAACTGAAGCTGACACTGCTGCTGACTCCTGGAGATTGCCTGGTGTTGCTGCCCCCACAGCTGCATTTGCAGCTGCTGTTGCAGCCAACACTACTGCAGCCACCACTACTGCTGACCCGCTGACTGCTGCCAACAACCACTGCCACTATCGCTGCTACGGCCTGGAGAACTGCTTTAGGGGAGACTCCAGGTTTGGTTGCAAGTGGCTGCACCCATTTTGGGACACCAGCCAGGGAGTGGGGCCTGAGTGCCAGCAGGTTTACCACCATAAAAGCCTCTGTCTGGGGACTCCAGCTGGGACCTGCAGGTCCAGTGTGGGGGTGCCTGCAGATTTGGAGGAGCCTGGGGTCTTCCTGATGAGAGTGCTGGTGGCTCTTGTCTTGCTGCTGCATCTTGGGTTTGCTCCTTTGCATGAGTGCTTCCCTGGTGGTGTCTCTGCAAGTAGGAGCAGCACTCTCTCAAAGCGAGGAGGTCCTAGAATAATATGTTTCAAGCTCTGAAAGAAAACAAATGCCAACCAAGAATTTTATATCCAGCAAAATTAAGTTTCAGATTTGACGATGAAATTAAAACATTTCATGATAAACAAAAATTAAAAGAATTCACAACTAGAAAGCCTACACTATGGAACATTCTCAATAAAATATTCCATGATGATAAAGTGAAACCAGCAAAGGGAAGATCTACACTAAAGGGACATTCAACCAAATGAGAGACTAAGATAAATCAAAACCCAGAAATAAATCAAAATAACAGAGAATACAAATCAGATCTCAATAATAACCTTGAATGTTAAAGGCCTAAACTCATCAATCAAAAGATATAGACTGGAAGATTGGATTAAAAAGCAAGACCCAACAATATGCTGTTTTAAGAGACTCACCTCATGGTCAAAGACATCCACAGGCTGAAGGTGAAAGGATGGGAAAAAACTTATCACTCATATGGATTGCGTAAACTAGCAGGGGTTTCCATTCTCATTTCAGATAAAGTAGACTTCAAACCAAAGTTAATCAAAAGAGACAAAGAAGGACATTTCATACTGCTTAAGGGAAGTATATATAAGCAGGACATAACAGTTATAAATATTTATGCTCCAAACAATGGAACATCTATATTCATTAAACCCTTCTCAATTTCAAGAGTCAAATAGACCACAATTCAATAATACTGGGTAGTCAACTTTAACGCACCTCTCTCACTACTGGACAGATCCTCCAAACAAAAACTAAATAAGGAAACTATAGAACTCAATAATACAATCAATAATTTAGACTAAACAGACATATATAGAATATTTCATCCATCAACAAGCAAATATACTTTCTTCTCAGCAGCACATGACTCCTTTTCTAAAATAGACCATATATTATGCCACAAAGCAACTCTTAGTAAATACAAAAAAACAGAGATAATACCCTGCATTCTATCAGACCACAATGGAATGAAATTAGAAATCAACAATAAAATAAAAAATAGAAGCTACTGTAACAAATGGAAGCTAAGTAATACACAGTTGAATGATGAATTGATAGTAGAAGAAATCAAGGATGAGATAAAAAAAAATTCTTAGAGGTAAGTGAGAACACTGATATAACATATCAAAATCTCAGGACACTATGAAGGCAGTTCTAAGAGGAAAATTTATTGCACTGAGTACATTCATTAAAAGAATAAAAAGTCAACAAATAAATGACCTAATACTACACCTCAAAGCCCTAGAAAAAGAAGAACAAATCAACACCAAAAGCAGTAGAAGATAGGAAATAATTAAAATCAGAGATGAAATCAAAACAAAAGAGATAATTTTAAAAATTGACAAAACAAAAAGTTGGTTCTTTGAAAAAATAAATAAAATAGATAAACCCCTGAGCATGCTAATGAAGAGAAAAAGAGAGAAAACTCAAATTACTAAAATACAAGATGAAGAAGAAAATATCACAACGGACATGTCTGAAATACAGAAGATAATTAGAAACTATTTTGAAAATTTATACACTAATAAAATAGAAAATATTGAAGACATCAACAAATTTCTAGACATATGACTTACCCAAACTGAATGAGGAGGTCATACATGGTTTAAACAGATCAATTTCAAGTTATGAAATAGAAAACACCATCAAAAGGCTACCAACCAGGAAAAGCCCAGGACCAGATGGATTATCAGCTGGCTTCCACAAGATTTTCAAAGAAGAAACACCAATACTCCTCAAAGTATTCCATGAAATAGAAAAAGAGGGAACCCTTCCAAACTCATTCTATGAGGCTAATATCACCCTCATACCAAAACAAAAGACACATCAAGGAAAGAAAACTTCAGACCAATATCCCTAATGAACATAGATGCAAAAATTCTCAATAAAATTCTGGCAAATTGCATACAAAAACATAATAAAAAAATGGTGCACCATGATCAAGTGGGTTCATCCCAGGGATGCAGGGTTGGTTCAACATACAGAAATCAATAAACATAATTCATCATATTAATAGACTTAAAAACAAGAATCATCTCAATAGATTCAGAAAAAGCATTTCACAAAATACAGCACCCCTTAATGTTCAAAACACTAGAAAAACTAGGAATAGTAGAAACATACCTCAACATTGTAAAAGCTATATATGCTAAACTCAAGGCCAGCATCATTCTAAATGGAGAAAAATTGAAAGCATTCCCACTAAAAACAGGAACAAGACAAAGATGTCCTCTTTTCACCACTTCTATTCAATATCATCCTTGAAACTCTAGCCAGAGCAATTAGATGAAAGAAAGAAATTAAAGGGATACAAATAGGTAAAGAAGAACTCAAACTATCACTATTTTCTGATGACATGATTTTATATCTAGAAGATCCAAAAAAAATTCCACCAGAAAATTTCTAGAACTAATAAATTAATTCAGCCAAGTAACAGGATATAAAATCAACACCCATAAATCAAACACATTCCTATACATCAGCAATGAATCCACTGCAAGAGAAATTAGGAAAACTACTCCATTCACAATAGTGTAAAAAAATACTTGGGCATCAATCTAATAAAAGATGTGAAAGATCTCTACAATGAAAATTATAGAACACTAAAGAAAGAAGTTGAAGAAAACCTCAGAAGATGGACAGATCTCCCATGCTCCTATTAATAGAATTAATATTGTCAAAATGGCCCTACTACCAAAAGCAATTCCTATTAAATCCCAATGACATTTTTCATAGAAATAGAAAAAGCAATCATGAAATTTATTTGGAAAAATAAGAGACTCAGAATAGTTAAAGCAATCCTTGGCAAGAAGAGTGAAGCAGTAGGCATCACAATACCAAAACTTAAACCATACTACAGAGCTATAGAAACAAAACAGCATGGTATTGGCACCAAAATAGACTTGTAGACCAATGGTACAGAATAGAGAACACAGAGACAAACCTACATAAATACAGTTATCTCATATTAGACCAGGGTGCCAAAAACATTCGCTGGAGAAAAGAGGGCCTACTCAACAAATGGTGCTGGCAAAACTGGAAATCCATATGTAGCAAAATGAAATTAAACCCCTATCTCTCACCCTGCACAAAAATCAACTCAAAGTGGATCAAAGATTTAGGTACTAGAACAGAAACCCTGTGCCTAATAGAAGAAAAAATAGGCCCAAATCTGCACTGTGTTGGCCTAGGATCTGACTTCCTTAACAAGACTCCTAAAGTGCAAGAAGTAAAATCAAGAATCAATAAATGGGATGGATTCAAATTAAAAAGCTTCTTCTCAGGAAACAATTAATAACATGAGGAGAGAGCCTACAGACTGGGAGAAAATCTTTACCACATGCACCTCCAAAAAAGCATTAATCTCTAGGATATATAAAGAACTCAAAAAACTTAATACCAAAAAAACAAATAACCCAATCAATAAATGGGCTAAGGAACTGAACAGACACTTCACAGAAGAAGAAATACAATTGATCAACAAATATATGAAAAAGTGTTCAACATCTCTAGCAATTAGAGAAATGCAAATCAAAACTACTCTAAGATTTCATCTCACTCCTGTCAGAATGGCAATCATCAAGAATAGAGGCCACAATAAATGTTGGTGAGTATGTGGTGAAAAGGTACACTTATACATTGCTGGTGGGACTACAAATTGGTGCAACCACTATGGAAAGCAATATGGAGATTCCTCAGAAAACTGGGAATGGAACCACCATTTGACCCAGCTGTCTGACTCCTTGATTTATACCCAAAGGACTTAAAATCAGCATACTAGAGTGATGCAGCCACATCAATGTTTTTAGCAGCTCAATTCACAATAGCTAGACTATGGAACCAACCTAGGTGTCCTTCAATAGATGAATGAATAAAGAAAATGTGGTATATATACTTAATGGAATATTACTCAGCTTTTAAAGAAGAGTGAAATTATGACATTTGCCAGTAAATGGTTGGAGTTGGAGAATATCATGCTAAGTGAAATAAGCTAATCCCACAAAACCAAAGGCCAAATGTTTTCTCTAAGATGCAGATGAAAATTCACAATAAGGGGGGGGCACTAGGGAAGAATAGCATTACATTAGATTAGGTAGAGGGAAATGATGGGAGAGGAGGGGAGGAGATGTGGGGATAGGAAAGATAGTAGAATAAAACAGACATTATTACTGTGTGTGTGTGTGTGTGTGTGTATGACTGCATGACCAATCAATATGATTCTGCAACATGTACACTCAGAAAAGTGAGAAATTATGTCAAAGAGTATAAATTCATTCTACTGTCATGTATAACTAATTAAAACAAATAAAAAAATTTTAAAAAGATACTATTAAAAAAATGAAGCAAAAGTGAGAGAAGATATTTACAGACACTTCACAGAAGAAGAAATATATTCATCTGACAGAGAATTTGGATCCAGAAACAATAAAGGACTTGGACATCTCTTAAAAGTAGAAGCACAAAGGGCTAAATATGTTAAAAGGCACCTATTGTATTAATAAACAAAGACATAGAAAAATACCACTAAAAAATCAGCTTGGAAAAAATTTAAAAGTATGGCAATGTGGATTATTTGTATAGATGTGAAATAATGGGAACTTTTTACACATTGCTTATGGACATGTAAATTGGTACAACTTTAGAATAACGGGTAGGAGAGTAAAATTGAAAATATACATCTTCTATGAACCAATAATCTCAATACTAAATATATACTCCAGAGAAATGTTCCAACATATATTTGTAAATGTGTATCAAAATGGCCATACTGAAATCATTATTCATAATCAGTACAAACTGGAATCAACTCCAAATATCTAATAACAATGTGATTAAATTGTGATAGACTTATGTATTGAAATACTGTATGTACAGCAATGAAAATGAACAAATTACAGCTACACAAAGTAATATGCCTAGATTATCAGATGATTTTGAATGAAAGAGTCACATGGTATTTACATAAATTTCCACAGAGGCAAAATTAAACCATATTTTAATAGGATGTTTATTTGGAAGAACTATAAAGAAAAGGAAATAATTACTATAAAAGCCAGGATAAGGGCTGCAGTAGAGCACTCACCTAGCATGTGCGAGGACCTGGGTTCAATCCTCAGCACCACATAAAAATAAATAAATAAATAATGTATTGTGTCAAACTACAACTAAAAAAATCAATATACATATATTAAAAAGTCAGGATAATAATTATCTCAAGAGAAAAGAAGGAAGGAGTTGTGATTGGAAAGAGACACACGGAGTAAAGACCCTGGGGATGGCAAAAATCATGTTTTTCTTGATCAGCAAAATTATTACTTAGCTTCTCACTGACCAATTATCTACCATATTGAATCAATGCATTTTATGTGCTTTTCTTTATTTTGCACTTTAAAAAGTTCATTAAAAGCTTATGTGCACATAGTTTTAAAAATCAGGCAAATATGTGTTGTAGGACTGGCTGGATTGATTTTTTTTTTTCAGAGCCAGGCATGTGATCAAATCAGAGCTGATAAAACACTAGTCTTTTGCTAAGACTTCCAGAGGAGATTTTCATCATTTTCCACTACTCTTTCCCACTCTAGAACATCTGGACCTCTGATGATGGCAATTCTTCCTCCACGGGCTTTTCTAGTTCAGCCTACTGTGGTTCAAATGAATGGATTTAATATGAAAATAATCAGTGGAACATCCACCCATCTTACCTCAGCCTATGGTAATCTCTGTGGTAGACAAAGAAAGGCCTGGTCCCTTTTGTTCAGTGATCTGACAGCTTCATTTTGGAGACAGAACTAAAACACATGGGGTAGGGCTGTGGTCACCAAAACTGAAACACAGGCAGGGCTGAACCACAGTTATATATCTACTTGCTCAATAAAACACATTTTAAGAACTAGTAAAATTGTGGTAGCCTAAACCTTTTCAAGTCCCTTCACAGCTAGTTCATCAGGAAGGGGCTGTGCTTGTAATACCAAAATACAGATGATTTCACATGTGTAAACCAAATTCACCAGAAAGGGGAACACAGAAAAGGGAATAGTAGAAATCAGTGTCTTGAGTCCAGCAGAAATGAATATAAACGACCAAAAGATGCGTACTAGAAAAATCATAAAGGCACTCTTTGTAATAACTTGCCAATGATTACCTAAATGTGCATCAGCTGGGGAGTGTATATATTGCTATATATTCACTCAGTGGAATGTCACATAGCAAGTAGGATGACTGACCTATATGTGAAAGCATGGATGTTTAGTGAAAGAAGCCAAAGACAGAAGACTAAATATCGAATGATTCCATTTATATTATGTATACAAATTTAAAACTAATTTGTACTTTTACAAGTCAGGATCGTGTGAACCCTGGGGTGGGAGGTAAGTGACTGGAAGAGTGCATGAAGGGCTGATACTGGTAGTGTTCTATGCTTGATCTTTGGTGCCACCATGTTTAATCTGAAAACTCAGTGGTCTATGTTGATATGTGCACTTTTCAGTGTGTAAATTATACTTGAATACAAAGTTAAAAATCTTAAGAAATTTAAAAATGAAAACTGGTCTCTGTATTAACTTTTATGTTTCTGGCATCACAAATTACCAGGCATGCTCAAACGAAATTTAAGGTATGAATTTAATCCCTCTGTTTTATAGATGTGGAAATTAAGGTTCAGAGAGATTGAATGACAACCACCTTATCACATGGTTGTCAAGAAACACATCTGAGAACAACCAAGGTGTGTAGGCTCCAAGTTTTGTGTTAATAACTGCTGGTTCACAGGCAGGTTCACAGCTTTTTGGTTTGTCTGTGCTGTTTTTCAGAAGCGGTGTCTGAGTGGGTAGCAGGAAACAGGCTCATGAGCACAGTAAGTAAAGCACTATGGGCCACCGGGCACATGGTAGAGCCTTAATAATGCTATTTTCCCCTTTTCAGGGAAATGGCATAGGTGAAAATGTTAAGGAACACTATTGGGTCTGGAGCAGTTATCCCTGAATGGAGTGACCAGGTTGAGAGCCGCTGACAAGTGTTGAAGTCTCTTTCTCCATCACAGAAGCAGAGTTATTCTGAGGTGGGACATGCTGGGGGTGCGGGGAGGTGGGGGAGGCAGAGGTTCTGATTTGGGCCTGAAATTCTTTACTGTCTCCTTGTAGGGCAAATGAGGAGCAGGGTAACAGAGCCCAGAACGTGGGTAAAGACTCAGCATGAAAAGAGGGGATTCTAGCACCCCATGTCCTGATAGTGTGTGGGATGCTTTCTGCTGACATTCTAGATGGTCCCTTCTTATCATCTGAGCCAACCTGGGCAGGGTGCAGTGAATGCACTGATTTCTGTTCTGGTTCAAGGCAACCCTGTGCTCTGAGCTCCTGGCACTCTAAGAAGGCTGGGTTTCCATGTCTGGAAGCCAGCTTTGTCTCTTTAGCCAAGGGTTCTTTCTCAAGGTTTCCCTGTGTCACTGCCAGCCTTAGATTTCACATCATGACAGCGACACCTAGTGGTCAAGTGCAAAAGTCCAGCCAGCCCCCTCCACAGGGCCTCTGGGAGCCAGGGAGGAGGAGTTTACAGAGGTTCCAAACTCTTGCCCTTTGCGCAAGGCTTCCAGGAGCCAGGGTCCCGGGCGCTGCCAATTCCGCACAACTCAGCCCTTAATCACATCCTGTCCTGGGCTGCTCCCTGTTTCAAGTGTAGTCATTTAAAATCACTTTACCCTATTAAACCAAGGTTTTGAGGCCAGGGCCATTAAAATTCTCTCTCTTTAAAATTGAGTGGAAATTTAGGGTCCTCTAATCTGACCTACTTGTTTTTCACAGGGGGAAACACAGATGCTGAGGGGTGAGGGAATTGCCTGGCCACTTAAAAGCGAGTTTGGACCAGAGCCCAGATCTGAATGCTCACAGTCCATTGATTTCCGAGCCACCAGGATGTTTGTGTGTGTCATTACAGTGCTTGCACATAGTAGGGCTGAACATACAGTAGGTTCTCCACAGATACTGCCTGGCTAGTAGATCATTTCCTGGCCATTGAAGTGAGTTTTCAATTGTCATGGAGGCCATCTCCGGCTTCGGTGCCCCTGGGGAGTTCTGATCCATTAAAGTGGGCTCTCTACCTATTATAGGCCATTGTCATTTCCTTTTTATAAAGCACACAATATGGATTCAAGGGAAGAGAACATTTAAACAAGATGTACAATTTACATTATCCCTCTCCTTGCGTCGATTCAGCTCAAGCAGCTACAGTGAGCTTCCTATGCTCTTGGTCAGTGCTTCTCAGATTTCCACATGAATCTAAATATCCTGGGAATCCTGTTAAAATACATATTCTGATTCAGTAGGTCTGGGGCAAGATGTGATATTCTGCATTTCTCTAAGTTCCTGGATGTTGCTGATGCTGCCTCTGATGCCAGAAGCTGGGAACTGTGCTTTGAGGAGTGAGGAAGTGGTAACCACCCCATTTGGGTCCACTGCTTCTAAAAGGGCCAGCTGCTCAGTCTGAGACTCTCCATCTCACTCAGCCCCTGATGTGGCTACTCTGACCCTGGCTTTAGAGGAAAAGGTGAGGCAACTGTGAGCACTATGGCCTCTTGGAGAGTCATTCCAAGTCCCTTATCTTGCCATCCCCCACAGCACCCATTCCCCAAATCCTGCCCCCAGCCAGACTCAAAAGGAAGATGAGCTTGAGTTTGGCCAAGGGTTGAGGAGGTAGGTGAGTGGTAGAGCACTTGCCTAGCACGCAGGCAGCCTTGGGTTGAAGACCCGTGTACCACAAACAAAAAGCTTAGATTTAGCTAAAATGTTTATACAAAAAAAGGGGAGAGGGCTGGGGATGTGGCTCAAGCCGTAGCACGCTCGCCTGGCATGCGTTTGGCCCGGGTTCGATCCTCAGCACCACATACAAACAAAGATGTTGTGTCTGCCGAAAACTAAAAAAAAAAAATTAAAAATTAAAAAAAAAAAAAACGGGAGAAAGATTTACTGGTGATGTTTCTTACAATTTTCCTGAGCATCCACCCTGCATAGTTGCCATTTTATGGCTGAGTTATCATGACATCCATTTAACATAGGTTCTCTTTTTAATTATAAGGATTTTTAGTGTATACAGTTTAATTATAAGGTATATTTGGGTATTACATAGACTTTCATTTGTAAGATTCTTTTTCTATCACTAAACACACCAAAATAATGTTCACTAATGCTAAATTTTATAAAAGGATTAAATGGGAATTTATTGAGCCTCTACTATGTGACCAAAACTTTTTTTTTTTTTTTATTGATGACCAAAACTTTGATGAGCACTTTCATGCATGTTTTCCTCCCCATTGCCCTTGCAAAGTGATTTTATACGAGGAGACTGAAGCTCAGGAAGTTTGGGTAATTTACCCAGGACAACCCAGCAGGGACAGGAGCCCAGGAACCCAGGTATATTTGATTAAAAAGTTTTTTTTTCTCTTACAGTGGTAATAAATACTAACATTTGTATTGTGTTTACAGTAAACTAAACACCGCACTAAGCACATGCATTAATTCATATAATCTTCACATCAACCTAATGTAGTAGGTACTATAATCACCCCATTTTATAGATGAAGAAACTGAGGCACAGAAAGGCCAAAGGACTGGTCCAATGTCACACAGCTAATAAGTAATAATGGAACTGAGATTGCAATTCAGGCAGCCTAGCTCCGGAATACTAATCTCTCACACTATTAGATATTGCCTATCAATTTCCTACCAGTTTCTTCTCATAGTTAAGTGGAAATTGCCTGCCCTCTAGTTTTATAATCCTTTTCTTATTTGCTGTATACTGTACTATCCTAGATTTTTTTTTTTTTCTTTTAAGCCGGGGATGTTCTATCACTGAGCTGTACCTCCAGCCCTTTTTTGTTTATTTGCATGTTTTGTTTTGAGACAGGATCTCACTAAATTTGCCCAGGCTGGCCTCCAACTTTTGATTCTCCTGCCTTGACCTCTTGAGTGACTGGTATTATGGGAGTGTGCCACTGTGCTTGTTTCTATCCTGGAAAATTCTTTTCTAGCACAATAAGAAGTATCTACATTTGTGTTTTGCAACTAGGACTGACCAGGGCTTTGGGCTCTGTTTGTATCCGACCAAGGCTGGGGTCTCCCTGGAGAAACTTATTCTCCACTGTCTGGAAACTGAAGCAGTCCAAAAGAGTTTGGGGAGTCGTGAGCTTCTCCAACAGCTCATCACCTTCTTCTACCTTGTCTAACCAGACTAAACAGAGAACCCAAAGATGAGGCTCAGGAGCTGACTAGTGGACTGAACAGGGTCCTTTTCCCTTTCCTTACTGAGTGAGATTTTGTTGCTCTGTGTTATTTTTTTTTTAATATTTTTAGTTGTCAATGAACCTGTATTTTATTTATTTGTATGTGGTGCCGAGAATCAAACCCATGGCCTCACACATGCTAGGCAAGCACTCTACCACTGAGCCACAACCCCAGCCCTACTCTGTGTTATTTTGTGAGTCCTCGTTTTCTATTTACCTTTTGTACCCTCGGGGTTTTTTTTCTGAAATGTTCCAGAAGGTGAAGGTGGCTTCAGATTTCTATGTGCTGGGGGACTGCAGCCTTGGACACCCATCCCAGCTCTCTCTCCACTTGGGTCACTGTGAGAAAGTTATTGGAACTTTCTTGAACTTTAGTTTCCTTATCTGTAAAGGAGGAATAATGAGAATCTACTTTAAAGCATTACTGTGTAGGAAAAATGAATTTCAAATGCCTTGCTTGCCATAGGCCCATTAAAAGTAGCTATTAATATATTCTATACATACATTCTTTTTGAGTAATGAATAAGATAAATGAGTAAGTTGAGAAGGCTAACCTGATTGCTCTAAACCAACAAACAACTTCCTTAAAAGTATACAGTAAGAAATTGTTTATTTGGGGTGAGAACTAGGTAAAAAGAACAGATCACTAAAGTTCATATGGGAAGGCTCTAAGAACAAACTTCCTCAGCTCTGTAGCTTTGCTAGGGACATAGACTGATCTTAGCAGCTGTTGGTAGGACAAGCCTCACAAATTTTCCTTTGTCTCAACCTGACCCAGCTCTTGAGTTTAAACCCAAAGCTTTCAGCTGGACACCTCTAGAATGGCTGATTATTTTTAGGAGGTCTGAGAAAGAGTGCATAATGTGATTGTTTTCTATGAACAGAGCATAGTTAATTATTTTTTTGCTTTGGAGAGAAAACTAAATTATCAAAGAACTTAAGGTCCTGTGATACTATAAGTGGACCTAACCATAAGACTGAAGATATTTTTGAAAAGGAAAAACAAAATCTAAAAGCAGAAAATAGATTTTCTTGTCTCTGAGAGGATAATGGAATTTAAAATAATATAGTTCTTTTTCATTAGTATTTTTAAAAATGCTTGTGGTGTCTAATAACTAGGGCATTTGCCTTGAAAACCAGTTATTCTTCAAATCAAGATACATCTGATTTACTGATTGTAGTATCCAGACTTTTTGTAATGTGATGTATTTGACTTGTACAAATAAAATAAAATACAATTGCATTGTCTATGTGCTTCATGAAATAAGCACATGACTCATAAGTCTGAAAATGTCTCTGGGTTTCTAATGTGATTACTGTGAGCTGTAAAAGTGGATGAGAGAAACTAGTTTCCCAAGTTAGGGTGTCTATTTGTTATCTACTGGAATCTATGACACTTTAGAGTAAGACAGTCATCAGCTAGAAAGAAATGATTACTGTTGACTCATCAATGCACATTCTCTACACTAATTATAATGCCTCAGTTTACCTATTTTATAAGATGAAATTGTCACCTGCCTGCTTCTCTGTAGTATTTGGAAAGTCCAGAGAGATAATAGTATTTGAGTGCTTTGAAAATACAGAAGACATTATAAATGCTAAATAATAACAACAATAATAATAGGGAATCTTTAATAAGGGGTCCTTTAATGATACGCATTGAATATAATAACATCACTAACCAGTAGGAACTAGACAGAGTGCGTCTCTGTCTTCTTAATCACTAGTTTGTCTCATGGGAAATTGGTGGGGGATTGGCACTCATTCAGGTTAGGTATGATGCCCCAGGAGGCAGAGCCCCTCACAAGGCCTGCAGCACCTGGCCACTCCTGGACCTCCCAACTAACACTTAGTTGCCTTTCGAAGGCGTGCCTATGCAATTGGGAGACGAGGGAACAGAGGCACCACAGCCCAACTCCTATAGCCAGGGAACATGATTTTAAAATTCCAGTTCCTAGCTGGTTGGGAAAAGAGAAAGGTGCTTGGGACCCAAGAAAGTTATGGGTATGCTGCTCTGGCTAAGGGCCAGTGTGGTCACCCAATCTTGCCACAAGATGGCGACAATCCAGCTGGAAACGCCTGCTGGGGGTGACTCGGACGGTTTCCAGCTGGGGAAGTACTTCCTCCTGCAGACACAAAGAAGGGATCCTCCAGCCCGGGAAGAGGCGTCTGGGTGCATTTCCAGCAGGGGATGGGGAGAGGCCGGGACAAAGGCTGCCAAGAGAAGTGGACAGCTTCCTTCTCACTCTTGTGGGCTTCAACCTCACGGGGCTGAAATCCTTTCTGAGATTTTGTGCAAAAAAGCACTTCAAAAATTCCGGGTTTGGCCCCTCCCACTGCCCAGAAGCTGGCCAGATGCTTCCCGGGGCGGCTGCATTCTCGGGATTCCGGCCGCGGGAGCGGGTGCTTTCCGAGGCGGGGCGCGGATCGAGCCCAGCGCGCGTTCTCGTGAGCGGTGGATGTGTCTGGGCCAGTGGTTCCGATCCGGGCTGGGCAGGGCGAATCCCGCCAGTTAGCCTTAACTTTGAAGCCCAGGTGCCTATGGGATTCGGGATCCCAGGCCAGAGGACCCGAGACAACGGCGTCCCGAGGCTCTGAGTTGGGGAAGCGACTACAAAGGCGCGCCCTCCCCCCCTGCTCCGGGCGTCTGGGAAAAGGTCCGAAGCCATGGTGGCTTGGGGCGGGGGCTCTTTGTTTTCTTTTCTTTTGTTTTCGTTTTGAATGTAAGGAACCGCCACACCCTCGTTTATTTCTGCTTCTAGTAAATTTGCTTTGAAACAGAGGCGCTGGGAAACTCACCGATTCCCATCTTCCAGGTTCCAAGTGCGGTTTATAGGGCCCTCCTGGACAGCAGAGCCTGGGCCTGGCCAGCCAGGCCTACATTATCCAACCTTTGACCTGAGTGTGGCAGCCTTGGGCAGATCCCTGCTCTTACAGCTTGGACTTGGCCTGCACTGGGGGACTGGAGACGGAATCCCAGAATGACAGGACTCTGGTCTCAGCTGGCTAATTATCTGCCCACCTATTTGGGGTGTGGAATAAGTGTAAGAAGAGCAAAGACCATGGATCGAACATGTGCCAGACATGATTACTTTATTTAACCCGCACACACCTTTATTATCTCTATTTTATAGATGAGAAAACCAAGGGTTAGAAATATTGAGTCATTTGCCCAAGGTCATTCAACTCTGACATAGTGTGGCTAGGATTTGAATCCAGATCTGCATTTCTCCAAATCGTGGGACTGTAATACCTTTGTAGGTAGCTCCTGCAGCCCCACCAGGCCCCATTGTGAGACAACTGGGTGAAATATGGAAATATACCTGGCACCAGGAGTGAGTTTAAACACCAAGTTTAAACTAGTCAAGATTATTTTGGTCTCATCTTGCCTTTAAATGTGGGCTGGAGAATGGGGCTGGTTTAGCTTGCTTTCTTTCCTTTCTTGAACAATTATTTATGGAGTGTATGTTATATTCCAAGGACTTTTCTAGGCACTGGGAAATTCCAGGGAACAAGATAGACCACACTTATTATCTGTGTGACCAGACAAGTGTGTCACTTATTGAGCTAGTTATTAAGCTAGTGAATGTCACCCCAATCCACCTTCTGTATTGGACTTTGAGATACTGGGGCTAGGACTCTGCAAACCGGTTCTCCTTTGGCAGAAGAAAGAGGAGGACCACTCGCCTCCAGTTTTCCTCAGCACTTGTGGTCTGGTGTCATTGTGCCCCCTCAAATGTGTCAGCACAGTGGTGGGAGCAGCTACCCCTCTTCTGCAGCCTCTAGAAGACAGGCCTCTGGTCTCAACTAGCCATTTCTGGCCCCATTTCTGGGCTCCTAGGTTTTCATAGCCCAATCTCTTCCTTTTGTTTCCCAGCCCTGGAGTGGGAGCTGGTTTCTCCAGTGATTATCTCTGTGTTCCCTTTATTTTAGTCCCCCAATATCTATAACCAATGGTGTGCTAGTAAACATTGAACCAGGTCTTAAGAAAAACAAACAAAACACCAGAAAGAAACTTAATATGTAATGTTTGCCAACTTCCATAATATAAATAATTTGCCGTATTTTATTTTAGTGGTGCTAAGGGTTGAACCCAGCATCTCCCACATGGTACTTTACCACTGAGCTACATCCCCGGCCACTGTAGATAATTTGAAACTACCATGATGATATTCTTGAGCTTCACAAGCTGTTAAGAATGTATCCAATACACAAATGCTGGAAACCAATCCCCTATATGAAAATCTCTCTGTTGAAATACATAGTTTGGTTTCTATTTTCATGACTGGAGTGTGACTGATAAAACTTAAGTTTCAGGGTGTCTGGTTTTTTGGCAATAAAATGTGTTATGCTCGAATTCGGGACCTCCAAAAGACCACTAGAGACCAAGATCGATGTAAGCAGCAAAGAGGTGTTTATTGCGAGCTAGTTCGGTCCTCCACACGCACACAGCAACTGGTGACTCTGAGAGTCCAGGGTTTGCAGCAGTTTTATATACTCTTTGGGGACTTCACATACATCATAGCATCTCTTAGCAAATCATCACACACCGCAGGAAAATCATAAAACAACTCTAAAACATGATTAGTACATTCACTGGCAGGAACAAGTTGGGTAAGGGTGATTGGTTAGTACAAGAGGGGGATTCGTTTGAACTGATTGGTTTAGGCCACAAGGGGAGTACTTGCTGAACTACATGGTTTCCCACCATAAACTACTGGGAGGGTCATCTGGCATCCCAGGTAG
Source organism: Marmota marmota marmota (assembly GCF_001458135.2). NCBI lineage: Eukaryota > Metazoa > Chordata > Mammalia > Rodentia > Sciuridae > Marmota > Marmota marmota. The sequence goes on along the minus strand of NW_025999977.1, from coordinate 22,320,971 downwards.
TTCCCTATCTCATGCTGATTGGTGGCTGCTAGGGGGTTGCTATGGGTCCTTACCTAGCCTGACTGAGTCAGGGACACCTGGCTTCTCAGATCTCTCCAGTTATTTGTAGATAAACAACTCAGCAGGGTGGGTATGTGCCTAGGAGTGCTCTGTGGGTCTTTCCAAGGACAAGGGTCACGCCCCCTTCCTTGGACAGGCTTTGCTCTGAGATAGAGGTTGGTTTTTCAAGGCAGTCTTTATAGACAGGTAAATCGAGTCAGGTCAGATGGAGGAGGCCAGAGTGAGTCCCGCCAGTTGGAGACTGTCCCCAGAGGGATTGAAATGTTAATTTCTTCAGAGTCCTTTCTCTACCCTTATCAAAAACCTCCCCCCCCAACCTGTTGCCAAAGTAACCTGTCCCAGGAGTTGCCCCTCCCTACAGGGAACTATAAGGTTGTTGAAGGGTCCTTGGCTGCTCCATCCTGCCCTTCCCCCTTCAGCGCACCTGTTTCCCTTTTGGCCATCCCACAGCGCATTCCTGGAGAAAGATAAGGGGAAGAGAGCAGGAGAACAAAGGAAGCCTAGGACATACAAAAAGGCAGAACACTTCGCTTCACGAGATACCAAGATACCAGATAAAATCCCCTTCTCCCTCCCAGGAGAAGTCTACATTACCTCTTTTTGTAAACCCTGCTTTATATGCTCGCCTTGGCGTGCTTCTCTAATGTTCAAACTTCAACTTGAGGGGAAGCAGGACTTGGCACTGATAACCTGCAGTATCACTAGGATGATGAAAGTAGGTGAAGTATTTTAATAATAGTTCACAGAGGTGTTCCAGAGGCGTTTATAACCCAGGGGGACCTCAGAGCAGGAGTGGAGCCTGGTGACTCAGAATCAGAGAAGGAGTCATGTCAGTGACTGGGTTGTGATGTCACAATGTGCATGTAGATACCTTGCTCATCAAGGATTCCAGGACTGAATATTGTGCAAACCGAGAAAACACACAAACCCAAGGGGCAAACAATTTATTATATTCAGCTAATATGATAGGTGGGGCAGGGTTAGACTTTTACTCATTCCTTTATTCAGTTGTACCAAGAAAAGAAAACTCAGCCCCCCCTCCCATTGATTTAATCTTCCCCTCCCAAACCACTGAGTAGTGAGAGAAGGAAACAATCTTTAAATTTGCAAGTCATCAGGATTTCCATTTCTACTATTGAAATAATTTTTTTTGAATGGCCCAGAATTTGCATAAATTCTTAGTCTTCTCATTTCCTCTGCCTGCTCCTTTCCTTGATGACCCTGAGGTATGTGGGAATGTATATAACCAATTGGCAGAGGGGTTATCAGATCCACATGGCCTCTGTGGACAAGTCTCATCTAGTCTTTTATTGCTTCCTGGCACCCATACCTGGATCCTGGCACTGGCACCGAACCACCTCTGTCTCCATCTGGCTCTACCCATCTCTCCTTCCCTATGGAACTACATCTTGGGAAAGAACAATTCTCACCATTGCTGCTTTATCCAGGGGGGCACAGACTAGAAGAAACTCTGATCTGTGTGGATATGGGGAGCATCCATTAAACTAGGAACTATGGATACAGAGAATGCAAGTTTATTGGTTTATTACTTTCAAAATATTGTCCCCATTATGTATATACATATATAAATATATATAATATATATTATACATACATAATATGTATATTTTAACACCACATTCAACAGAGAACACAAGAAGGTATATGTTTAGAGTTTTAAAATATAATTGGTTCCTTTGCTTACCAAAGTTATTTTTCATGCTTATTGTAAAACAAATAAATAAAACAACCTAAAAGTATATTTCTCAATGTCCAATGAAGGGAAGAGCATTCCTCTGTTCTCTTGGTTTGGCCAAAAACATACAGCTTCCAAAAATATTCTTCCTTTGGAAGGGTGCCAGGGTTCTTTCAGGGGCTAACTAGGCATTATCTCTCCTAAGACACTAGGACTCTTCTTACTTTTGAAAGTCAGGTCTCAGCAAGGACATTTTCCATTGAGTTTGGAAAGTACGAATTAGAGAAAAAGAATAAGGCCTGGGGACCAGGCTGGAAGATGGGATGTGTATAGGGGGTGGGGGTGGGCAGTTGAGGATAAAAAGTGCAATAGAAGATGTGTTTCTGGAGCTGGTCTTCGATTGGATTTCCAACGGTGCTTCTGCCATGCCTTCCTTTATGTGTTCCCAGGGGACTCTAGTTTGAGTATATTCTGCAGTGATTGATGATGTTTATAGAATGGTGTGAAGACATAGGCACAGTGGCGTCCTTTCTCTATTACAATATGCTAAGAATAGGATGGGTTACTGGATCCCAATATAATACAAGTAGTTTGATGAGCTCTGTGTGCTGTCTCTCACTCTTTCTCTCACTCTCATTTGATCCTTCCAATAGCCCCATGTGGTGGAAAATTCTATTTAATAAACGAAGAAATGGAGGCATAGGGTTTTGATTTAACATCTGAGTAACCATCTTAAATGGTAAGGGCTATCTTATGAGATAAGGTTCGATTTCCTGTACTTCCTCTTACCCAAACTATCCCAATCCCCATTAGTGACCCACCCCTTAGTACCATAACCCTAAGCCAATCCCATGCTTTCCCACCCACCTTGCTCTGACGCAAGAACCTCCCCTTATCCCATAGCGCCACAGCTACATCTCCAAACCCCTACCCCAGAAAAGCTGAACACCTGAATATCTTGGGGCCTCTCTCTACTCTATAGAAAGATGAGCTTTATTTGTCAGCTTTGACCAATAAAGCTTTGTGTGGATCTCTGCTTGGTTTCCGTCCTTCATTTCTCACTCATCCGTCTCTTGGTTTCTTACTTTCCTTTCAGGAGGCCTATAACAGTTGAAATGACCATCCTTGGATCTCACAGAAAGTAAAAAGTAGAACTAAGACCACTCTCAGCTCACCTAATTCTCAGCCCAGGACTCTTTTCTCCATAACAAGTTTACCCTATAATGCAAGTGATGAAGAACCAACTGATTTTCCTTCTGTTTCTTTTGGAGATTGGGTATTCCAGATGAGAACCCAGGATGGCTGCTCCGCCCCAAAGTCAGAAACAGTGTGGAAATCACAGTTACCAAATATCTAGGGTAGTCTAGGCAAAGAAGAGGTATAGTCAAAGCACCCAAGTTTAAAATCCGTACTTTGAGGAACTGCAATTAGTCCACTGTAGCCAGAGTTCAGGGTCATGCAGATGAGGCAGGAGTCAATTCATAAAGGGCTTTCTACATCATGGAATAGACTATATTATATTTGTGATTTGTCAGTGCCTCTTTCTGTGGGAACATTATGCATCCCTGCCCTGTAGAAATCAAATGTGACCATGTAACTTGTTCTGGTCCATGACATGACATGGGAGTTGATATAAGAAAGATGGGAGTCAATGGATTAAGAGAGAGAGAAGAAAAAAAAGGTTTAGATTTTATGATTTCATTCATCCAAACTTTCATCCAATAAGTGTGCATTGAGTTTTTACTTGTGTTCAATGTTGTTCTAAGAAAACTGAGGAATATAGGAGCAGGAAAAAACAGAATTTCTTCCCAGGAGGAGTTCTATCTAAATGAAAATATAAAGTGAACATACAAGAAACAAATAGAGAATAAAACAAAATACTATATCCAGATACTAAGCTCACTGGCAGGTGGCACAATGGAGACAACACTGGTGTGGATGTCAGAAGATTCTGCATTTTTGGTGGGAATATACAATGATTCAGAAGTTGTGGAAAACAGTGCATGGATTCTTAAAAAATTAGAAGTAGAACTGCCATACAATTCAGCAATTGGTATATATCCAAGGGAGTTGAAATTAAAAGTAGTCTTATAGAGATAGCTATACACCCATGTTCATAGCAGTATCATTCACAATAGCCAAAAAGTGGGAGAAATCAAACATCCACTGATGGATAAGTGTATACACAAAAGCTTACATGTACACATAATGAAATACTGTTTGGTTTTTAAAAGGAAGGAAATTCTCATATAAGCTATATGAGATGAAACTTGAGGACACTATGCTAAGTGAAATAAGCCAACCACCAAATGACCAATTCCTTGGAATCCCACTCATATGAGGCACCTAGAGTAGTCAGATTCATAGAGATAGAAGATAGAATGGTAGTTGCCTGGAGCTGGAGGGAGGAAGGATTTGGTGGGGGCAGATCTCATTTAATGGTTTTGCAAGATGAAAAGAATTCTGGAGATTGGTTGTACACCAGTGTGAATGTCCTTAACACTACTGAACCATACACTTTAGAATGACTAGGATGATGTTATATGTGTCTTAACAGTATCAAATAAATAAATTAGATATTTAAAAATCATACAAAGGTTCAAAAGCCTCTGGGTTTTGTTCAATCGATGAAAAAAAAAAAAAAAAAAACACCTGAGATCAGACTAACAAATATTATTTAGGTTTTGCTTTACTTTGTTTTGTGTTACTGGGGATTGAACCCAGGGCTCCAAGCATGCTTGGCAAGTACTCTATTACTGAGCCACTTCCAGCCCGAATTAAGGTGTTTTTTTTTTTTTTTTTCAACCACAGAACATTTTGCTGGACTCTGGATTTGCCTAGGGTAAAGGAATATGATCATTCATGTTAAGTTCTCAATGTTGAATGTTTATGATCCCTTAAATTCTTATGCTAAAGTCCTAAACCACTATGTGATGGTATTTAGAGATGAGGCTTTTGAGATGTCATTAGGTCATGAGGATGGAGCTTTCATCAATGAGATCGGTTTTCTAGGCACATTTGTAAACCCAGCAAATCTGGAGGCTGAGGCAGGAGGATTTCAAGTTCAAGGCCAGCCTTAGCAACTTAGTGAGGCCTTATCTCTAAATAAAAAAAATAAAAGGGGCTAGGAAATTCAGCTCAGAGGTAGAACACTGGTCTAACATATGTGAGGCCTTGGTTTCAATCTCCAACATTAAAGAGAATAAAATCCACCCTGGGATAAGAAAAGGAATTAACCAGCTTTAGGACACTTTCCCCAAACCTCCCCATTCCTCTGTATGGTTTTTAAAACAATTTATGAATGAATCATAATAGTCAGTTGAGCTAAAGTATAACCACCACCAACAGCAACCATAAAAACATTTGTAAACTTGAGAACCAGAGTGGGGGGAAGACAGAAATAGAAGGAATGCTATCAAATAATATGACTTGATTTCTTGCCTCCATAAGGAACCAGAATATTTGGGCTGGAGTTGTAGCTTAGTGGTAGAGCACTTGCCTAGCACGTTCCAGGACCTGGGTCTGATACTCAGTATCACATAAAATATATTGTGTCCAACTACAATTACAAAATAAATAAAGAAAGAAACCAAAATATCAAATTTCTTCTTTTAAAGAAGTTAGTCTTCTTGGAAACGTTTGTCATTCATTCCAAAGATTCTACGTTTGAGTCCAGCAATCTTGGAACTCTTATTCAGGACGTCTTTCAAATGCTGTGGCATTTGCTTTTTAATTTTTTCAACATTGGCAAACCTGCATCCCTTGGAGGTCACCTTGAGTTTCAGCAAGTGTGCTGGAATTGCGCTGTGTCATCTTACCAACCTGAGCCACGTTTCCCAGAATGCCCTCTCCAGTATAGTCCTAGGTTAGAGGGGGTCATGAGAAATTTGCAGGCAGGATTTGGAAGGTAGATTTGTATCAACAGCATAAGGCTCTGACTGGTGCTGGTGCTGGCGCCAGCTGTGATATAACTGGTGCACACTGTCATTGGCCCCCTTGGGAGTCTGGGGTTCAAGGAACAGCCACTGCTTCACCTGCTGTAGCTTCTCGGACTCCAGGGTGACACAGGTGCAGCCCCACAGCCAAGATGCTTCCGCAGGTCAAACACATCAAGGAGGCAGTGAGGGACCCACATGGGGTCCAGTTTCTCCTCACTGTCTCTACTTCATGTCAAATTTTCTTCATGACTGCTGACCCTGCTGGTCTGAAGAGGCCGCACATCCTCCATACCCACACATTGGCTGCAGGCACCTTCACCAGCAACCATGGTTGTGTAAAATTTAATCCATAAAAAAAAAAAAAAAAAAAACCTTGGGCTGGGGTTGTGGCACAGTGGTAGAGTGCTTTGTCAAGCACTTGTGAGGCACTGGGTTAATATTATTAAAAAATACATCCTTGGTTTTCTGTCACTCATAGTGGCTCTTTTCTGATTGCTGCTACTTAATTACATGTAAAAGTCATTCAGAATCAAGTCTGAAAAAATAAGGTAGAGGAACAAGCCGAACTATTTGGGGCCTAAAATTCAGGGTTACAATATAAGAATCAAAATCTATTTCTTGTACAGTTCATAGTGAGATCTGAAGGTCGTTTCCAAAGAGAAGTTCCAAAATTATTTTGAGTCAGGACTATTTGTAAGGACAAAATTCATTTGGACACACTTTGTGATGTTTGTTTATGAAGTCCCTTATTTTATATTTGTAGAAACTCTCCCCTCTATGCTGGTTTGCAGAAGGACAGTGTGACCCATGGTAAATGACAGCACACAATGAAACAGAGCACAATCAAGTTACAGACTGTGTAGTGTTGGCATGGAATACTGTAGAATTCTGGGAGGAAGGGGGAATCTGGATGAGCCAGGGAATGCTTCAGTAAGCAGGTGAAGTGTGATTGAAACAAGGAACAGAGCTTTAGATGGGATCAGCGTAAATCAAAATACAGGGATCCTGTGGAGCAGGGAGATAAAGCAACTGACCATCTTGAGTGGGCATGTATTTGGGCAATAATATTTTTCAAAAGTGCCCCCTCACTAGCAGAATCAAAAACAAACTTTTGCTGGACATGATGGTGCACGCCTGTAATCCCAGAGGCTTGGTAGGCTGAGACAGGAGGATCGCAAGTTCAAGGCCAGCCTTAGCCACTTAGAAAGGTCCAAAGCAATTTAGTGAGACTCTGTCTCAAAATAAAAAAAAGAAATTAAAAGGGCTGGGGATGTGGCTCAGTGGCTAAGCACCCCTGGATTCAATCACTGTTACCAAAAAGGAAAAATTAAACCTTTGCCTGAAATACAGTCTCCTCCATATCTGTGTTCATCCACCTGCCTTCATTTTAAAGAACTTGAAGTGCCCTGAATTCATTTTCCATTCAACAAATATTAGTCCTACTATGTACCCACCTGTGTGCTGGAAGGGAATATGATGGGCCCTGCTTTCATTGGCCTTCTGATTTAATGAGGGAGACAGACACTGGCAATTATAATGCAGCATGAACCACGTGATAGGGACAAATTTGGGAGTCAAAGCCAAGGATGATGCCATTGAAAACAACAGAATGATGAGCAAGAGTTCCCCAAGTGAAGGAGAGAGTAGGGAGGGAGAAGAGCAGCAAGGAGTGGGCAGGAGCTTGGAAGGCAGGGAAAGCCTGTACTTTGGAGGAACTCAAAGTCATTTCCAGTGATTACAGCAGAGAATGAAGGGCTCTGAGGCTGGAGGGGGAGCGGGGACGGCCGAGTAGGGCCTGGAGAACCACACAGGAGTCCAGGCCCAAGGAAAATGGGGACAATGGAAACAGGGAAACTGTGGATCCAATTTTTGTTTTGCATCCAGAAATCACTCTGGCTGTAAAGTAGAGTGGGCTGGAGTTGGCAGGGAAAATAAGGGCAAGACTGGATACAAATGATTACTTAGGAAGTTAGCGGGAGAGAAAGAATTTGACCTACACTAGTATAGATGTGGAAATGGCAGTGGATGATTTCAAGAGACATGACTGCAGTAGGGAGTGAGCCAAGGGCCTTGGTGCATGCTCGAAATCCCAGACACTAGGGAGGCTGAGGCAGGAGGTGTGCCAGTTGGAGGCCAACCTGGCAATTTAGGAACCATGTATCAAAATATAATAAAAAGAACTGGAGAGGTAGCCCAGTGATGGAGTGTTTACCTAGCATGTAGGAGACCCTGGTAAGGTCAGAGGAAGAGGTAAGACTAAGCAAAAAGGGAAATGGACCCCAGGCAACTTGCTGGGCAGCACCTCACAAACACCAACTACAGGTTTTTGCTGAGAAACTTTCAGAAAGGTTATTGTTTAAATCAGAGCATACGTGATCTGGAGTCCACAGGGAATTGGGATATGCGCGACCTGGATTCCAGGGCATCTCCAAAGAATGAAAAAAAAACTGATCAATATTTTGATTGGACTGAAGGCTGCATGAATACCTCATGGACACTGAATGCCTTTCATAGGAAGCCAGGGGATGACTTCCACTGGCACTCTTCTCGGGTACCCTCTCAGCCATGGGAGTTTTACTTTGCTTTAATAATTTTTTTTTTTTTTTTGCCATGCTGGGGATCAATCCCAGGACCTCACACATGCCAGGCAAGCTTTAATAAATTCTTAAACTTGCATTCATCAAATTCTTTGAATTCATGAGACAAAGAACCCGCCAACTCCATGCTCTGTGTTATTGGGTTCAATCCCCAGTACTGAAAAAGGAAGGAAGGCCGAAAGGAAGGAAGGAAAGATTGGAGGTGATGAAATGAGAAAGAAAAAGCAGAGACAGAACTCAAGAGCTACATGTTTAAAAGAGCTTCAGGGGATGAAGATCCATCATAGGAGACTAAGAAGATCTGATTGCAATTGAAAGAATTCCAGAAGAGTGGAGTCATCCAAGCAAAGAGATTAAAGTAATCAAGAAGCAAGAGGTACTCCGTCGGAGCCAACCCTTCCAAGGAGGGTTCCAGTAAGGTCAGTATTGGTTAGGACTCTGGTTCATGCGTTACTACTTTACTATTTACAGTTACACCAACTTTATTTTTCAGCAATTCAACTCTATAATTGCAAAGGGATGTATGATAATATTTATAGAGCTTTATTTATAATAACCTTAAACTGGAAACCCTCAAACATTCATCAGTAGAAGTATGGATTCATACAACATGGAATATTTATAGAATGCTTAAGATAAAAAGAACCACTCATATAATATTACTTCTGGATGTTACAGTTATTGAGCAAAGGAAACCAAATGCAAAAGACTATACTGTATGATTTTATTTAAATGAAGTTCAAGAACAAACAAAACTTCCTGATGATAGAAATATGAATTACCAAAGTTCCTTAGGAGGAATATAGATCAGAAAGGGACATAAAAGAATCTTGAGAAGTGTTAGAAAGTTTCTATCTCTTTATATGGTAGGTGGTTACATGCAAAAATTCTTCAGGCTCAACACTTAAGATTTGTAGACTTTACTGTATATAAATCAATATCAAATAAATAAATAAATGAACCCATTGCTTCAGTACAGCTAGAAGTTCTATAACCCTTGTAGGAAAATGATTCAAAGGAAGACTCATGTTGGATGAATTAGATGCTCTCTTCTTTGCTAAATCTCAGTGGTTATTGATAATGGGGTATCATAGGCTGATATCTAGGACTCTGGAGACTGGGTAACATAAAACTGCTCAAACTCATTTGCTATATGACATCCTGAACCCTGTCCCCTTTCTCCAGAAGAGGGGGCAGGGTAGAGGGGGTGCCTGGAGCAGTCATCACACTCTCCCTCTACTTCCCTTCTTCCCAGCCCTGGGCAGTGGAGAAGAGTGGGAGGAAGTGTAAGCTCTTGGGATCCAGAGGGTGCTTGAGTTGGAATCCAAAGTCTGAGGATCATTTTCATGGGAAGTAAATACTGCTGGTCATTTCTGGGCATCTCTTTGTTCCATCCCCCAGACGTGTGCCAAAAGGCTGATGAGGACCATCAGGATCTGATCAGGATGATTCAAAAACAAAAAACAAAAACAAAACAGTTCCGGAGATTGAACCCAGGAGTGTTCTACCAATGAGCTACATCCCCAGATTGTCCACCTTTTTAATTTTTTATTTTGAGACAAGGTAACACAAAGTTGCCCAGGCTGGCTAGGAGCTTGTGATCCTCCTGCCTCAGCCTCTCAAGGAGGTAGGATTACAGGCATGCACCACTGTGCCCACACAATTGAAAGATTCACATCAAATGGCCAAATAAACAAACACCTATTAACATTTAGTACAGAGAAAAGGTGTCAAGAATTAAATTTCCCCTTTGCTTTGTGCCTCTTCCTATCATTTTAAAGCATAGGAGCAATGATGATAGGATTTGGGAACTGGAATGAGGAAAGAGTACAATAGAGGAATTCTGCTTCTGTTTCCTTTTCTATACACGTAAAAACTTGATTGTGTATGTGTGGAGGGTACTGGGAACTTAACCCAGGGGTGAATCCACCAAGCTACATTGCCAGCCTTTTATTTATCTTTATATTATATGATGTTTATTATTATTATTAATAATAGTAGTAATAGTAGTACTTAGGTTCTGGGGATTGAGCCTAGAGCGCTTAAACACTGAACTACATCCACATCCCCAATCGTTTTTATTTTTTTTATTTTGAGACAGAGCCTCACCAAGTTGCTTAGGGCATCACTTAAGAAACTGAGACTGACCTTGAACTTGGAATCCTCCTGCCTTAGCCTCCTGAATGGCTGGAATTATAGGCATGCACCACCATGCCCAGAATAACCTTGATACATTCTATAGCCAGGAGATGGCCAAGTCCATCTTCAATCAAAAACTCTAAATTTGGAGCTGAAGGTGTAGCCCAATGGTAGAGGACTTGCTCAGCATGTACAAGACCCTGGGTTCAATACAGCATCATAGATAGACAAATAGATAGATAGTTAGACAGACAGATAGATGATAGATAAATAGATAGAACTCTAAATTCTATCTATGGAGAATTGGGAAAGTTCATGGGATGTACCTATTCCATGCAGTATTATTTTAGGCAATGTAGACAGAATGTCACAAACTCAGGCCCTGGTTTCCTGCCTGGACTGGGCTTTCCTTCTGAATATTTGAAATTGAATAAAATAAAAAACTGTCTCCAGGTTTAGTCTGCTCACTTCTTTTTAGCGGGGAGTTGGTTCCAGCCGGTCATGAAATCTGGGTAGGGAGACGAACATTTCCTTTGAGAAGAACTATTAGTTTTCAGTTTGCTTCCAGCCCGTGTTTTGGGTCTTTTCCCAGAGGTTCTAAGGAGGAATCGTCTGTCTCAGATGTGAAAATAAAAAAATAAAAATAAAAAAATAAAATGAGTTCTGCAAAATCACAGTGGCTTGGAAACTATGTAACTATAGTCTTTTTGCTATAAACATAATTTTTTAAAATTCAAGAGCTTTTGTTTTTTCTTTCAGGAAAAAAAATGTGGTTTTATATACACATACGCACTGTGGGGTAGGATGGGGGTGTGCAGAACAAGATACTTTTCATTCCATTTGTTTCAAGCAATAACTCAGAGGCTCTGGAGAAAATAAACCACACATAAATAGTAGAAAACAGACTGCATCTTGTTGCTATGGCAACGCCCTACTTATATCACATTAAGCTGATTCATGTCTTTTCTCACCTCACTGTTAATAAATTATAGTGGCTGATGAGAATTAAGCTGGCTGGAAGAGTTGGCGTGGACAAGATGCATATTAATTTGTCATTCAGTTCTGGGTGCCCCATAATCTTTTTTTTTTTTTTAAAGGGAATAGCTATCTTTATCAAATAATGAATTTTTAAAAACATAACTTTTGTAGTCTTTCACTAAAACTTAAGAGTCTCAGGTTTCAATATTGGTTGCTTTCTGGCTGCTCCAGGCTTACAACTCTTGTAGAGGAAAAAAATACACATGAGCAGAGAGCCTGGAAAATTCCCACTTGCTTCTTTTCCTAGTATCTCATCTTCTTAATTCCAGTGTTTAAACAATCCTTCTTTTCTTTTCAGCTATTTTAATTTATATACAGACTAGTCCCGCCTACACATAGAAAACAACAACATTAAAAGGCAAACAGAAACTGGGTTCAAGATAGACTATAGACCATGGAAAATATTGGCAACACATTTAATAAGCAATGGACTGATTTTATTTGTGTACTAAAAAACAAAAAATAAAAAATCACACAAACCTCTTGCAGACCAAACAAAAACCCAAACCATACAAACCAACCAATAGATAGTCCTTTAGTGAATTCTCAGATGATATGTGAAGTCAGCTCATTGCAAGAGTGAGACCAAGGGTCAACCAATATCTGAAAATATGCTCAAATTTCCACTATTATTACAGACATTAAAATAGCAAAGAGTTGCAAATTTTATTCCATGCCATATGAGGAAGCATTAAGTAGCTCTATGATTTTGAATTGGATATGATGTAGGGGGTGGGGGGACAGACCCTCTCAGACATTGATTTTTGTAGTATAATTTGGAATAACTTTCATGGAAGTAAATGTGGCTGTACTTATCAAAATCTTAAATGCTTAAATGTACATCCACACAGCAGTTCCCTTCAATGAATTTATTTACGATATACTGTTGCATATGTGGTTGAAGATATTTTATGAGGATTTTCTTTGCAACATTGAGTGCAATAGCAAAATTAGACAATTAATTTAGAAACCCAGGTAGGAGACCTCCAAGATGGCGTCGGTTGTACCAGTGAAAAGAGAAGAAGCTCATGTGTGTCAGACTACAGGAGCTGCCTAGCTAGATACTAATGTGGGATTTCATCCCTACAGGCATTGTTGGAGCATTTCAGAGAGGTTACTACTGGTACTACAACAAGCCCACCAACGTGAAGAAGTAGGGATAGCCAGGGTTAGCATGGTGTTGTCAGTGTCTGTGTTCACAGCTCTCTTAAGGGGAACTCAAACATAAGTGATGACACAAGTACCACTGAAGAGGTCCCAGTATGGAGGACACACTCTACTCCTGACCCATGACCAACTTCCCTTTAGGAATAACTCAAATTATGGCCAAGTCCTTTTATATACTGAGAATTAAGACCCAACAAAAATCAACTGATAAGTGTGGGGAAAAAATTCCAGGAAGATTGCAAATGCATATCAATAGATGACTAGTTAGTAAAATTGATTCATTTATGCAGTGGAACACTACATAACTGTTAAAAAAAAAAAGACTTTACGTGCTGAGAAAACATTTGATAAAATACAGCATCCTTCATGCTCAAAACTCTTGAAAAACTAGGGATAACAGGAACATACCTCAACATTTTAAAGGCTGTCTATGCTAAGCCCCAGGCCAATATCATTCTAAATGGAGAAAAATTGAAAGCATTCCTTCTAAAACCTGGAACAAGACAGAGATGCCCTCTTTTGCCACTTCTATTTAACATAGTTCTTGAAAATCTAGCCAGAGCAATCAGACAGATGAAAGAAATTAAAGGGATACAGATAGGAAAAGAAGAACTCAAATTAGCACTATTTGCAGACAATATGATTCTATACCTAAAAGACCCAAAACATTCCACCAGAAATCTCCTAGAACTAATAAATGAATTCATCAAAGTAGCTGGGTATAAAATCAACACCCATAAATCAAAGGCATTTCTATACATCAGTGACAAATCCACTGAAAGTGAAACTAGGAAAACCACCCCATTTATAATAGCCTCAAAAATAAAAAATAAAATACTTGGGAATAAACTTAACGAAAGAGGTGAAAGACCTCTACAATGAAAACTACAATACGCTAAAGAAAGAAATTTAAAAAGACCTTAGAAGATGGAAAGATCTACCTTGTTCTTGGATAGGCAGAATTAATATTGTCAAAATGACCATTCTACCAAAAGCACCATACAGAGTCAATGCAATTCCAATCAAAATCCCAATGGCATTCCTCATAGAAATATAAAAAGTAATCATGAAATTCATCTGGAAAAATAAGAGACCCAGAATAGCCAAAGCAATCCTTAGCAAGAAGAATGAAGCAGGTAGCATTACAATACCAGACCTTAAACCATACTACAGGCGAATAGTAACTAAAACAGCATGGTATTGGCACCAAAATAGACTTGTAGATCAGTGGTACAGAATAGAGGACAGAGTCTAACCCACATAACTTACCTTATATTACCTTATATTAGACAAAGGAGCCAAAAACATACATAAGAGAAAAGAAAGCCTATTCAACAAATGGTGCTGGGAAAACTAGAAATCCACATGTAACAAAATGAAATTAAACCCCTATCTCTCATCATGCACAAAACTCAACTCAAAGTGGATCAAGGACCTAGGAATTAAACCAGAGACCTTGCACCTAATAGAAGAAAAAGTAGACCCAAATCTCAATATCAACATATCAATAGCAGTGTTGGAAGTAGAAGAAAAATTAACAATGCTTACAAAATTAACTTCCACCTAGAATGACAAGCAAATCAAGCCTGAGGACATGATAAAGATATTTCCAGTCATGTGACATTTTAAAACTTTTTCTTCTCCAGTGCCTTTTCTCAGGAAGCTACTAATGTACCTACTCCATAACTATTATGGCACCGTGGCACACACCTCTAATCCTGGTGACTCCAGAGACTGAGGCAGGAGGATCACAAGTTCAAGTTCAGCCTCAGCAACTTAGTAACTGTCTCAAATAAAAAATGAAAAGGGTGGGGGATGTTGCTCAGTGGTAAAGAATCCCCAAGTTCAACCCCAGTAACCACAAAAACAAAAACAAAAAGGGGAAACTCCCAGACCTGTGGAAACAAGGCAGCCAGCATAGGAAAGTTGTAAAGAGACCCAGGCAGAGAGCTGCAGACCAAGAAAGGACCAGAGCGGACATGTAATAGCACACAGAAAGGGAAGGCTACCCAACAATCTTGACTGTGTGGGAAACTATGCGAGAGGCATAGAACAGAGTTCTTGGGGATGTTAGAAAACTCAGTAATAGGTTCAGGAAAAATTTAAGTAAATAAAAAGAAAAAAGGCAATGAATAACTACAAGAAAATCAAAGTGCTTTGTAATGTAACGAGAGTACAGCTGAGCAGTATGCAAGATTTATTGAACATAAAAATGACTATGGATTTAGCAAAAAAAACCTGATATACTATTTTGAGAGAATGTGGAGGAGAAAGGAAAGTGTTACAAAGTTAAAATCTTCAGCTGCTAGAATAGGAAAAATAGACAATACAGTAATTGATCAACCAAGAGAGAGCAGAACACACTTCTTATTTGACACATGGTGATAAATAACAGAAAGAACATCAAGTGGATGCCTTTTGGGTGGTGGGGAGACATTGGCAACAAGGGCAGTGATTGGTATTTTTTTAATTATATCACTGTTAGTACTATTTGGCTTTATAAGCCACATAGATTTTTAAGCACTTGGCAAATCTAAGGTTTTGACACCTCTGTAATGATGCTTCTTCTTTCTTAGTTCAGTGTCTATGAAGCCCTGAGTCACTCATGTCTTAAAATAGGATAGTAAGTTTAAAAAGTGTGTGACAAAGTGAGAAGGATAGAGGAAAATGTGTACCTTTTGTCATTACTTTTCATATAACTTTCTAGATTTAGCCTCCAAAATATTTACTAACTGAGCAGGGAGTGGTGGCGCAGGCCCATAATCCCAGTGGCTGGGGAGGCTGAGGCAGGAGGATCACAAGTTCAAGGCCAGCCTCAGCAATTTAGCAAGGCAGTAAGTAACTTAGAGAGATCCTGTCTCAAAATAAAAAAATTAAAATTTAAAAAGATTAGTGCTAATCCCTCAAAACTTTATCCTCTCATATTCTTCGTATTTAAAATATGTTCAAGGGCATGCTAAAGAAAGTTTTTGTAACTGTGACACTAAAGCCAGGAGAGTGTGGGAAGAAAAATGGCCTTAGCTTTTCAGTTGATTCTTTATATTTACATAAGATACAGAATAAAAAATGAAATTAGCATTGTTTCAGGATAGCTAAAAATCAGGAAATTTACTAATGTAACTCACTACCTTAATAGGTTATATGAAAAAATATGTATTCACTCTGGTGCATACAGAAAAGGGATTTAATAAAATTTAGCACCTATCATTGATTGGGACCTTTAAGGTAGACTTCCTGGACTTGAGAAGGAATATGTTTCAAAAACTAACAGCAGATATCATACTTTATGGTGAAATATAAATGGTGTTCCTCAGTTTCTTGGAAAAGTCCACTAAGATCAGGCACAAGCCCGGGAAATCCCTGGTGTAGTTTAACATTATTCTGCTCTTATTCGAATGATAACATAAGAAAAGGAAGAAGGAGATTCAATATAGGGGAAAAATATGAACTTGTCATTATTTACAGATTATTTAATTATCTATTGAGAAAATACAAAGAATCAACTGAAAAACCTCTGAGTAATAAGCAAATTTAGGACTGGGGGTGTAGTTCAGTGGTTGAGCTACTTGCCTAGGTTCCATTCTCAGCACAAAAAAAATAAAAATAAAAATAAAAATGAAACAAAAAAGAAAAGTTTCAAAAGAAGTTAGATTACTAGATCACTATTTCCTCAACTTCAACTTATTGGGAAACATGAAAATTAGAGAATGCCAAGAAAAATATTCTCACTCATGATAACAACAAATGCTACCAACTACATATGAATAAACAAAAATTGAAATCACGATTTCTCATTTAAAAATTTCACAGATTATGTGGTAAAATATAAATCACAGATGAAACTAGATAAAGAAATATCTTGTGCTATTCTTGCAATTTTTTGGCACTTTAAAAATTACATCAAGGGAGTGCGGAAGATGGCGGCGAGGGGAGTGCATTGCCCCCGTGTGCCGCGTCACTGTGTGGGAGAATGACGAGTCAGGACGGCTAAAGGCTATCTTGTTAGGAATTTCCAGCAATAGTGGGGTGCTCCGGAACCTGGAGGAAGGATTTCCATTGCACGAGGATCGGATACGGGGACTCAAACGCGAGAGATTTGTCACACGGAGGGTCACACTGCTTATTCAGCAAATCGCCCTGTGGCTAGAGTCTGCAGCGTGCGCTGGGAAACGAGGAGATAGCGATGCAGGGATACAGCGCTGCAGTTTCTGCCAGCCGTGCAAGCACCGTACTCAGTGCTGAATTCTGGGTTCGAGACGGGGGAAGGAAGCGGTCCAATTCGGTTCTCCACACCGGTCAGACCACAGAGGAGGCCAGCGGCCACCATCTTGGAGAGCTGACGTCACCATCCCTGTTTTCGACTGACCGCAGCTCATTCAGCCATAGAACAGGTAATTTCAGGCTGCCATTCGCCTGCGGCTTGTGGACAGATTACTCAGGCTCAGTGCTAAATAACCCGCGGAAACTGCTTCTTGGAGCCTGCTCTTATCAGAGCATACACCGAGCACGGAGTGGCCGAGTTC